>NC_059174.1:50221532-50521532 GCF_019923935.1 Bubalus bubalis
TTGGTGATGGACAGGGAGGCCTGGCGTGCTGCAATTCATGGGGTCGCAAAGAGTCAGACACGACTGAGCGACTGAACTAATTAAAGTGACCAGGGCTATTGACTTCCCTGGTGGTTCAGATGGTAAAGAATCTGCCAATGCAGGAGACACAGGTTCCATCACTGGGTCACAAAGATCTTCTGTAGAAGGAAATGGCAACCCACTCCAGTATTCTTGCCTGGGAAATCTCCTGGACAGAGGAGCCTGGCAGGCTACAGTCCATGAGATTGCAGAGTCAAGATATGACTGAGCATGCATGCACTAGGGCTCTTAGGTCTAGGCCCTCTGGTGGACAGATGTGTGCATACACACACCAATGTACTTTTTTAGCCTGGTTTTATAAATTATGTAAATAGATCACAGAAAAGTTAAGCAAACTTGTCCAAAATCACAATGCTCATAAGTAGAGGATATGAGAGGTAAAAATAATAACAGATCTACTGCAAAACCTAACATGGGGAAGCAACTACTTTACATATACAAGGTAGCAGAACAATAAGCCAGTATAGACACTCCTTTTGGGAAATAACTGGAAGTCTGCAATAATACCCACTATAATAACCACAGTGTACTGAACATCTACTTGGGCACTGGGCCCACAGTAGCTTCTTTATTCCTAACATCACTGCAAGGTGGACACTGATAGACACTCTACAAACCATAGAATCGATGATCAAAGAAGCTAAGTGACTTCTCCAAGACCATATAGCTAACTGACAGAGCAAGCAGTTGACCTCAGGAATGTCTAGATACAAGGTCCATGCTTATTCCACCATATCAATATTTTCCAAAACTGATTTTATGTAAAACATAAATAAGCTTCTACTTTAATAGTCATACGTTTATTTTTAATGTATCTCAAAGCATGTATCAAACCCAGAATCTCACAGAAGATATTGCATAGAATGAAGATGTTATGTAAATTAAATTTATTTAAAGAAAAATGTATTAATATGAAATAAGTAATAGTAGAGGTGGTCTAAGCTATAGCAAAAATTAAGGTGGTCCAAAAATGTCTGAACTTCGGGGGACATGATACTGTAGTAACAGCATCATTTTCAGTTACCCCATGAAATTAGGGTCATACAGGTCTGCAGAAAGAACAACAGACTTAGAGCTTTGGATCTAGGTTTTAGCACCAGATAAGTCACCATTACCTTTATGAACTTGGGCATTTCATTTGCTCTCTCAGGGTCTCAGTTTCCTCACCTGAAAATAAAAGAGACAGTGGTTTAGTTAATATAACTTTTTTAAAAGCAACTTGGTAAAGATATCTAGAAAAATAAAACTGTTCTTAACTTTGGACCCAGTAATTCCACTTGTGTTCCCTAACACAGAAATCCAACATGTGGATAACAGTTACAAAGAAATTTATCAATATCTAAAAATAAAACAATCTAAATATTCAGCAGTGAGAGAGCACTCAGGTAATCTGAAGTGCATATACTTGCGAGTGTTATGAAGTCATTTAAAATGTCTGTTTTGGGGACTTCCCCGGTGGTCCAGTGGCTAACACTCCACAATCCCAACGCAGAGGCCCGGGATTCCATCCCTGGTCAGAGAACTAGATCCCACATGCTGCAACTAAGAGCTTGTAACTGAAAAAAGATCCCACGTGCCGCAACGAAGATCAAAGATCCCACCGTGCTGAAACATAGACCAACCAGTGAAGCCAAACGAAAAAAAAATTTTATTTTAAAAAGTCTGTTATCAATGTTGTAAGACAACACAGGAACAAGCTTACAAAGTGAATAAAAAGGAAAATGTTCACAAAGTGTGGCTATCACTATATTTAAAAAGTCATACGCACACTAAAATTCCAACAGTTGGCAAGAGTAAAGATTTTTATTTGGACTTTACAAATTTTCTCTAATATAGTTATGTCGCGTTAAAAATGAAAAAGAAAACTCCTCAGTGAAAGGGTTCCACTCATGATCTCCAAGATTACCTCTGACTCTAATATTCTGCGGGTTGTCTCTGGAACCAGAAGTAGAGGTCAGGCGAGAGTAAAATATTAGAAAAGTTTAGATGGCAGGGGCCATGGCTGTTGAAATTAACACCACTCAAAACAGCACGTGAAAACACTTGGAAACAAGCACTTGGAGAAATGATGTAACACCCTCCATCTGGCAGAAAGGGCACGAGTCTGGGATCAGGAGAGCTGGATTGAACCAGAGGCTACTCTAAGGGCCCTCTCCAGACAACTTGTCCATCTGCTTATCAGACACTTACCACGCGTCTACCGCGTGTCAGCTGCCACGTAGCTGAGTGACTATTGAGTTATCGGTTCAGCATCTAGTGAGGGAGAAAGATTTTTAGTTTGCTAGACTTGCCCATAACAAAATACCACAGACTGTCAGGCTTAAAACAACAACTTATTTCCTCACAACTCTGAAGACTGGAAAGCTCAAGATCAAAGTGTCAGCAACTTTGGTTTCTTCCAAGGACGCTCTCCTTGGCTTACAGATGGCCATCTCCTTGCTGTTTCCTCACTGGTCATTCCTCTGTGCATGGACATGCCTGGTGTCTCTTTGTGTGCCCAAATCTCTTCTCCTTATAAGAACTCCAGTCAGATTGGAATAGAGCCCACCATAAGGGTCTCATTTTAACTTAATCATCCCTTTAAAAGGCCCTATCCTCAAATACAGACTTTCTGAGTTATTAAGGGTTACGGCTTCAAAGAATTTTAGGGGGACAGAATTCAATACATAACACATTTCAAACAACAAACTTTAAGTGTAATTGTACAATGATAGTTGTTTAGTTGCGAAGTGGAGTCCAACTCTTTACAACCCCAGGACTGTGGCATGCCAGGCTTCCCTGTCCGTCACTATTTCCCAGGGTTTGCTCAAATTTATGTCCGTTGAGTTGGTGATGCTATCTAACCATCTCATCCTCTGTCTTCATCTTCTCCCAATCATCTTCTTTTGCCTTCAGTCTTTCCTAGTATCAGGGTCTTTTCCAATGAGTTGGCTCTTTGCATCAGGTGGCCAAAGTACTGGAGCTTCAGCTACCATATTCAAATACAGTAGAGAAACATGTGAAGGTATAATTCAGTCTGGCAGGAAATATAAACAACTCCTGTACAGAGGAAGCATCATCTGGACCCAATTGCAGCTCTAGAATACCTATAAAACATCACCTTGGTTGTCATAAAAAAATATTTTAGGTCTTACAAGACGGGCATAAGAGAGCATCAGGTGATAAGACAGACTTGAATAGAGACAAAAAGAGGAATGGATTTGTTCCAGAGGAACAAAGGTAAATACCAACTCCTAACAGTTGAACTGGGACTATGGATTCAAATACAACAAAACATGGAGGTCAGGTGAAGTTCCTGACTGGTTAACAGAATAATCTACTCCTTGCTCTCATTCCTTAAGTCTTCAGGATTTTAATGTATGTAGGAGGGAATCTTAATAGGGGGAGAATGTAAGGTCTTGATTAACCCCTACTTTTCCATCCAGAAATCATTCTTTCTCCACCTACTTCTAGGTAAGCTTTTCTCTAAGTCAGATTTTAAACTTCAATCCCTTATCCATTTAAAATACTCCTCTCTTGGATGTGAAGAAAATGGAACCCTCCTACACTGTTGGTGGGAATGTTAATTGGTACAGCCACAATGGAAAACAGTATGGAGGTTCCTCAAAAAACTAAAAATAGAGTTGCCATATGATCTAGCAATCCCACTCCTGGGCATATATCTGGACAAAACTAGAATTTAAAAAGATACATGTGCTATTTACAATAGCCAGGACATGGGAAGCAACCTAAATGCCCTTCCACAGATGAATGGATAAAGAAGATGTGGTATGTATATACAAAGGAATATTACTCAGCCATTAAAAAGAATGAAATAATGCCATTGGCAGCAACATGGATTGTCATTTACTAAGTGAAGTAAGTCATAAAGAGAAAGGCAAATGCCATATGATATCACTTCTATGTGGAATCCAATGACACAAGTGAACTTATTTACAAAACAGAAACAGGCTCACAGACATAGAAAGCAAACTTATGGCTACCAAAGGGAAAAGGGGGTGGGGGAGGGATAAATTAGGAGTTGGGGATTAGAAGATATAAACCATTATATATAAAATAGACACACAAAAATGTCCTACAGTATAGCACAGGGACCTGTTAGATTCAATATCCTGTAATACATCATAATGGAAAAGAATATGAAAAAGAATACATTTGTGTGTGTGTATGTATAAAGCTGTATCACTTGGCTGTAGGCTGGAAATTAACACAACATTGTAAACGAACTATACAATTTAAAAACTAAAATAGAGAATTTCCTGGCAGTCCAGGGGCTAGGACTCTGCACTTTCACTGCCAAGGGCCTGGGTTCAATCGCAGATTGGGGAACTGAGATCCTACAAGCCACACAGTATGGCTTAAATAAATAAAATACATATAAAATACTCCTCTCTTGAAATACCCTAGATCCCTGAGTACAAAGGAAGAGCAATGGAGCTGCACTAACCCAGAAGCACAGTGATCAGGAACCAAGTCTCTTGGCGCCTTCCCTTTCCAGTGCCTGGAAGTTACCAGTTCCCTTCCTACAGGGGTTGCCGGAGGCCAGAGGGACCAATGCCAGGCTTCTGGGAGGTGGCTCCAAGAAGGAGGCCAAGAATGTGAGTGCAAAAGTCAGTAACAAAATATTGACAACGAGAGTGCACCATCGATATCCCCACTTGCTCTCCTGAATCCCTCTGAGGGCAGAGCAGATATTACCTGAGCTGCCCTCACCCCCTGCCCTCTCCCCCAGCCCACCACTCATTTCTTCCTGAGTCTCACATAAGAGCCAGATTCCTCCAGGGTCCAGGGGAACTGGCTGAAGGTCTGGCCCTCTCCCTTACCCTTTTCCCCAACAACCCAGGGCTGCCTTCCAAGAGGTTCCTGGACCCCATCTTCAGCCTAATTTTACTCACAGGCAAGACTGAAACAGAGAGGGAAAATGGCTTAGTTTGAAGTAAAGCAGCCACTAAAAGGCAGACACCTAGATCTTTTTTTAATATTTATTTATTTAGTATTTATTTATTTGGCGGCCTCAGGTCTTAGTTGCAACACAGAGGATCTTCATTGCATCATGTGGGAACTTTCATTTGGCAAATGGACTCTCTAGTTGTGGCACACGGGCTCCAGGGCAGGTGGGCTTCAGTAGTTGCAGCATGGGTTTAGTTGCTCTGCAACATGTGGGGTCTTAGTTCCCCAAGCAGGGATCAGACTGAGTCCCCTGCCTTGCAAGGAGGATTCTCATCCACTGGACTACAAAGGAAGTCCAAAACTATTCATGTAAGTTTTATGGATTTCTATAGATATATAACACAGTGTAATAAGATTGGTTAAAGGCACAGAACAAAACGGGCTTCCCAGGTGGCTCCAGAAGTACAGCCTGCCTGCCAATGCAGGAGGCATGAGATGTGGGTTCGATCCCTGGGTCGGGAAGATCCCCTGGAGGAGGGCATGGCAACCCACTCCAGTATTCTTGCCTGGAGAATCCCATAGACAGGGAAGCATGGCAGGGTTGCAAAGAACAATATGTATAGCACAAGCTCATTTAAGTAAACTATTATGTTTACATACAAAAGGGTATGGAGAACAAACTATTCTGTATAAAATAAATAAGCTTTTACTTTAATTTTTCCACTAGATGAGTCTTACTTTTAACATTTTAAAAGCTCTCATTAAAATTAAATTCTAAAAATGTTAACAGCAGTCTCTCCCTTTTCTTCTCACCCTAGGACACCAAAGACACCACAGGAAGCCAACCATGCCCTCCAGAGCTTTGACAGCAATTTCTCAATGTCAGCTGGCAAGCTTTGCTCTGCCTTTATAGGTGCTCTGAGACCCCATCCTCCCAATGAAACATTCTCAGTCAACAAGGCCGTGAGCGCACCTAGAAGATGCTCTTCTTCCACCTCAGGTTCCCCACCACAGTCCCTAGTCCCTAAACCATTCTAGTATTCGCAAAAAAAAAAAAAAAAAAAAAAAAAAACATTATCGCCAAAATTACCGTGCCCTCTAATGCCTTCTCCTAATAGTCTTTTCCTATGGCCTCTACAGACCCAGGCTTAAGTTTACTTACCTGAAAGAAACCGGGAAAGCCAAGTTTCCTAGCTGGCATCGCCTGACCTTAAATTGAACCAGACAAGTAACCAATTAATATATTTAAATATAATTGGCACAGTGGTAAAGAATCAGCCTACCACTGCAGGAGACACAAGAGATGTGAGTTTGATCCCTGAGTTCCTGGAGGAGGAAATGGCAACCCCGCTCCAGTATTTTTGCCTAGAAAATTCCATGGACAGAGGAGTCTGGAGGGTTACAGTCCTTGGAGTCGCAAAGAGTCAGACACGCCTGAGAACACACACATGATATCAGAATTATTTCTTTCAAAGAGACCTGGAAATTCACATTCAATCCAGTGAACCCATTTTACTCTGTGAATTCCAAACTTAATCCAGATTCTACACACACCTCTCCCCAATATCATCCTCAATCTCTCTCTCCCCTACCCAAACTTTTATTTCTTTACTCATTTGAGAAGCCTTTCTAAGGTAAAAGCTAGATAGAGCAAAGAAAGAAGTTAAAGTAATAAGTAAGACATTGTCTTAGCAAAGATAATGTAGATTTAAAAAAAAAAACCTGTCAGTTTCCTAGCACATAAAATGCCTCCAGTATTTATGATTATCATCATCATCATTAATGGTCAAATGACCCTGTAAGTTTCCAATCTACTACAGAAGATGTATGTACAAAAGCAGAGTTGAAGGCTAGAGAGATGGTGTGGAAAATCTCAAATGCCACTCTGAAAAAGGCTTCAAGTGAAAAAATGAGAGGGCATATTTTTTTGTAACATGGGGATAAAATTATCAGAATGAAAATATAAGGAAATAAAAATGGATTTGGAAGAATGAGTAAAGAGGAAAACATTAAAACAGTGTAGATCCTAGGAATTCCCTGGATATCCAGTGGTTAGGACTTGGCACTATCACTGCTGGGGTCCAGGTCCAGTCCCTGGTCGGGGAACAAAGATCCTGCAAACCACTGTGGCCAAAAAGAAAAAAAAAAGTGTGGATCCTGCTTCCCCCTCTGACCATTTCTTCAAATATCAGAAGGGGAGAAAAGAAACACTCAGCCAGAGGCTGGCTTCTGTCATTCAGATGAAAGAAGACTAAATTAGGATACTGGTCTTATGAGAAGAAGCATTTTAATGGATTGGTGAGTTGGGTGGGGTCCTATTTATGACACAACAGGGCAAGCCCCTGCCGTCTGATAGGACAGTGTGCTGGGCACACAGCCTCCTCCTGTTCCCAGGCCCGCCTCTCAAAAGCAGGAGGCACAGAAGCACATTACTGGGCTCGGGATTAGAGGGGCCACTTGCCAACTGCCTTAAAAAGGAAAAGCAGAGATGCCAGGATGAAGGAGTGGAGCCCAAAGGCAGGTGCCATCATGAGCCATCAGTGAAGGAGGCCCAGATCTGTGAAAAAGTAAAGCCCAGAAGGATGAAGCCTGGGAGATCAACAGTTCCCTTCAGGGAACTCACAACAGTGGAGCCAGGCTCTAAGTTAGTTTCTAGGCCTGACTGGGAACCTGAGCCACCCCAGATACCTATCACCCAGCCAGCGTCTGAGCCAGAAAAGACACCCATAGCTCAGCCAGCATCTAAGGCTCAGCAGGCACCCTATCTACCACAGAACCTCACTGCACAGCAAAGACCCCTTGCCCAACAGGAAACTGAAGCCCAGCAGGAACCTCCAGCACAACAAAAATCCACTCTGCACCAGGAATTTCGTGCCCCACAGGAGTCTGCCCTGCAGCTGTCACCTCCCATCCAAAGGGTGCCCTTTAGCAAACAGGAAGCTGCCTCACAGCACAGACCTGAGCCAGGAAAAGAATCTAGAACTCAACAGAACCCAGAACTGAGAGAGGGAGCCAGAGCCCAGCGGCAACCTGAACCCCAAAATGAACCACCTGCCCAGACTGAACCGATGTCCCAAGAGAGACAGCAACAGTCAGAACTTGCAGCTCAGGGAGTCAAATCCGGAGAGGAATCTTTGGCTGAGTGGCGATTTCTATCAAAACGAAATGAACCACCTGAACAGCCATCGACCTCAGAATCGAAGACATTTATTGAGTGGGTCACAGATTCAGGCACAAAACCAGATGTGGGGTTCACATTAGACATTGATTCACCAGCCACCCTGGGTAGGATGGCGGACCCTGGAAAGAAGCCGGCCTTTAAAGAGCAACCTGGTTATGAAATGATGTCAGGATTCGGTGGGATGCCAACACCCAGGAAGAAAATCAGCAGCCAGAATCCCAGACAATACCGGTACACAGGTGAGTTGAGCTTGGAGGAAGGGAGAGGGGGAGGGGCTCCCAAGGATGGTCACTCATTCAGTCAAGAACTAAGACCTGCCAGAACGTCAGGTGAGCTCAGGTCACTGTCCAGCAGTCCAGACACAGAGTCAGAGCCCCCTTTGATGGAGGAGGGAGCTGAGGCCTGGAGAAGAGAGGGAGCCTGTAGGGGACTGAGCAGTAGGGGTGGCCGGCGGTGCCAGGATCCGCAGCCAGCCTCCGATTCCTTGCCCTGTTCCAGGCCACCTCCCCGCGGGGACAGGGGGTAATCAAACAGAAACTAAGGCTGTGGGCGAGGGTGGGTGCTCATCCCCCGGGCCCGGAACTCTGAGCACCGCTGGGGCAAGCACCTCGCTGACCAGGGACCCTTACCCTCGGCGGGTTGCCACGCAGGCAAGGCCGGACATCGGGCAGGGAAGGCCCTTCAGATCTCCGGGGTGTCCAGTAGGTTGGAAGACACTCGTCCCCGGGGAGTCCCAGTCCTGCCAGGCCCATGGCCTCGTAGGGTGTGATCTCAGGAAGCGGGAGGCTCAGGAGAGGCGCTTGGGCTCCGCCAAATCCCAGGCCGTCTGGGCTGCGCGCAGGGAGGGAGACTCGAGGGGCGGTGTGGGCAGGTCGTGGGCATGAGACAGCACCCCTGCCCTTTCTCCTCCTCCGAAGCCAACGATGGTGTGTGCCCCGGGGAGCAGGCTTGGCCCTGAACTCCTCTGGGCTCAGAAGCCCTGCTCTGCACGAGAACGGCCGCAAGTTCTCTCCAGGGATTATGGGTGACACAGCCAGAGAGGGAGAAAACAATGCAGCCCCAATCCAGGAGCTGAGGGCGCTGCGAAGCCGTTAGTCCGAAGGCTGGTAAATAGGGGTCTCAGCCCGGGGGCCTGTATCTCCTGGAAGCGCTGGGTCGTCTCAGGACTCAGGAGGAGAGGGTCATGGTGTCTCTCAGTGCCAGGGCTCATTGTGTGTTTCGGAAGGGTGGGGAGGAGAGACAGGATGGTATTTCTGGTGTTTCTCTGGACCTCCCGAATCCAGTCACAAGGGATGCCCTTATCACAGCTCTGCCACAACCAAAGCCTCTCCACCCACGCCCCTCCCCCCGTGCCAGAGTGTGTGCGCATGCGCGAGCCTCGAGTCGCCTCTGTTTCCCGCCTTTTCCCAGGACAGCGCGGTACCCCCGGCCTCCTCTCCACCCTGCGGGCGGGTGCGCGGCTTAGAGCTAGTGCGCAGGCGCCGAGCACCCTACACACACCCCTACCCCCAACCCCCGCCGCCCCCGGCCTTCCATTCCAGCGGGGAGGAACAGGACACGGAGAAGAAGAACCCCAATAGGAGCAATAGGAGAACTAGAAGACAGAGGGCGGGGGGAGGGGGGCGGAGAGGCGGGGCTTCCTGCTCCAACGGCTCCCAGGCAGAGTCACGCCTCCTGCGCTGCAGCCCCGCCTCGGCTTTGAATTGCCTGAGGACCTGGCCGGCTCCCTACCCTCAGGAGAAGGCGAAGTTGCATCCTGCTTACTTCTAAGCGGACAGGCACAGTACGTTCTAGACGACCCCTACGTGGGCAGGTGAGTGGGAAGACGAGGATGACAGCCAACACGTGACTACATCGGGGCTTCCTTGCTGGGGTGACCATTAGGGACTCCCCGCTAGTTCTGCCGGAATACGCTTTTAGCCGCCTCCAGGGCTGCATTTTTGTTGGTCGCGGGCCCTTTAAAGCACGCGAAGGGGCGGGGCCAGACATTAGGCCTTAGTGGAGAGGGGCGGGACCCGAGTGTCGAGGCCGGCCCACCTCGCTCAGGGGGCGGGACCCAGAGAGGAGCAAGTCCAGGATTGGGTGATGTGGGGGCTCGGCGGTGGTGCGTGTGAGGATCGGCCCTCGGGGCGGAGACTGGCGGGTAGAATTGGCTCAGGCGGGTGTGGAATTTGCCGCGGGAACGGGACCGCGGAAAACTGATGGAATCGGCCTGGGAAACGAGGCCCCAGGTGGCCTTTGAGGCTCCGGCCTCGAAGAAGGTTCAAGAGGGGTCCAAAAGTCAAAGGCGCCGGTGGTGGCCAAAAGCTAGAGTCAAAGGTGAGTGGGCGGGGGCCGGCAGCAGCACGGAAGGAACCTTAGACATCCTGCGGGGAAACTGGTGACCGAGTGGACTGACCTACTGCCACGAGAAGTGGGGGACGCTCGTGGACTGGCTCATTGCCGCCCTGCGGTGCGGGGGTGTGGAGATAATCCACTATGAGAAGCGGGTGACGTGAGAGGGAAGTATCATCTCCAGCAGAGAGGCTCTCGGATGCCCCAGTACCGTGTTAGGGGAAAGGGTCCAGAATGTTAGTGTCCCGAACTAGCGTTCCCGCTCTGACTTCGTTCTCGCTCTGTGGCTGTGGCAGCTCTTGCCTTGTGATTCCAACGTGGGAAATGGTTCAAGCCCCGATTTTCAAGTCTCTGACACTCTTAAGACGGTTATAGGGGAGAGATTTAGAAGTTGTTGCCCAAAGAGGAAGTTTTGGAGTGAAAGGTAGGAGGAAGTGGTGCCCCACAGTGGGGCATACTTGGAGGAGGGGGTGCAGTACTGCTCCCAACAGCCCTGTCCCACCATCCTTCATTCAGTCTGCTCATTCATTTGCTGTCAGTCCACCATCCTCAGGCTGGTTGCCCTAGTATCTAGCTTCTTGACTCCTACTCCAAGGACTAAGAGGCCCTGGGTTGGCTTGGGACAGCTTGACCTTCACTTGAGAGAAAGGAGAGCTGCCACCTGGGTTCCCTAGGTTGTCACGTTATTTACAAGTCCCAGCAGACTGGAGAAACACTGACAGACGAGACATCCTGCCAGCCTCAGGCCCACATGAAGTCCTTGCTGGATTAGGAGTGTCGACCCACGTGAAGACCTATGGGAATTTCCTCTGCAGGAAAGAAGCTGACTTAGCCCTGACTTAGTCCAGAGACCCCAAACTCATCACCCTCCCTGCCATAGACGTCATAGGTAGCCAAGAGTAGAAGTGCAGCTGGCTCCAGACGCACACAGGAAGGCTCAGAGCTCAAACTGGGATCCGAAGGCATTCCTTGTCACACTGCAGGACACAGCTTCACAGACAGGACCGAGTGCCCAGAGGCAAGACAATGATCAGGAAATGGGCCTTGGAGACCTGGTGCCTCAGGCTGTGAGGTGGTGGTACACTGGACAGAGGCTCCCTCCCTCCCTGCCTCAACTTTCCGAGCTATAAAATGGGCATAATAACAGGAGTCACCCCAGCTAGACAGTGAGTTCCCTAAGAGTGGGCTACTGTTTACCCCTGGGGTAAACAGTCAGCCCTGTTTACCCCACAATTGCAGAACCTGGTGTGCCAGACACATGGGCACTCAAATGTTCACTTAATAAGTGAAGGCATGCATGAACTGTAACATGGGTATAATTATCATGCTGCCCTTAGGGAGTCATGAGGAGTTAGAATCCTCTTGCATAGGGCCTCCTGCACAGGGCTGAGCCAGTCCTCCCCACAAACCCACAGGCCCACCTACTCACAAAGGCTCATTCCCCCAGGCCCCTAGATTTCCCTATCATTTCCTGAGGCCCTGCCCTGGTGCTGGCCTCCACTGAGTGAATCAGACCCCCAAGGGCATCCAGGTGGGCTGGAGCACTCCTCCTCATCCTTTGGATCTTGCCAGTAACAGATGACACTGTCATGATCACCCCATTTTTCAGATGACAAATGAGGGAGTGAGGGACCTGGTCTTCCTCACCTGGCCAGTAAAGGCAAGGAGATAGCCACCCCCAGGCTCCTAAGGACAGTGAGTGTGTACACTCAAAACTGTGCCTCAACCTTGATTCTGGACCCAAAAGGCTCCAGGTGCACATTTTTGTTCAGCAAAGACATTCAACGAACCCTTCCTTGAGCCAGGCCTGGGGCCTCAGTGCAGAGGATAAGACACCATCTGAGCCAGGGATACAGACATTAATAAATAACCCTACAAATCAGATATAATTATCTGATTATCCAATTATCTCAGTTTCCCCATCTGCCAAACTGATGAAGAGGTAACATATAAGAGGGAGGCGCTCCCCAAGCACGTGATATTGGACTCAAAGATGAGCGAGTATGGACTGCTGGGCAGGAGCGACACAGAGAGTGGCAAGGACAGCACAGGCAGAACCCTGAGGCCCAAGAAAGTGGCAGCTCACAGCACGGAGGGAGCTCAGCGAGGAAAGGGCTAAGCACCCAGAGGGCCCAGGTGGTACATGGTTTGGGATGCCATGTCCAGGATTTGGGGCTTTATTCTGAGAGCAAGAGTGGGGTGTTCAAAGGTTGGGAATGTGTGACCAGTTTTAAATTTTAGAAAGACCTTCTGGCCCCTATGTGGGAAAGGCATGGAGGGGGAAAAAGCAGAGATACAGAAAGAGTTGTTACAGTCATCTAGAGAAGTGGGCAGTGGAGGTGGGAGAAAGGCCACGTTCCAGGGATTTCTAGGCAGGACCGGGGCAACAGGACTTCCTGATGGGTTAGACGAGACTGGGAGGTGCCCATGATGATGCCCTGGGTTCCAACTGGAGCAAATGGGATGAGAGGGGTACCATACACACACATACCCCCAAGATACACATCCATACACATACACACAACATGCCCGCACAATCTCACAGGCCAAGAACAACAGAGACACAGAGCCTTCAGGGGCTGAGCGATACAGATATGAAACCATCTGGTGTCATTTCAGACACTGAAGAGCTCCAGTACCACAATCTTTTAGGTCTTAGCATAGAAAAGAATTCAGCCAGAGGCAAAGTAATAGATAAGAAGTGATGTATTGGAATAGAATGCTTGTGAGGTTTACAAGGTGAGAAATGCTGCACCCTGAGAACTTATTGGGCTACCGTTTTATAAGCAAAGAAAAAGTGGGGAGGGGGAGACTTCTTTGTCATTCTTGAGTCAACGTCATGCTTCTGTCATCAGCTCCCCCTCCAGGTTGGGCAGGGGAGTTTTCTTGTCCCTTCAGGTCAAGTTGAGTCCACTAATTACTGTTTTGTATGTGTGCAGACAGCGTGTCCTAGGAATCATTAAATTACTGAGCTCGCTGGACAGGCTGTGGGTCTCATGCCACCATCGCTTTACTATCTGGGGGCATGTCTCGTGCTTCTGTTGCATGGTTTTGCCGTTAAGCAAACCTGCTTTCTTGAGTAATTAACTTACAGGGATCGCTCATATTTTTCTATTTACAATCCCCTAGTTAACTATTTAATCATTAGTTCTACTTTGTCCCTTTATTCTGTCCCTATCAGACAGGCTGTGACACATGCATACAAACACACCTGCAGACACACCGAGAAACAGAAACACAGACACTGAGAAAAAATGTGGAGTGAACGCACTCACCCACCCACACACACAGACCAGCGCTAAGCACAGCAGGAACCTGCACATGCATGTACATCCAGGTGAACCTTGAAGACATACTCATAGCTGCCCGCCCAGAAAGCACAGAGCTGAGACATGACAGAAGCAGCAACGCAGATACAGAGACACAGCGGAGGAGCCGCGCCGTCTCTGCTGGCTCCGTGGCCCTGGGCAGTATGCCACCTCTGTCTCTCAGTTCTCTCATCTACCACAAGGGGTCTTGATAGTCCCTGCCTCATGGGCTATGGAGAGGCTGAAACCATTTACCTGAGTTACCTTACATAAAACCCAGGAAGAGAGCAGTGTCCAGCACACAGCTGTCATAGAGCAGGCTCTGCTCTGCCATGCAGAAACACTCAAGGATCAGGCCATAATCACGGCCCCCTGGCCTGCATTTGGCCCCAGGCCTTTCCCCTGCAGAAGGCCTTGCCCCTCCCAGGCCCCCGACCTGGCCCTTCCTCCATCTTCCCCCCACTTACTTCCCCACTGCCCTTCTCTGGCCTGCTCAGTCCCCAGGGACCAAAAGCCAGGCCGGGTCCACTTGTCCTGTAACTCTTTAGGGCAAAGGGCTAGTGCCCAGGCAACAGGACCCTTACCCCTCCCTCTGGCCCAGTCCTCACACAAGGCCCTGGGGGCCTGCCTGCCCCTGCCCCAGTGCCCTCTGCATCAGATTCTTGGCATGACTCTGGCAACCTCAGCTCAGCATCCTTCCCTCCCTGCTTCGCCCACGCCAGTCCCCAGGGAGCCGCCTGGAACAGGGCAAAGGGCAGAAAAGCAGCCCCTGGGATCAGCCTCTTCCTCGCTGCTGTGTGCAAGTTGCTTCTTCTGTCCAGGGCTCCTGTGCCCTTATCTTCAATCAGGAGCCCTGCCCCAGAGACAGGAAGTAAATGACAGCTGTTTTGTGGAACAGGAAAGCACAGCCGTGCAGTAAGTACCCCGCTAGCTCTGTGCAAGGGCTAGGGCTACAGCAGTGAACTAAACAAAGCCCCTGCCCAAAGGAAGACACTACTCTAGTGTCAGACACAGAAAGCAAACGCACAAGCAGTAAACTGGACAGCATGTTAGGTGGAGAAGGACCCAACCTCAGTGAGGCCAAGTGAGAACCACAGAGCGAACCACGAGAAGAAATGCTGCCATGGGGACCCATACAAAGATCATTTCCAGCCCCCTGGGCAGGATGGCCAAGTGCACTTTCCAAGACGAAGAAATCAACCTGGCCAGTGGCTTAGGCCAGCCACAAAGCTGAGAGCTGTCTCCAGAGGCCTCTGTCTGTCCATCTGTTTGTTTGCCCTGAGGAAGGGTGGTCCTCTCCCAGACTCCCACCCAATCCTGCCGGCCTCCACTCTGACTCTTCCCTTTCCTTCCTTCTTCAAATCTTTGCTGAGCCCCTGCTAGGTGCCACCCCATGCCCCCAGGGGATGTCATTCCAGGCAGAGGGCCAGAGGCGGACTCACCTACAGCCAAGCAAAGAACACCCTCATTTGCACAGGCCCCTTCCTAAGCCCTATACCTAATTCAGCACTTGGGATTGTCTCTCCTTTTTCCTAAAGAACCCCATCTCCACTTGGAAAAGCTTTGAAGCACCATGAAGCCTGGTTCTGCCCCTGGGGGAGACAAACAAAAAACATGTAAACAGATAAATGGAAAAGTGCCAAGGTGGAAAATCCTAGGAAGAAGAACTTAAATATGATGACAGAAAGCAGTGGGAGGGGGTGCATCTTAGATGGGGAGGCACCCTTAGGGACCACCTCCTGGAGGAGGGGGGAAGCTTAGGATGAGGGTGAGCTGGCCAGGCCAGAAGCACGTGGAATAACACAGGTGAAGTGTCCCTGAGCTTCCATTGCTCCATCTGTGAGATGCAAGTGACAGTCACCGCAGGATGATGGCCTGGAAGGCCAAGTGGCAGGTTGCCCACTATGGGAACACCACACAGTAGGACCTGTGGCATGGGCCCCTGGCTGGGCTTGGCACTGCCGTTGATCAGCTTTTATCCTTCTGCGAGGGACAAGCAAGGCTGGTTCTCCTCTCTCTTCCCCACCAGCTGGGGCCAGCTGTGCCATGGCCAGCCTGGGGTGGGGCAGGAGTTGCCATCAACCCGGTGTTTTTCCGCTCCCTGAATCCCCCCAGGGAAGGAGGAGGGCAGCCAGGCTGAGTGGGAGGGAACACTTTTTCAGGACTAGGGTGAGCCTCCTGGGCCTAAGGGAGGAGGGGAAAGGAGACCTGGATGCCTCCGTTTCTAATTGTTGAGGGCACCAAGAGTCCGGACTCCTGGAACTGAATGAGGAGGGCCTTGGGGACCCAAACTCTAGGGTTCAAAGGCACAGGAGGCTGGCACAGGGACTGGGAGCAGTGAGTTGAGCCCCAGGCTCTGTTTACCGCGCTGGATTCTCACCGTCCTATCAGGGTAGGAGGTGGAGCCGGTGACCACACCCTGGGCAGGCTGGGCCCCTCCCCGGGATTGTCACCCCCGGCTGCAACTGGCAGCAGCCACAGTCAGCAGTCAGTCAGCAGCCCTGGGGATCTCTGAAGAGGCCTGGGAGGGGTGAGTTCATGGCCAGCTGACAGACAGGAATGGCCGCTGCCAAACCCCCAGGCCCAGAAGGGAAAAGAGACACCTTTTTCTGGAGGATCAGGGAACCATCAACTTGGGAGGCAGGCAAGGTGCTAGGTGGGCTTCAGGAGGGAAACGTCTCTGAAGCAGAGGGCAGCGTCCCCACCAAGGGGGGACAAGAACAGTTTGTCCAGGACCTGGGTGACAGGACAGCGGTCTGGAAGGGAAGATTAACCGGGGACCCTGAAGTGTAGGGAGTCAGGCCAAGTCCAGGGCAAGTTTTTGCGGGGCCAGGGCTAGAGGCCCAGTCTCCAGGGCCCTGGGACGGAGACCAGCAAAAGTAACAGCTCTGGACCCAGAGATCTGATTTCTGCTCTGCCACTTTTCAGTGCAACTGTCTTAACACCTCTGAGCCTGTGTTTCCTCTCCTGTAAAATGGGAATGCTCCGAATAACAGCTGAAACAGGAACCGAGGCAGTCTGGACCTCAGAGGGTTAGTGAGAGAAACTAAAGGAGCAAATTGAGAAAGCTCTTAGCACTAGGTCTGGCGCAGTGAGTTCAAGGTTAACAACAGGGATGAATACCACTGCAGGCAGGCAGCAAGGCCGACCGGTGCAAAGCCAAGCTAAGTGGACAGGCCTGAAGGCCAGGGACCCAGCTGGGGGAGGAGTGGGACCAAGGTTGGGAAGAGAGAGGGGACTGGAGGGGATTCCACAGCCAGACTGGAGCAACCTGGAGGGGGCAGGAGTGACCCCTCGGTTGCAGGGAAGGCTAGAATTATGAACTCCTGGGTTCAGGAAAAGAATTGGACTTGGGACCAGGATCCTGGGACACCACCAGGTGGATGGGAATTGGTAGATTGAGGGCAGGAGCCTCCCAAATACTGCAGAGGGCAAGGGCCTGTAGGTGACACTTGGGGCCTGAGAAGGAGGTAAGATGGGGGCCGAAACTCCTGGTCTTGGGAGAGGGGACCAACTAGGGAGCCAGGCTGCTCAGAACCTGGAAGGAGTCCCAGGCTCCGGGAGAGAAAATGGAGACAGATGCCTGAACGTGGGCCCCAAGAAAGGAGAAAGAGGGTTACGTAGACTCCTGGGCTGTAGGACAGATGCTGGAGCTAAGGAGTGTCAGCATCCCAAGGAAGAGGGAACAGGGACCTGCAGCCTGAAGAAGAGGGTGTGGGGGCCTGGACTCCTGGGTCTTGGGAAGGTGGGGGCTGAAGGATCAAACTCAGCTCCTGAGGAGAGAGAAAGGGTCTGGGTACTGGACTCATGGGTCCCAAGGAAGCAAGGAACTGGAGGCCTGGACTCCATCCTCCCGTCTGAAGGAGTAAACTATGGTCTGCCGTGAGTCAGGGGGAGGTGTGGGTACAGCCTGGACTCTGGGACCCCAGGGCCCAGTGGAGCCAGGGGTGACCCAGCCCTACCTTAATGTGCCTCCCGACCTGCCCACAGCCTCACGGCTCTTGCAGAGGATGGACCTGCGCACCATGACACAGTCGCTGGTGACCCTGGCAGAGGACAACATGGCCTTCTTCTCCAGCCAGGGCCCCGGGGAGACAGCCCGGCGGCTGACAGGCGTCTTTGCGGGCATTCGAGAGCAGGCCCTGGGGCTGGAGCCGGCCCTGGGCCGCCTGCTGAGCGTGGCGCACCTCTTTGACCTGGACACAGAGACGCCGGCCAATGGGTACCGCAGCCTGGTGCACACGGCCCGCTGCTGCCTGGCACACCTGCTGCACAAAGCACGCTACGTGGCCTCCAACCGCCGCAGCATCTTCTTTCGCACCAGCCACAACTTGGCCGAACTCGAGGCCTACCTGGCCGCCCTCACCCAGCTCCGCGCTCTGGCTTACTACGCCCAGCGCCTGCTGACCACCAACCAGCCCGGGAGGCTCTTCTTCGAGGGCGACGAGAGGGTCATTGCCGACTTCCTACAAGAGTACGTCACACTGCACAAAGGCTGCTTCTACGGCCGCTGCCTGGGTTTCCAGGTGAGCCCCCCGCCCCCCGCCTGTCCCCTGGGCCCATGGCAAAGGCACACGGTGGGCCCAACCAGGCTCAGTCACATATGCGTGCTCAGTAACTCAGTCGTGTCTGACTCTTTTGTGACCCCATGGGCTGTAGCCTGCCAGGCTCCTCTGTCCATGGGATTTCCCCAGGCAAGAATACTGGAGTGGGTTGCTACTCCCTTCTCCAGGGGATCTTCCACACTCAGGGATTGAACCCGTGTCGCCTGCACTGGCAGGAGGATTCTTTACGACTAGGCCACCAGGGAAGCCCTAGTAGCATACAGAGAAAGCACGGTGGTGTGGTGTGGTGCTTGACCGAGCAAACAGCAGATGCGGGAAGGGGAAGCTGGTCAGGGCTCATACTGCACAGAGCGAGGGTCTCACACTTGTGGCCCCTTGGCCGACTCCACCATGGAGGAAGGAATCTTCAACTGGGCATAGCTTCCTACATCAGGATCCCCACTCACCCTGCACTCAGGAGCTTCATTTACTTTCTTATGTGACCTGTCTGGCCCCTGAATTCATTTGACAGCCCCTAGGACGGTAGCCAGTGTGGTTTGTAAGAGCATCAAGGCCTGTTTGTAAGAGCACGCCCCACTTAGTCATCCCCACCAGAGGCTTGGCAGGCAGGGAGGACAGGTGCCGGCCCCATTTTACAGGGGCTCAAAGGGCCCCCAGCTGCTCAGCTGGACCCAGATCAGCTGGGACATATAGACTCCCCTAAGGCGCAGTAGAATCCGGATTTTCAGGCTGCAGAGAGAACCAGCAAGCACATCCACGTTGGTGACCACAAGGAAGACCTGGTCATGGCCCCTCTCCTCCCTGAACCAGGGCCCTCTGAACCCCAGCTGCAGGCCTTTTCCTATCCTGTGCCCCCACCCCAAAATCATGATCACAGGAACACAGCTCATCTCAGCGCTGGAAGGGAGGCAGCCCTGAGGCCTTCAGACTCACAGGAAGAGTAGTCTGGGGACTTGGAGAATTAGGAAGTCTGTAGGGCACCGAGCTCAGAGCTGAGGCACAGTCTGTCCCCGTCCGGGGTCCGTGCTGGGCCCACCCATGCCCAGCCACATCTGGGAACCCCAGCGGGATTATCTGGAGCCATGTGAGCCTGCACCCCTTCAGACCCTCTCTGGGCGTTCCCCGGGTAGTGGAGCGTGGAAACTGTCTCGGCCTCCATCCCATCTCTGCTTCCATGTGGGGCAGCCTGTCCTCACCAGCCCAGCCCAGGTGTTCCTGGGAACTTCCCCTCATCTAAACTGAACCCACAAATATTGATCAGCCCAGCTGGGCCAGCCAGCTCCTCCCTGGGTCCCGGCCATGCCCCCAAAGCTCGGGAGTAAGAGCCTGGGGACACCCAAGCTGCATTCCAGTCCCGAAGGTCAGGCACCACTGTGCTCTCTGGCCCACTGGGCCCCCGGCCAGGGGCAGGGCCACGCCTGACAGCTACTCTCTGCGGGCCCAGCTGGGCCACATTGCAGGACAGCCTCCCCGTGTAAAATGTCAGCCCCTGGGGGCAGACGTCCCTGATCTCCAGGTCTCGCTCAGCCTCTGCTCCAGCCCAGTGCCTGGCACGCCGGAGGACCCGGGCCAGGACTTGCTGAATGAACAGAAGAACCCTGCTGGCCCCTTGCCTAGCCTCCTGTGGCTTGGATTTTTTCCCCCTGATCTGGTTCTCTATTGTCTTCTCAGTTGCCTGGCTCCTCTCTGAGATGCTGGGTCTCTGTCTCCCTGTTTGACTCTCTCTGCCTCAGGATCTCTGAGCTCTCCTGTTTCTCTCTCCCCACTGCTCCTTAACTGGTCCCCACGGCCTGTATCCCCTCATCTTGGTCCTCGCTGAGTTTCAGGGACCCCTGCACCATCCTTCTCCCAGCTTACAACCCTCTGCAGCTCCATCGTGTCTAGAACAAACCCAAGTCCTCAGGCTCCACATAAGCCCCTCGCTGCCCCTTGGCTCTCACCCCACGCCCACCCCCGTCTCCTGGCCTCTCTGTTCCCCCCACACTCACCATCCATGCCAAGCAAGGATGCCCCTCAAGGCCTCTGCTTGTGTCCTATTCTCCTCGGGGTACAGTCATCCCTCGCTTCATTCCAATCCCTCCTTGGGTCCCTCGGGGAGACGCATAAACAGAGTCAGACACTTCGTCCGCACTCTCCCTCCACCGACCGTCCTTTCAGACACTGGTCATTTCTTGACATTGTATGGCATGTCTTCATTTGAGTACTGTCTGTCTTCTCAACATCAGCTCCGTGAGGTGCCTAGCACACAGTCGGAGCTCACTAGACATTGCTGAGTGACCGCCTCTACCGGCCTTGTCTCTGCCCCCCACTCCCCTGCCCGCCCCTGCTCCCTGACTTGGAGGCCTCTCCCCACAGTTCACGCCCGCCATCCGGCCGTTCCTGCAGACCATCTCCATCGGACTGGTGTCCTTCGGGGAGCACTACAAACGCAATGAGACTGGCATCAGTAAGTCCCCGCAGGGCCCTGCCCGCAGCCGCCCCCACCCTTCCTGTCCCTCCCCCGCACCAGGGCCCCAGCAAGGCCACCAGGGACTCCCTGACACCCCTCCTGACCTCCAGGTGTGACCGCCAGCTCCCTCTTCACTGGCGGCCGCTTTGCCATCGACCCCGAGCTGCGTGGGGCCGAGTTTGAGCGGATCATTCAGAACCTGGACGTGCACTTCTGGAAAGCCTTCTGGAATATCACCGAGATCCAGGTGCTATCGGTGAGCCTGGGGTCCAGCGATGGGGACATGACGGGGCCCAGGGCGGGCACAGGAGGGAAGAGACGGGCGGGGAGGTCGGAGGGGAGACATGAGCAGTTCCTCCTCTTACTCCCGGCCCAGTCTTTAGCAAACATGGCCTCAACCACCGTGAGGGTGAGCCGCCTGCTCAGCCTGCCACCCATCGCCTTTGAAATGCCTCTGACCTCGGACCCTGAGCTCACGGTCACCATCTCACCCCCGCTGGCCCACACAGGCCCTGGGCCCGTCCTCGTCAGGCTCATCTCCTATGACCTGCGGGAAGGACAGGTAGGGCCCCGGCTCTGCCGGAACAGGCGCAGAGCTGAGGAGCACGGTGGGAGCGCCTTCCCCACCTCCCGCCTCACAGCTCACACCTGCCCCCTCTCCCGTCCCTCGGAGGAGTGAGGCCCAGGCAGGCTGCCCCCGCCCTGTGACCCACCACCCCTTCCTTCCTCTCCCCCAGGACAGCAAGGAGCTCAGCAGCTTCGTGAGGTCCGAGGGCCCCAGGAGCCTGGAGCTGCGGCTGCGCCCCCAGCAGGCACCCCGCTCCAGGGCCCTGGTGGTGCACATCCACGGCGGCGGCTTCGTGGCCCAGACCTCCAAGTCGCACGAGCCTTACCTCAAGAGCTGGGCCCAGGAGCTGGGCGCCCCCATCCTCTCCATCGACTACTCCCTGGCCCCCGAGGCCCCCTTCCCCCGGGCGCTCGAAGAATGCTTCTATGCCTACTGCTGGGCCATCAAGCACTGCGCCCTGCTCGGTGAGCCCCCTCCCAGCCTGCCTCAGCCCCCAGCACAGCAGGGGCAAAGAGCCACGAGGCACTGGAGCCTCAGTCTTGACACCCTGCCTGCCCGTCCACCTCCCACCACCCACCTCTGCCACCTGCTCACCCCACTGTGTCCCCTGCCCCCTCCTGCAGCTCTGCCTCTGTTGCCCCAGGCTCCCACCTTCCACTCACCCACTTCCTCTTCCTGCTTCCCCCGACTCTAGCCCTGACGCTCTGTCCCCAACTCTGGCCCTTTCTTCCCTCCTCCTGTTTCTTTACCCACTGCTGCCCCTTGCTGGCAGCCACCCAGCCGGGCTCCAGCCCACTCTTCCAGCTCCTCCGCCCTCCCGCTGCCCACACAGCCTGGGAGGCACAGACCAGGGTGAGGCCATGCCGCAGGGCTCAGGGCACAGGACAGCCAGCCCAAACCCTAGCTGCCACCTTCTGGCCTTGCCGCCCCTCCCTCCTGACATGGGCGCTGGGTCTCCCCTTTCTCAGCACCCTTCCTCCTTGCTCCTGACCCCCAGCCCCCCAAGCTTCCCCATAGCCTCCTGATTTCCAGACCTCTCCATGTCCTCAGCCTGCCTGATCCTCTGCCCACTATCCCCCAAATAGGTCCAGATCCCTGCCTTAGTTTCCCAGTCTCTAAAATGGCAGTGGGCCAGAACCCCAAGCCCGACCTCCGAGAGCCCAGAGCTCCAGCTCCTCCCTGCCAGGCTTGACCAAGCCCCCTCCACACCAGGCTCAACAGGTGAGCGGATATGCCTCGCCGGAGACAGCGCCGGCGGGAACCTCTGCTTCACCGTGTCCCTTCGGGCAGCGGCCTATGGGGTGCGGGTGCCAGATGGCATCATGGCAGCCTACCCGGCCACCATGCTGCAGTCCACCGCCTCTCCTTCCCGCCTGCTGAGCCTCATGGACCCCCTGCTGCCTCTCAGTGTGCTCTCCAAGTGCGTCAGCGCCTATGCTGGTTAGTCCCATCCGCATACAACTGGGGCCCTGGCTCCTTCAGGGACAGAGACTAGAGCCCTGTCTCATTGGGTACAAAGGGGAGGAATCTGAGACTCCCTGTTCCTGCTGAAGCCATCAGATAGTCTAGGTCCCTGAGGGCAGAGGTGCCTGAGGTTGTGTGTGTTGAGACTGGGCCCAGAAAGAGAGGAGACCAACTCACCCACCCCACACACACATCCACTCACAGGTGCGGAGACTGAGGACCACCCTGACTCAGACCAGAAGGCGCTAGGTGTGATGGGGCTCGTGCAGCGGGACACAGCCCTGCTCTTGCGAGACCTCCGCCTGGGTGCCTCCTCGTGGCTCAACTCCTTCTTGGAGTTGGGTGGGCAAAAGTCCCACCTGAAATCAGTGTCCAAGACAGGTGAGTGGCACCCTTCCCTCACACACCCATCCAGCCTGGCCAGGAGGGACAGCCTGGCACCAGAAGGTCCTGGGGGAGGCAAAGGGCTGGGCCCTGGGCACTCAGAGAAGCAGAGATCACCTTCCTGGCTCCTGCCATAAAGCCTTAGTCCACATTCTAGAAATTCCAGAACTTCTGATCGCATGGGTCAGCTCAGAATCCCAGTAACTATAAGATTTAGCTTTCCAAATACCCTCTCCCAGAAAGGCACCCTAGGGAATGACTCAGAAGGCCAGCCATGTGTCCTGATTTTCAGTCCCAAGAATCCAGTCCACCGAAATTCCCTGGGCCCTCAGGTGGAAGTCCAGGCCTCCTAGATTCTTTCCTGACTTTTAACAGAGGCACGCAGGGAGATCAGAAAATGGGAGAGACATCAGTAAGTGGAGGAAATCCCCACCCCGGGTAGGTGGGAAGACCCTCAGGCTGCCAAAAATCACTTCCATCCAGGGATCCATTTTTTCCCATTTCCTAACATTTTAAGGATTTTAAAGCACACCCACCTCAAATTACTTTCTATCTCTAATAAATCAACAGTATTTTCTGGGTAATAGAAATTGCATGTTCAAAAGTAGATACCATTCCCAGGGACTTCCCTGGCAGTCCAGTGGTTAGGACTCGGCGCTTTCACAGCCAAGAACACAGGTTCAACCCCTGGTCAGGGAACTAGGATCCCACAAGCCACGGGCCAAGAAAAAAAGTAGATACAGTTCCTATTATTCAGAAAATTATTCCAATTGAATATGCTTTATTTTAAATTCAGTTTTTAATATCAGGATATTCCAACCAACACAAATAAATACACCCAAAAACAGGTGGCACAGTAGCTAAAGAATCTGCCTGCATATGCAGGAGACTCAAGAGACTCAGTTTTGATCCCTGGGTGGGGAAAATCCCCTGCAGAAGGAAATGGCAACCCATCCCAGTATTCTTGTCTGAGAAATGCCATGGACAGAGGAGCCTGATGGGCTACAGTCCATGGGGTAGCAAAAGTTGGACTCAACTAAGCTGCTGCTGCTAAGTCACTTCAGTCGTGTCCGACTCTGTGCAGCCCCACAGATGGCAGCCCACCAGGCTTTCCCGTCCCTGGGATTCTCCAGGCAAGAACTCTGGAATGGGTTGCCATTTCCTTCTCCAATGCATGAAAGTGAAAAGTGAAAGTGAAGTCACTCAGTCGTGTCCAACTCTAGCGACCTCATGGACTGCAGCCTACCAGGCTCCTCTGTCCATGGGATTCTCCAGGCAAAAGTACTGGAGTGGGGTGCCATTGCCTTCTCAGACTCAACTAAGCACATACATGCAAAAGCAATGAAAAAGGATTTGAATTTTAGACACATGGACCATTTGGCACTGGGGCTTTCCTTGTAGCAGAAAGGTGACAAGAGCAGACCCTAGAGGCACACACGCCAGTCGAGCTCCCTACAGTACCAGGTACTATACCAGGCAAGTTGCAGTATCTGTGCGCCTAGCTTTGCCCCTCTGGGGGAAATACAGTAAGAATACCTGCCTCATTACGTTGCTGTAAGGACTGCCTACCTATTTGTGTCAAGCACCTGGCACACAGTAGGTGCTGTTTTGTGCCTTGTACCTAGAACACAGTAGGTGCTCTTAGAAGATGCCAGCACCCTGATTGGCCGTGTCTGTGACTCTAGTCAACAGCTTGGTTCCATTGACCCTCTGGGCTACAGGGCACCTAAGCAGTTATTCTCGTATCATCCTGCATTTTGGCTTCATGGATTTATAAAGGCAAGTGAAAGAAAAAAAAGAAAAACTGAAAAATGTAAGGTTCTGGCAGTAGTGGTAAGCAGAATGGTCCTGATCAAATCAGTGGAGCTGAGGCCACAGTGAGCGCACCAGGCAGGCCTGATGTGCACCTTTAGCATCAGTTGGGCACTGGCTTGTCTGTCATTCAAAGGGAAGGGATGGGGACTTCCCTGGTGGTCCAGTGGCTAAGACTCTATGCTCCCAGTGCAGGGGACCTGAGTTTGATCCTTGGTCAGGGAACTAAGATCCCACGTGCTTCATAGATCAGCCAAAAAACAAAAAGGGAAGGGATGAAGTGAAGAACAGGGAGGAATTTCGGGGAGCAGATCTACATAGCTAAAGCTGTGGGGGTCTCTGGAAGTCTTGATATGTCCTCAAGATTCTTTTTAGTGCCCTGTGAACACAGCCTCCTTTCAAGCCATGTGGGCCTGCTCACCATTCCTACAGCCCCATGTTGGGGGCTAAGGAGGCAGCTAAAACAAGGTACCTGGTAATAAAACATTACCAGGTGTTTGGCAGAAACCAACACAATTCTGTAAAGCAATTATCCTTCAATTAAAAATGTTTAAAATTAAAAATATATATGTATAGATATAGATATATTATGACCTCCCAGGGATGTGTTCTGTGCTCAATTGCTCAGTCATGTCTGACTCTCTGTGGCCCCATGGACCACAGCCCTCCAGGCTTCTCTGTCCATGGAATTTTCCATGCAAGAATACTGGAGTGGGCTGCCATTTCCTACTACAGGAGATATTTCCAACCCAGTGATGGACACCACGCTTCCTGCATTGACAAGCAGATTCTTTACTAGCACCACCTGGGAAGCCTCCCCAGGGGTAGCAGTATCTAATCCCGAATCTTATTAATCCCACTGAGTTCCCACCACTTCCTATGAGGTAAGGACTATTTTTATCCCCTTTGTTCAGAAGGGGAAACAGGCTCCCAGAGGTAAACTGACTGGCATTTCATGTTCCCAATCGCACACACCCCTCCATTAGGACAGAGCCCCACCTCCAAGACAAGGGACTCCTTCCACCGCCCCCTTGGAACTGCAGCCTGGGGCACCCTGGAGTCTGGGCCTCTACAGCCCTAGGGTACAATCCCCCACCGGCCTCTGCTCCCAAGGCGGCCTTCCCTGCCAGCCACCCACACACCCGACCCACAGAGCCAGGCTTAGCAGCAGGCCTGACCGGTCCCCTGACCTTTGCACCTCTCACAGAGCCAATGCGGCGCAGTGTGTCTGAAGCAGCCCTGACCCAGCCGGAGGGCCCACTGGGAACCGACTCCCTCAAAAGCCTGAAGCTGCATGACCTGGGCCTCAGGAACAGCAGTGACACAACAGACACGCCAGACCTGTCACTGTCAGCGGAGACACTCGGCCCCTCCGCACCCTCAACCGTCAACTTCTTACTTGGATCTGAGGATGGATCTGAAATGTCTGAGGCCCCAGAGGAGCCGAACAACAAGGACCGAGTTCGAGGTGTGGGCGCCGCCTTCCCCGAGGGTTTCCACCCACGGCGCTGCAGCCAGGGTGCCATGTGGATGCCCCTCTACTCGGCCCCCATCGTCAAGAATCCCTTCATGTCACCGCTGCTGGCACCCGACAGCATGCTGCAGACTCTGCCGCCTGTGCACATCGTGGTGAGCGCCAGGCCAGGAAGGTGGAGCAGGCGAGGAGTGGGGCTGGCAGGGGCCTGGAGCTCCTGGAGAAAGGAGCTCCCGGGGAGCCGAGTGGGGGGAAAGGGAGAAAGCGCGGCCTTAGGGAGAGTGTGCCAGCAGGAGGGAAGGCCTGGCAACGGGTGGACTGAGGGTGTCAAAGTTGCCCGTTTGCTCTTGCAATCCTGTTGAGATCGCAGGGCAGGGCTGGGCTTGGAGAGTCGGGGAAGGGGCAAAGAGAGAGTGGGTCTCTCGGGGGAGGGAGAAGCCAGGAAGAGGCCAGTCAGACTCATTCTCCGATTCTCCGCCCCCATCCTCGTGTCTCCTGCCTCTGTCCTCCCCCGCCGTCTGCGCATTTCCCTGCCCCGCCCCCGCAGGCCTGCGCGCTGGACCCCATGCTGGACGACTCGGTCATGTTCGCGCGGCGGCTCCGCGGCCTGGGCCAGCCCGTGACGCTGCGCGTGGTGGAGGACCTGCCGCACGGCTTCCTGAGCCTGGCGGCGCTGTGCCGGGAGACGCGGCAGGCAGCCGCGCTGTGCGTGGAGCGCATCCGTCTCATCCTCAATCTTCCCGGCCCGCCGGTCTGAGCCGGGGCGTGCCAGGCCCCGCAGGGAGAGGGGGGTTGTGGGGGGCGACACTAAAGGCTGCTTGTACCCATCTGCGCAGGGCTCCCTGGTGAATGCGCCTCGGGAAGGGCGGGGGGAACCCCGGGCCCGGGGCTCCCCAGCCCATCCAGGACCTCTCTCGGGCTGGGTGGAAGAGGGCGTGCTGTGCCTTAAGTAGGGGGAACGGCATGGGGAGAGTCGGGCGGGGGCCCCCTCCCCAAAGCTAAGACCCTGGCCTGGAGGAGGAGGGCGCACACAAACCAGTCTCAGAGACAGCCGGACTTGCACGGGATCACTGCCTTCTATTGCTGCTGTGACCACTGCAGGGGCGGGCCTGGCCCGACCTTGCAGATCGATTTGCTTTGTTTGTTTTTTGTAAATAAAAGTATTTAATTAGTTTGGCCTCTGGCAAATAGACAGGCTTCTCTGGTGGCTCAGTGGTAAAGACTCCTCCTGCCAATACAAGAGACACTAGGGACTCGGGTTCAATCCCTGGGTTGGGAAGATCCCCTGAAGAAGGAAATGGCAACCCACTCCAGTATTCTTGCCTGGAGAATCCCCCGGACAGAGGAGCTTGGCGGGCTGCAGTCCATAGGACCGCAAAGGAGTCAGGACCTAGCAGTTAAACAACTGGCAAATAGAGTGGGGACGGGGGTTGCCCACCAGGGGGCAGCATCAGAAGCCCGAGAACTTGGCACTGGCGAGCCGACGGAAGGCTGGGGGCCCAACACCTGGGTCCTGAGAAAGAAGGGGTGTGCAGGCCTGCATTCTTGAGTGTGGAAGGGCAGGAGCCCCCCTGCTAACACAGACCCACCTCCTCCTCAAACCTAATCCAGGTACAGTGCCAGAAGCTGGCTTCTCAGCTACTCCTCTTTACAAACCTAGACCCCGCACCCACCGGGAAAAGAAAACCGGAAGTCCCTAGAGAACCGGAGCAAAGCTAACAGGAAATCAGAAACAAACTGATCACTGAAAAACTGGGACCCAAGCTCTGCCCAGCTGTGACAGCCACTCAAGCCCTCACCCTCTGTAGGCCCTGGGTTTGAAGCAGAGATTTCCTTCCAGGGCTAGCCTTCAAATTTCCACACTCAGGTGGGGAAGAGACCCAGGCACAGACTGTCACAGTCCCCACAGGTTCTATCTGTGGTAGCCAGCAAGTCCTTCACAGAGGAGGTGATCCAAGAGCAAAAGTTTACTAAGAGAAAATAGACAAGGTTGTGAGAGCCAGCGGTCAGTGGTCAAGGCTTCTGCTTGACCAGAAGTTCAGATGCAAAGTGGGGAGTGGTCTGAGGGGCCTAGACTGGTCAGCAAGGGATCTTGAAGGAGCTGGAATGCAATTTGGACTATAAATGGCAGCGGGAGCCATAGAAGGGCTTTGAGAAAGGGAGGGACAGGATCAGCTCAGGCACTGAAAGAGTCTAGTGGGAAACAGGGGTGGACTGAAAAGGGCAAGACTAGAGCCCTGGAAGCAAGAGAGGAGGCTGGGGACAGGGATGACAAGCCCTGAGCTGGGGCAGAAACAATGAAGGTGGGGAGCAGAAGTCGGGGTGGAGCAGCTCCCAGAGCCATTACTGAGCTTGGATAAAGAGGACTTATTGAGGGTGGAGCAGAGGTTACAGGTGAGCAAGGAGATGAAGAGGACACTCAGGTCTGCACAGGGGAGCAGGTGGACAGTGAGACTCTACTGGGAGGAGGCTCAGGGGTGTGTGAGCTAGGTGAGGTACTGAGGGTGGTTTACCACACAGATCAAAAGGTCGTCTTCAGCAGAGACAGACTCACGGACATACAGAATAGACTTGGGGTTGCCAATCAAGAGGAGTTTGGGGGAGGAATGGAGTGGGTGGTTGGGGTCAGCAGATGTAAGCTATTATATATGGAATGGATAAACAACAAGGTCCTCTGTACAGCAGGGGTCCCCAACCTCTGGGAGCTAATGCCTGATGATCTGAGGTGAAGCTGATGTAACAGTAAGTGAAATAAAGTGCACAAGAAATGCAATGGGCTTGACTCATCCTGAAATCATCCCCCGTCCCCCGTTCCGTGCAAAAAGTGTCTCCCATGAAACCAATCTCTGGTGCCAAAAATGTTAGGGACTGCTGTTGTATAACACAGAGAGCTATATTCAGTATGCTAAGCCAAAATGGAAAATTATATATAGATAGATAGATATGTAACTGAATCACTTTGTTGTACAGCAGAAATTATCACAACATTGTAAATCAACTATTCGTCAGTTAAAAAAGCCTTCATGAGACAATCCAAGAGGCGGGAGGAGTCAGAAGAGGGAGGTTCCCTCCTCTGGAAATCCTTTCCTGTCCCACTAAACTCAAAAAGGACTCCCTTGGACTCCCCAGCCTCTGCAAACCCCTGCACGTCAACATATGGGTCTGTCCTCCCATCTGACCTGGGCTCCTTAAGGGCAGGGCCCAGGCCTGACTCATCTTGATCATCACCATTGCCCAGCAGGAGGCTGGGTGGATGAGTGTGTGAATGAGCGAGTGCGAGTGAGTCGCCATATGAGGAAATCAGTGAGTGAGGTACTTAATGAGGGCAGGAAGGACTGAACGCACGGGTGAGTTTAGTAGCTGGAGAAGGGAAGGGATGGAGGAATTTCCGAGATCGTGCATCCAGCTCCCCGCTGCGCCTCCAGCCTCAACAAAATCTCACCGTTTTCCGTCCGAGCTGTGTCCAGAATCCCAATACTGGGTGTGCTGTGAAGGGCTTACCAGGCCAGACTCGCAGAACCTGTCCGCTCAAGAGCCGCTCCAGCGTCTACGATGCAGACGTCCCCCCCCCCCCCCCCCCCCCCCCCCCCCCACCAACCTGCAAATACCTAGCACTTTGGCTGCCTGGTTGGACCTGCGGAGACCGCTCTATCGCGGTCCTCCTTGGGCTGTGGACCCCGCCTACTAGGGAATGCTCCCTGCCCTGAGTGGCCCAAGGAGTTAGGAGGTGGGGTGTCGGAGTGTCTATTGGCTGGAAGCTGGTGACTGACGTCACGGGTAGCTTATCACAGCTCGATTTCGGAGGCGTGCTCCGGTGTCAGACACGCCTCTAAAAAAGACAGACTTGGGAGCTTGCTGAGCTCGTGCGCGACTGCAAAAGGATCTTGAGTGAGGTTTCCGGCTGCAGGTAGAGCTGGACCGTTCGACGGCCTGATCCTGTCTTGAGAGAGGATTAGAGTCCGAACTCCTTGGTCCTGAGGAGGACAAACTGAGGGGCCTAGACTTCTGAGTCTGAGGGAGGAAGAGGCTGAGCGTCCGGATTCCTGATCTTGAGGAAGAGGGGAGCTGGGACCCTGAAGAATCGTGCTCCAGATTCGGGGACTCCTGGATCCCAAGGGTCCCTGGCCTGCCCAAGGATCACAGATTTGGGGTTCAGGGGTTTTTGTGGCTACGTATTGTACTGGAGCCAGAGTTCTGAGTTCCTGAGGTGGGGCTTAGACTAAAGATGAATAGGAAAAAGGCTTCGGGGAAGCTTTGGCCTTGATACTGCCCTTTCCTTCATCCCTGAAAGGGAAGCCAGGGGCGGGTGCTGTGTGCAGAAAGAATCCAGAACAGGAGGAGACTTGAGACTTATGTGGAAACCAAGAGAAAAACACAGATACCAACTGAGAGAGTAAAATACTGAAAACAATAACCGCAATAGAGCTCACTTGTACGGAATTTACTGTGGCCTAGGTTCTGTGCTAAGCATTTTACATAATTATCTCATGTCTTCCTCTTAACAGCTCTAAGTGATCGGATTATTATTATTCCCACTTGACAGGTGAAAAAATGAGGCCCAGTGAGAGAGAATCAAGATCCAGATGTAAAGAGACACAAAACACAGATGGAGACAGATAGTGACAGACAGGCCCAGAGAGCGAGGGCAAAGTACACAGTGAAGAAAGAAGAGGGACTGAGAGTGGGACTCCCAGAGGGTGGGGGTCGGGGTTTGGGGCCTGGGACTCCTGGGGTCTGGAGGAGGAAGGATGAGGGAGATGACTCCCAGGTATTTCCTCCTCAACTCCCAGATACCAGGCCTCTCACTATGGGTGTTGGGCCTGATTGGGGTCGAAAATACTGATTAGGACGGAATGGGTGTGTCGTGTGTCATTATCCTATTAGGATATGACAGAAATGATTCCCGGGATGTCCCTGGTCTGGGAGAATCCTCCCCCCTCCCCCGGGCCCGCAGCCCCCTAGCCTGTGTTCTTTGATCTGCCCAGATCAGCCTCAGGTAGGATTGGAGAAGGGTAGGTCCCTCTCTGTCCCTCCCCATCGCTGGATCCCCATCACCCAGAACTCACTGAGGCCCACTCTGGACACAGGTGGGCCACCCTGGGGCACCAAAAGCTTTCCTGGTGGGTCTTCATCCCTCTGGGTCTCTCTACTTTCCCCCAAGCCTTGAACCAATGCCTGTCAGAGGTCCTGGCACATTTGCAAGGGCTCACCAAATGCTTATGGAATGGATGGACAAAAAGCCACATCTCTTCGTGCAGCTCTTCCTCTGTTCCCCATCCGCCATCTCTCCCTGATTTCCCACCATGTTCTTTCTCATCCCCGCCCAGGCCTCACCTATCTCCTCTCATCTTCCCTTTCACCCTGGTGTTTCTCCTAAAGCTGCTGGGCCCACCATTCCCATTAGGGAGAAACTACAGCCAGCTGCATTGGCAGACAGATTCTTTACCCTGAGCCATGGGTTTGATCCCTGGTCCAAGAAGACCCCACGTGTGGCGGGGCAGCTGAACCCAGGCACTACAGCTACTGAGCCTGCACTCTAGAGCCTGGGAACTGCAACTACTGGGCCACACACCACAACCACTGAAGCCCGAGAGCCCTAGAGCCTGTGCTCCACAAGAGAAGCCCGCACTCTCCGCAACTAGAGAAAAAGCCCTCAAGAAAACGAAGACTCAGAACAGCCAAAAATAAATTTTTAAATAAATAAATTTTTTTTAATATGATGGAGAGAAGAGTTCTCAAGACCCCAAATACAGGCACACCCCTGGCACCTCAGAGTCAGGAATGCAAGATCAGAACAAACATGTGTCCTCCAACACCTGCTTGGTGTGATCTTGTATTTATACCCACACAAGCAGAGAACCCACACACAGCACGTGAAGTTATGTACAAACACACAACAGGGGTGCACAATTGTGAAATCACTTGCACTGACACCATATAGAAATATCCCATTCCACATGCAAAAGAGACGCCTCAGTTATGTGATTATATGCCCAGCCACAGGCCATTCATCCAATCCCTACTAGGACCATGAGCAAAGACTTGGTTTTATTCACTATTGCATCACCAGCAACTAGAACATCATCCCCACTATCCTCATAAACACAAAATGTTTCCTGTGGGCCAGGTGCAGTTTCTTTACATGAATTAACTCATTTAATCCTCTCAGCAACTCTATTGGCAAAAACCCATTTTGTAGATGGGAAAACTGAGGTCCAGGGAAGTTAGTGGTTTGTGCAAAGTTTCACAGCCATTCAGAGGCCATCAAGATTTGAACTAAGGTTTCCTGGATCAGAAATTGAACCCATGTCCCCTGAAATGGCAGGTGGATTCTTTACCACTGAGCCACCAGGGAAGCCAAGGAATTAGTTTTTGAGTGGTAGCTTTGTTTTCTGGACTCTATAGCCAGAAAGTGAGTGAAGTCACTCAGTCGTGTCCGACTCTTTGCGATCTCATGACCGAGTGCCTTCACTCACTTTCTGGCTATAGAGTCCAGAAAACAAAGCTACCACTCAAAAACTAATTCCTTGGCTTCCCTGGTGGCTCAGTGGTAAAGAATCCACCTGCCATTGCAGGGAACATGGGTTCAATTTCTGATCCAGGAAGACCCCACATGCTACAGAGCAACTAAGCCCATGCGCCACAACTACTGAGCCTGTGCTCTAGAACCTGGGAACCACAACTTCTGAGCCCGAGTGCCACAACTACTGAACCCACATGCCCTAGAGCCTGTGCTCTGCAACAAGAGAAGCCACCGAAATAAACAGTCCGCGCCCCATAGCTAGAGATTAGCTCCCGCTCGCCACAACTAGAGAAAAGACTGGGCAGCCACGGAGATGGAGCACAGCCAAAAATAAATAAATAAAGTGCTACAAAATAATAATTCCTGCCTTAACCTAGTCAGAATTACAGAAACTTGACAACTGAGACTGCACCCAGACACAGGTGCAGAGGAGGGAGAAGCACAGGAGGGCAATTCAGACACATAAACGGAAAAGACACAGGAACACTCAGAGAGAGACACAGCGCAACAACCCCCACACAGAAGCAACAGCACCCAGAGAGGCACACACACACCGCACAGCAGAGATACAACACACCCAAACCCAGACTCTGACGCACCCAGAGCGCCCTGAGCCCGTCCTGTTCTGCTCCCAGCCCCGCTGGGCTGGCCTTCGAGGAAGCAGCAGGCTCAGGATGGGATGGGGGCCACCTCACTTGTCTGCTCAGCCAGACTGGTTCCACCAGGGTTATGGATGGCACCACCCTCCTTGTGAAACCCACGTTGGGCAACTGGACCCTGACCTGGCCTGGACACCTGAATTCTGGGGAGAAAGAGGCTAGGAGCCTGGGTTCTGGAGTAGGGACTGGGTTCTAAGGGAGGCGAGGAGGGTGAGTAGGACCTGAACTCTGAGGAGGGATTCCTGTGTTCTCGGGAAAGAGGGGCACAGACACTTGGATCCCCGCCCCCACCCCCTGCTTTATTTTCCTTCTGTTTATTGCTACCAACCCATCTCCCTCCTCTCCCCTCATGTGTACATGCTCAGTTGTGTGACTCCATGGACTGCAGTGTGCCAGGCTCTTCTGTCCATGGAATTTTCCAGGCAGGAATACTGGAGTGGATTGCCTTCTTTATGGATTCCCTTCTTTGAAACTGAGTTTCCAGATTTAGCAAATAAAAATACTGGACACCAAGTTAAATTGGAATTTCAGGTAAACAGCAAATATTCGGCTGGCCTGAAAGTTCAACCAGGTTTTTTCATAAATAGTACAGAAGATGGTACAGAGATGGTACAGAAAAGCTTGAATGAACTTGTTGGCCAACCCAATACTTTTTTAAGAGTAAGTGTATTCCCTCCAACATATGGGACACTGCTGCTGTTACTGTTTAGGCGCTCAGTCACGTCCGATTCTTTGCAACCCCGTAACTGTCGCCCACCAGGGTCCTCTGTCCATGGGATTTCCCAGGCAAGAATACTGGAGTGGATTGCCATTTCCTTCTCCAGGGGATCTTCCCAACTCAGGGACCAAACCTGAGTCTCCTCTTTGTTAGGCAGATGTTTTACCACTGAGCCACCTGGCAAGCCCCATATGGGACATACTTACAGAAAAAAAGTATTGTTTATCTGAAATTCTAATTTAACTGGACATCCGGTATTGTATCTGGCAACCCCATTTGAGGGGGATGTAGGCCAGGTGCCCAGAGACTCTGCCATGGTCACCCCTCAGCCCCCAGCTCTCCCTGTCCTTCCCTCTGCCCTCCTCCTCACCCCGGAGGAGTGAGGCCACCTCACAGGCCAACTCACAGCTTCTCCAGTCCTGATTTCTTCATCTACATGAGTTGCTGTATCTAATTGGGGCCCTTGGGCCGTGTCAGAGTTGGAAGAGGAAATTTGAGGAAGACTCAGGTTGTCATCTTGGGAGCCCTAGAATCTGACCCTGACTGAGTCACCTGCAGCCCGTGGTCTGGTCTGCTGGGGGAGGGGGCCCTGTGGCTACCTCCACAGAGCAGGCCTCAAGGTGGGGAAGAGATGCCAAGACGGGGTGCAGAGACTTCCGGATAAGGGCACTGAGACACAGAGCTTGAGAGAAGGGCCTCAGAGATGAGGAGACAGAGAACCAGGAGAAACTGGGAGACAGATCTGCAGAGATGGGGAAAGAAAGAAAGAAAGGAGAGATTCAGAGCCAGAGAGACAATAATGCAGAAATGGGGTACAGAGCGGGGAGATGTTTCCCAGACATTCAGGATCCCAGACCAAGTGATGGAGACAACAGGCAAGAGGCTGGGTGCTGCCCTCAGGTCTGGGACAAGGACAGCAAGCCACTTTGGGGTGGTGCCAAGAGACCAAGGCTTGGGGGGAAGCGGGACCCCAGATCAGTAAGGTGATGCCCAGTTTGGTGATGACACCACTCCCTCTGCAGCTAACACCCCGATTTTCCAGTGCCTCCTACATTTTTGGAGTGACACCCGTGCTGGGAACCTCACCCACCCAGGTCTAATGCCGCTTCCTTCACTGAGTCACCTCCAACCCCGCCAGACCTGTTGAGGGGAGACTTCTGGGTGACTCAGGCATCCAGGCCCCCAGCTCTTTCATTTCCCAGGAAGCCAGCAGTCTGGGTGTCCCAGGACCCCTACCCGACTCAGGGCCACAGTCTAGCTTAGCCCTGAGAGTCTGGAGTCCCAGCCCCCTCTGCCCTCAAACCCGGGAGTCCCGGCCCCCAGTGCTCTGTCTGGACTCAAGCATCCTGGACCACATCTTCCTCCTTCAGGAACCACAGGTTTCTCAGCTCCCAGCGTCCGCCCTTCCCAAGTTGGAGTTGGGTGAGGCATGTTGATTTACTTTGGTTCCAGCATGGGTCACCCCCCGCCAAACACACTGCCCCCCCTCCATGTGCCTGGTAGGCCTGAATGGGAGGACCCAAAGCCCCCACTCCCAGGGAAGTTGGGGCCTCACTAAGGGTGGTGGGAGCACCACCGGCCTTTCTCTTCTCGCCCTTTCCCTTCCCCCGAAGCTGTGGGTCGTGGGTCGGCCAGTGGCTGGCAGCCCCACTCACCTGACTTGTTTTCTCGTTTCTGAATCTCTGGCTCCCCTTTTCTTGTTATTTCTCCCCAGATGTCTGTGGCCCGCTGTCTCAGCATCTCTCTCTCTCTGTCTTCTTGTCTCTCTCCATCTCTCTGAATTTCCTTGTCTCTCCCTCCCCTCTGGTCCTCTCCTCTCCCAGTCCCTCCCCATCTCTCTATCTTTCCCTCTCTTTGGTCTCTGGACAACTGTGCCCCTTGCACCTCCCCTCTGCCGTCTGTCTCCATCTCTCTGTCTTTCTGCCACCTTCGCTTTAGACCTCTACTCCCAGCTCCTCACCCTTGGGCCCCCTCCCCCACTATTTCCTAGGTCCTCTGAGCAGAAATGGGATGAAGGATGGAGAGGGAGGGAGGGGAAGTCCCAGTGGGGAGAAAAGGGTCAGCCAGACCGGCTTGGCTCCCTGGGCATCTTCGTCAGAGCCCCGCCCAGCACCACACAGCCCGCCCATTTATAAGCCACTCGGGGCCCAGGTGTCACACATACTTCTGTCTCCATCATCGCGCAGCAGTCCTGCAGGTAGGAGCATCCACCCACAGCTCTCTGCTCAGAGGCTGGCGCCTCTGCTCTGTTCTTCCTGCAACTGACTCCACATCTGTCTCCTTACATTTTTCTGACTGCTTACCTCTCTGGACATCCCTGTCTTCCTCATGTCCCCTGTGACCGCCCCCCTTCTCAACCTGTTGACACTGGGTTGAATTTGGAAGTTCTGGGGCTGGTTCCCCCTCTGCTAACCCTCTTGGCTGGGCCATCAGGTGTGAGGCGTTTTTCTTCAGCTCACTGAGCCTCAGTGTTCTGTCTGTGAAATGGGCTTGCAGAAAAAAAAGGTACTGGGCAGGTGTGAGTGCTACTGGTGGCGTCTCTATAGGCACCCAGCTCTGATCTCTCTCTGCCCTTGTCTCTGACTCCGCCTGTCTCTTGGTCGTTCTCTCCAGCACTGCCTCTGGTATAAGAGGGTCCTCTGGGGTCTGTCGGGCAGCTGTACAGAGATGGGCGAGTTTCTCGCCCCCAACCCCATACATCCCTGTCCCATTCTTTCCTAGCAGGCAAGCTGACTTGGCCTCTTTCTCCCCAGCATCCTTACCCCTGAGAACTCAGCCCCCAGTGCCCCACCCCTTGCCCTGACCTCCCTCAGTATCCAGCACCCCCTGGGCAGACTCTGACGCTGTCACCGCCGCCACCTCTGCCGTTCCCAACGCCACCTCCTCAGGGCCAGCAAGATGCAGTTTGAGATGCACGACAACGTGAAAGGCAAAGGTGGGATCGCTGGATGGACCCTCAAACCTTCCAGTCCCTGGAACATGGCCACTTCCTTCCCCTGGGCACTCTGGCTTCGAAGACAGATGGCACCTGCTTGCACCCCAGAAGCCCTGAAGCACGGGAACCCAGCACCCCAAGCCCAGACCTGGAGGAGGCGGTGGCACGTCTCGGCCCCGCCCACATGTGGCGCCAACCTCCCCTAGACCTGCAGGATGCCCCCCTCACCCCCAGCTGAACCAGACATGCAGGAGGCAGCAACTCCAGGAACAGAATGGGGGTGGCGATGCCCAGAAGGGGCGGCAGGGACTGGGAAGACGCAGTGGTGTCCCCTCGATGGGCGGCCTGGTGGCCTTGCCCGGACTGCCCGGCAGAGGGAGGGGCGGCAGAGGTGCCAGGGCCGGGGAGGTGCTGCGAGGCTGCCCGCTGACCCCCGTCCCCTCCCTCTGCAGCCATGTCCTACCCAGTGACCAGTCAGCCCCAAAGCGCCAGCACCTGCTACCAGACCCAGCTCAGTGACTGGCACACCGGCCTCACGGACTGCTGCAACGACATGCCCGTCTGTGAGTGCCCTGTCGCTCCCTCTCCAGACCGGGAAAGAGCGGGAGGGGAAGGAGGGTCACCCTCAGCTTCACCCTCCTCACCCCACTCCCCGGTCCCTCCCGTGGGCCCTGAATTCCCTCCCGCCTTTCTCCGACGCCCAACACTCCCTAGGATCCTGGCTTCATCACACCTTCCAACTCTCACGGGGACCCTCCTCGTCCCCCTTGCACCCTCGACTGTTTTCCTTGTGGCTCCAACTCCTTCTTTAAACTCTCTTTCCCACTCTAGAAACCCTTACTCTTCGGACCCCTAATTTCCTCTGGGACTTTCACTTCTTCCAACACTCAGTTGCCTCTGGGACCCTCACCCCGCGCCCCGCGGACCCCGCCTCGCCCCTCCCCGAGGCGGAGCCGGCCGGAGGCACCCGGTGGGCCCCGCCCTTAGCGCCCTGCGTACGCTCCAGGTCTGTGCGGCACCTTCGCCCCCCTGTGCCTCGCCTGCCGCATCTCCGACGACTTCGGCGAGTGCTGCTGCACGCCCTACCTGCCCGGAGGCCTGCACTCCCTGCGCACCGGCATGCGCGAGCGCTACCGCATCCAGGTGCGTGCGCGCCCGGGACCCGTGGGAGCCGAGGGCTGGGGGACTGGCCTCCTCGGGTGCCAGGTTAGGGCTGCTAACCTCTCGCTCCCACTCTCTAGGGTTCCATCGGTAAGGACTGGGCAGCCCTCACCTTTTGTTTGCCCTGCGCGCTCTGTCAGATGGCGCGGGAACTGAAGATCCGAGAGTAAAGAAGTTTCCCCCACCTTCTCCTTCCCGCCCCCAGCCCCCGACCCTTCTCCTTTCCGCCCCCGTGACACCTGCCCTCCTCTGCCCTCTCCTGGGAGGGCCTGCCCCTCCACCCCATCCCTCACCAAAAATGCATCCACAATAAAAACCTGAAAACCAACTCCGCCTACATCCTTTTTCTCCCAGGGAAGGAATCTGGGTGGAGAAGGAGGTTTGGTGAGGGAGGCGGGGACACAGGGGAGATGCCTTGGTGTGGAGGGAGTTCCGGAGGCAGATGCTTGACCTGCATTTGCTGTGTACGTCGTTGGCAAGTCTCTTCCTCACTAAGTCAGGGAGTCCTCGCTAACAAAGTAAAACCACTCACTCCTTAGCTGCCAACCTAAAGCTCTTGACTGGAGCCTGAAAAGAAGCAAACCCAGAAAGGCTGTCTGGGAACCATGCAGGCACTAACCCTTCCAAAGAACAAATTTCGAAGAATCCCCTTGCTCAGTCATTGCCTATGGACTCTTGGTCTACATACAATGCTAACAGATTTGAGGGCTCTGTCTTCAAAGCACAGAACTGTCAGGTTTAAAACCCTAGTGCTGAAAGGAACATTCAAGGATCATCTGATTCAATCCACCCTCTTTATTGCAAAAGCAACTAGCAGATTAAAAACAGTTCAGGTTTCAACACTAGACAGACCTGGGGCTCAACCTTGACTCTTGCCACTTCCTAGCTGTGTTATCTTAGTAAATGAATAAACGTTTCTGAGCCTCTTGCCCCCACAAATTCTGGTGGTTCAACTTTCAGAACATATCCAGAGTCTCCCGTCTTCCCACTCTACTGCAAGACTTGCTCCAACCACAGTGGCCCCCCACTGAGCTTCCTGCCTTGCCTCCAGCCTGTTTTTAGTTCCTCCCCCACAGAGGAGCCCTGTGGACACATGTGTGGAAGTAGATCACATGTCTCCTGGGCTCAGAACCCTCTGATGGCACCTCCTGCATGGAGGAAAAAGCCAGAGTTTGGGGACTTCCCTGGTGGTCCAGTGGTTAAGAATCTGCCTTCCAATGCAAGGGAAATGGGTTCAAGCATTGGTCGGGGAACTAAGATCACACATGCTAGAGAGCAACTAAGCCTGTGAGCCACAACAAGCCACAGCTAAGATATGACACAGATAAAAATAAGTATTAAAAAAAAAAAAAAGAAACAGCGTCCTCACAGCAACTTAAGGACCTGCACAATCTGCCTCTTTTTCCCCCTGTGACCTTCCCTCTTTATTCTCTTTATTCCACAGGAGCCTCTTTGTTTCTCTGAAATGTTAGGCGCGCTCCCACGTTAGGATCTTTGCTCTGGCTGTTCCCGCAACTCAGAGTTCTTTCCTCGGATGTCCTTATGGCTGATTCCTTCACTGCTGCTCACATGTCATCTTAAGAGCTAGGCCCTCCCTGGGACTTCCCTGGTGGTCCAGTGGCCAAGACTCCGCACGTCCAGTGCAGGGGGGCCAGGTTTGATCCCTGGTTGGGGAACTAGATTCTGCATGCCACAACTAAAGACCCTACATGCTACGGGTAGGACCCAGCACTGTCAAATAAATTAAAAAATTAAATAAAAACTCATGCCAAGCACCGAGCACAGTGCTGGAGTGCTGTAGGCCCTCGGTAAAATTTCTCCTGAAGTCCCTAGGATGTCAGTGGCCACACACAGGCTAGAATCCAGGTCCCTAGCCTCCCGTGTCCAGGCTTTCTCTCACTTCACTATGAGCCTCTTAGGTGTGCATTCAGGTGTGTGGATACCAGGGAGAGGTGCCAGGCAAGGGGCTGACATGGAGGAAGGAGGAACACACGCCATGGGGCATCTGTACAGGGACATCTACATAGCAGTGACAGGGGTTGGAGGGAGGGTAGCTCTGTCCCAGGGAAAAGTCCAGTCCAAGAGCAAACGTTCTGCTTAGGAAGGCAAAGTCACAGCGTGAGTGTTAGGCAGAGACCTTACCAAAGTGTCTGAGCACAACATGTAAGAGTCTGGAGGAACCTCAGCTCCTTTCTGATTATGCGTAACCACTGGCTCCAGGACTCCCCCAGGCAGCATGTCCCACTGCTACCTAGCTTCCCCAGTTGGGCAATTCTGCCTTATCCTGAGCACAAATTGGCCATTTTGAACACCGACTCCGAGCGTCTGCTCTGCGCTGAGATAGCTTTCAGTGAGGTCTATCTGTGCTGAGTAATGCCATCCTTCCTTGGGACGTGGAAGAGCCTGGTGGTCAGGAATGTGGGTGAAAGAGTCAGAAGGTCCGGATTCATATGGCAGCTGTCACTCAAAGAAAAAGAACGTGAAGTCGCTCACTCATGTCCGAGTCTTTGCGACTCCATGGACTGTAACCTACCAGGCTCCTCAGTCCATGGGATTTCCCAGACACAAGTACTGGAGTGGGTTGCCATTTCCTTCTCCATAATGTCTATGAAGTACTGTTTTTTCATCTGCAAGATGGATACTACACGGTACCTACCTCATACAATTGGTTGTTGGAAAGATCAAGCGAGCCATCTAGCATTGATACTTAGCAATGTAAGTTCACAGTCACGTCTTGGAGGTCAGGTGTGACTATCATCTCATGAAGGCAAAATGTGTGTGGGCAGAGTAATCCCCCAAAATTCCTTAAACTGCCCATCAAGTCTGAAAATATCGTGATACTCACAGGCTGCACTGAAGGCTCACTGGCCCCCTCGATGCAACACATTTCTGTGTTCTTGGCTAAATATCAGAGGTGGCCAGCCTGTGCCTAGGGGCTGGATTTGCAGAAAGTTAACTTAAAAAAATTTTTTTTCATTTATTTTTGGTTGTGCTGGGTCTTCCTTGCTACAAGGCTACTCTCTAGTTGCAGGGTGAAGGTTTCTTACTGCAGCAGCTTCTCTTGGGGAGCATGGGCTTGTCGGGCCTCAGAGGTTTTGGCTCTGATGCTAGAGCACAGGCTCAGTGGTTGTGGCATCTGGGCTTAGTTGCTCCGTGGCATGTGGGATCTTCCCAGACCAGGGATCGAACCCCTCTATCCTGCATTGGCAGGTGGATCTTTTATCACTGAGCCACCAGGGATGCCCCCCAAAAGTACACTGTTGAACACTCCCAGCCAGACTGAAGGGATGGGGTCTCCTGTCCCTACCTTCCCTCACAACAGGGCTCTTGCTCACCCAGAGGACTGGCAAATAGAAGTTCCCATGATGCTTTCCATTTGGGTTGAGAGAATCTACTTGAAGTGGAGAACACTCACTGTGCCAAGGCCTCATTTCAGTCTTTGTGCTGCCTGAGTTCTCTTAATGTCAGGGGCCAGAATAAAACCTGAACTTGGGACCAAGGCAGGCTGTTTTCCTTCTTGAGCTGAGTAGGGGGTCTCTTTTTGATAGGGATCTGGGCAAGGGTAAAAGGTCTCACTGCCCTCAGGTCCCCTCAGTTCATGCCTTCTGGGAAACAAGAGCTTCTGTAGTGGTACCACTCCCATGCCCACCAGAAGAGATGGTGAGGAGTCAGGCCCTGGCCACATGGCTTGGGGGGCAGGGGCACCAAGATAAGGATGTTTATCCGACGTAACCAGCTCTTAGGTGCCCGGTCAGAGAGCCAAGCCAGCCCATCCCCTACAGACAGCACTTGACACCGGGTCTTCACACACTATTTGTTGCTTTTACTGCTCCCCCAATTTCCCACAGCCTCTGATGGCAACATAGGGATCAGCCTCTTAGACGAAGGCTCCCAGCAGACAGGAAGACACAGGGTCCCCACTTTCCAAGGTCCAAAAAACAGCTGGGGGGGTGGAGTCTTGGGAAAGGAGGAGTCCGAAGTTCAAGATGGTTAGGATTGGGGGAGGTGGGGCAGTCTAGGGACAGAAGGGCTCAGAAATCCAAGGTGGCGGCTGGGGCAAGAGGAGGCCTTGGGGAAAGGCCAGATGCTGCTTCAAGGAAATGTCATCTGGGAAGAGAGTTGTAGGTTGAAAACTGTCATTTCTATTCCCAACCTGGGTATCCCCCTCCCCCGACAACCTCACCCAGGAGAGCATCTCAGGCAGGGGCTTTGTCTCCTCATGCGCCCTGGCAGCTCAGTGACCCTGGTCCAGGCGTCGGGGAACACCACCTGAGCTTGTCCCTGCAGCCTCATGGTGGCAGAAACAGCATCTTGCTCTGGCTCACTGGGCGGCCCCACTTCCAGTCTCCTCACAGCAGCACCCCTCCTTCACCACTGAGCCAACCCCCACACTCAGCCCCCTCTGCCCAGATCCTCAGGGCAGCGGCTGTGTCCCTGGCAGGACCTGACTGAGGAAATGTTGCTGAAAGGCATCTCAGGTCTAAAGCTGGACTCCTAATCTTCCCCCACAGCCCCAGTCTGTCCCACCTTCACCAACAACCCCACCTCGGCCCAGTTTGGGCCACAAAGCTGGCGTCAGCCTGGCCTCCTTCCCTCCCCTACTCCGATGTCCATGTTTGCCATCATAACATCCTTCCACTCACCCGCTTCTGTCCCAGTCTCCTCTCACAGCCTCTGCCCTGACCTGGCCCATCTCGGGTCCTGCCCTGCTGCGGCTTCTCTTGGCATCTCCAGTCTATTCTCCACACAGCTGAGTGACCTCTTAAATACATCGGATCCTGTCATTCTCCCTCAGAAGGCTGTCCAATGGCTTCCCAATGCCCTGAGAATAAAACCTCAAGCCCTACCCGGGGTTGGTGGGCCCCGGGTGATCTGCCCCCTGCTCGACCCTGACCCTACCGCCTCTGCACATTTGGTCAGGGCCACAGTGGTCAGCTTTCTGACCCTTTTCAGTAACATCAGCCACTTCCCACCTCTGTGCCTCTGTCCTCGCAGTTCCTTCTGCCTGGATCCTGCTCCCCACAGGTCCTCCCACAGTCGGTTTCCTTCTTAAAGTCGAGCTTCGCACAGTGAACAACTGACTACCCCGAGGTCCCTCACAAGCGCATCCCGTTGCTAACTCACACCGCTCACCCTATTCAGACATGCTTTTCCTCAGTTACACGTGTGCGTGCGCATTCGCACATCAACTGTCTCTGGGCACTGGGACCTAAAATCCCGCGAGATCAGGGACCTTGACTGTCTTGGTTCCTACTCACGCCCAGTGCCTTCAACAGTGCCTGGCACATAGTAGGTATTCAGTCAGTAATTGTTGAACGCAGAACAAAGAAGGCTCTGTCTGGGGACCCTCCCCTCAGGGGAAAGAGAAACCAGAAGTCTCTGAGGACACACTGTCCCAGTTGGAGGGGCCCCAAGTCCAGGGCAGCCACCCTAAGGGGACTCGACTGCTGGGGCCGAAGACCATGCCGAGGGTCAGAGGGACATGCTGGTGAGGTTGTCCTGGCTCAACAGCCCCTTCCGGCCCGCACCAGCCCCATGCCCACTGCCCCCAGCGCCCCCGCCGCCGCCGCAGTACTCGTGCAGCCGGTGCCGCAGTGTGACGAGCGCTGATCCCAGGCAGGCACCGTTGGGTGCGTGGGGCCCGCCAGGCAGTTGGAGCAGCAGTGTGGCCACGCCGGCCATGCCATCCTCGGTGGGCTCAAGGGTGATAGGCCCGGCTCGCAGGCCGGCAGTGGTGGTGGGGATGGCCGGTGGGCAGCAGCCCCCTCCTACAGGTCCCCAGGGCCCGCCGGCCCCCGTCAGCAGCAAGGGTGCCAAGAAGGGCTCAGAGCGGCGGAAGGCGGGTGGCGGGAGCCCGGCAGGCTTCCAGGCGGGGGCTGGGGCAGCAGGGTCCGGCGGGAAGCAGACAGTGACCTTGGCGAAGGGGCGGCTGGCCATCTTGGTCATCTCCTGCAGGTGCCGGCGCTGTTCCTGCCGGTGGTCCAGGGCCTGCTTGGCCTTCCAGAGCAGCACACAGAGCGAGAGGAAGAGGAAGAAGCAGGAGAAGAAGACAGAGAAGAAGACAAACAGGTCAATGTGGGCCTGGTCCTGCCGGAAGAAGAGCAAGCCCTGCGAGTCAGCTGAGCCATTGGCACTGGGCCCACTTGGGTCTCCCACACCCAGCAGGAGCAGGTAGAAGCGGCTGGACTTGAGGGTGTGGTGCTCGTGCGGGTAGGTGATGACCAGCCGGTCCCTCACGCCACGGACCACCAGCACCGCCGACGGCTCTGTCACTGTCACGTAGGTGATCAGGCCCCGTGGCCAGACCTCCCGCACTCGCGGCTCTGCTGGAGTAGCCGGCCCACCTCCAGCCCCAGGTCCCCCGAGATCCCCAGGTCCCCGGGGCCCGCCGTCAGCAGGGGGTGGGGGGGGTGGGGGAGGCGGTGGCGGCTGGATATGCACGGTGTGGACACCAGTGTCAGGAGCCACGCGGACCACGAAGGTGTCATAGGAGGTGGAGACGTAGAGGTCCACGGCGCCAAAGGTCACGTCCAGCGTCAGGCGGATGTCCACGTTGGTGAACTTAGGCTGCACTCCAAAGAGAACGGTGCGGCCGGGACCCAGAGCCCGGCGCTTGGGCTCGTGGAAACAGTTGGTCTGGGACGTGGGGTCCAGGCAGTACTCCTGTTCCACGGAGATGAGGCGGTAGCACTGCTGGCCCCCTAGCGGGCTCCCGTGGAATGACTCTCGGCACTTGGCACACTGCGGGCAGGGCAGGGAGAGACAACTCAGTGTCCAGTCCTCCGAGGAGACAGACTGTATTTTGTACCTACTGGTAAGTAACCTCTGCCACTGTAGCAGGTCCTCTATTTTGTATCTACTCCTTAGCCCATGTCCCAGCAGCTTCCCTGTGACCCCGCCCCCCCGAAGGCCCCTGACACAGTGTGGACACTAAGAGCACCCTACACTCCAGCACTGTGGTTCCTGGTGTCACCCCAGCAACCACAGCACCCTGATGGCGAGGCCTCTGGAACTCTGAGACACAGCGATGCAGAGCTCTGTTGAATCCTGGCTTGACCACCTCCCTAGCCGTGTGTCCTTGGACTAGTGACCTACCCTTGCTGAACTGGAGACTCTTCCTCTGTACCCGGGAGCAAACACTGCTGAAATCATAGCCCCCACACGAGTAGGCCTGCCTGGCCTGCTGGCCTTGCTGTTTCTGACTGTAGCAGGTAGGTCCTCCCTCGGGGCCTTTGCACTGGTTGAGCCTCTGCCTAGATCGCTCCCCTGCTCCCCCAAGTCTGAATGTCCAGTGTCCTCACGTCCGTTGGCTCTTTACTCAAGTGTCACCTTGAATGACACTTACTCACCTTCTTGCTCAGGCCCTTCTTGGCCACTGTATCTACCATTTCCACCCCCCACACCCCCGAGCCCTCCTTGCTGCTTCATTTTCCTCCTTACTGCTCATCACTAACACCCTGCGTGTCTTGACTTATTTTTCTGTTTATTGCTGGACTTCTCCATGAGTTCCCCAGAAAGTGAAAGCATTAAGTCACTCAGTCATGCTTGACTCTTTACGACCTCAAGCCCACCAGGTTCCTCTGACCATGGAATTCTCCAGGCAAGAATACTGGAGTAGGTTGTCATTTCCTTCTCCAGGGGACCTTCCTGACCCAGAGATCAAACCCAGGTCTCCTGCATTGCAGGCAGATTCTCTACCATCTGAGCCACCAGGGAAGGACGGAACATTTTGCCTGTTTTGTTCCCTACTGTGTCCCAGCACTCTGCATAGTGCCTGGCATAACTAGGTGCTCAGTTAATACGTGCGGAATGAATCAGTGGAGGGATAACAGCTCACTTGATTCCTGCAGTCCAGTAGAAATCGCTCAGTCTCTGAGGTTGACCAGAGCCAGTCCAAGCTCCAAACCCAAGCAGCTGTTTGACCCAGGACAGGTCTCTGAGCCTCTCCCTCTTCTGCCCACAGCTCACTGAGACCCCAGCACAGCCTTCCTGAGCCTTCCATGTGTGCGCTGTCTCCGCTGTATCTGTGGCATAGCTCCAGCTCAGTGGCAAGCACTCCCTATGTAGTAGCTACCACTGCTATCACGGGGTGCTTCCCAGGTGGCGCAGTGGTAAAGAATCTGCCTACCAATTCAGGAGACGCAGATTTGATCCCTAGGTCAGGAAGATCCCCTGGAGAAGGAAATGGCAACCCACTCCAGTATTCTTGCCTGGAGAATCCCACGGACAGAGGAGCCTGGTGAGCTACCGTCCATGGGGTGGCAAAGAGTCAGACATGACTGAGCAACTAAACAGCAACAACTGCTATCATTAGAAGTGAAAGAAACCGCTTAATCAGAGCCCCCAAACAGAGCTGCTGGAGGAGAAGGTCTGAACTCATCTCCAACGCTGTCTGTTCAGACAAAGACCAACAGGCCTTTTGATTAAGCATCAAGAAAGCAAAACTGGTCCTGGGTGACACCTATCCCAGGTCAGACAGCTGGTTGGGTTTGCAGCTTGGACTGACCCTGGTCAGTCCCAGGTGTGAGCACCTGGATCTGGCCAGTCCTGAAGGCAGACTCCAGAACTCGGTTCTTAGAGCCACGTTTTGTTTTTTGCTCAAGCTACTATGATACGAGTTTTCCAGCATTTGCCATCTTTAAGTTGTGACTACCTATAATGGAGTCTGTCTCCTTACCACCCTTAAAGCCCCCAGGAGGTTCATTTCTGGGTTCCCAGTATCACGCTGAGGGCCTGACACTGACTAGGGATCAGTTTATCAAGCTGACCTTGATCCCCAGGACCACAGATACCAGAACCATGTTGTCAGTCCTGCCTGAGCCAGGCTGCCTCATCCCAACTTGGACCTCTTCTGGGCTTGGGGCCCTTGACCCATAACTTGCATCTCCAGCCATACCTGGTATTTGTAGCAGTCTCGGCGGTCACTGGGGGAGCTGCCCTGGCACGTGCCCGTCTCTGTGTTGTTCTGACATGGGCAGCCTGTCCCATCCTGCTCATTACACGTGTCCGCGTGGCCATTACACTGGCATCTGAAGAGAGGGAAGAAAATGCAGGTTATAGAGCTCCCATGACCTACAGGGGCCAGGCTGGATGCTGTAAACACAAGCTCCAATCCGTGAGGCCAGAAGAGGAAGCTGAGGCTCACAGAGGTCAAGCCGTTTACCCCAAGGCCACAGAGCTGTTCAGTGGCCGAGTCAGGATTAGGACCCAGGTTGGATGGACTCCAGGGTCACAAGGAAGGGGATGGAATGGGAAGACTGGCGTGAGGCCTCTTCCTCAGGGTCCTCTCTATTTTTTATTTTTAAATTCAAAAATTTTTTTTAATTTTTGGCTGCACTGGGTCTTCGTTGTGGCATGTGGGCTCTCAAGTTTCAGTGCACAGGCTTAGTTACTCCCCAGCATGGGGGATCTTAATTCTTGGACCAGGGATAGAACCCACGTCCCCTGCATCGGAAGGTGGATTCTTAACCACTGGCCCACCAGAGACATCCCAGGGCCGTCTCTCTGCCCAACGGTCTCCACCAGGGCTGCTCAGCAGCCTGCATTTCAGCACCAGCCTCTGAGGTGGAAGGTCTCCCACCTGAGGGCTGAGGACTGGGGAGAGGACTCTGGCTCTCAGAGCTGCTCCTATTGGGCAAGGCGGAGGTCCCAGGCCCGCCTCCACTTACTTGGTGCATTTCCCGTCGAGGAGGAAGTAGCCGTGGAGGCAGCTCTCACACTTATCCCCGTAGCTGTTATTCTGGCAGTTCACACACACAGCCTCATCTTCGCTGGGACCCTCTGTCGCCCAGTGTTCAATCTGGCCAAGGGAGGACAGGGCGATCACAAACCAACACGGACCAGACCGCTCCTCCTTCAGACCCAGGAGCTCAGGACCCCAGCCTCTTTCACCTCATCTGGATCCAGCGAGTACTTCTCCGGCTCCCTCCTGGCTATCTCAAGCTCCTTCCTGGAGACGCAGACGTGGCTGTTGCCGCGACAAAAGGCGTGGCAGGGCCGGCAGGTCCCTCCCCCAACGGCTGAGCCCACGAACAGTGGGAGGCACTGCTCACAGTGGCTGCCCTGGAAACCAGGGACAGAGTGGTCAGAGGGAGGGAAGGGTCCTGGTGGGTGTGAGAGTGGGGGGAGGTTCTAAGAGCACCCAGCTTCCCTGTGGCTCAGAGAGTCAAGAACCTGCCTGCAATGCAGGAGACTCGGGTTTGATCCCTGGCCTGGAGAAGAGAGTGGCTACCCACTCCAGTATTCCATGGACAGAGGAGCCTGGCAGGCAACAGTCCACAGGGTCGCAGAGTCGGACACAACTGAGCAACTAACACTTTTCACTTTCTGAGAGCACCGTGGGAAGGCAGCAGCGGCTCTGGCATTGGCTTGGACCACCCCAGCCCCTCTACCGTTTAGCCCTCCACCTTCACTTGCATCCTCCAGTGACGGGGTCTCAGTCCCCTTCAGTCCAGGGTGTTGAGCTCGGAAAGCCATTCCCTACCTGATCCTAAATGCTGTTCCACGTGTTCACCCTCCCTGGCCCAGCACTAACTCTGTCACACTATTTCCAGGCACTCCACTGTGACACAGCCCCAGAAGGTGTCCCCACTGTCCTCTCATCCCCCCCGAGATGGGGTATGCCATCTCCTCCCTGAGTCTAGCTCACTGGGGCTTGGGACAAGGCTCGAGATGCCTGAGCGCAGGCGGAAGGCCAGCAGGGCGGGGGGCAGGCCTGGAAACCCCGGGCGGCCACCTTGGTGTGGTTGTGGCAGAGCAGGCAGTGGTCGCGGGCCCCCACGCCGGCGCAGTCGCTGTGGCGGTTGCAGCGACACTCCGTGGAACAGTTGCGGCCGACGAAGCCGAAGTGGCAGCGGCAGTGGTCGGGCTCCACACACGAGCCGTTCACGCAACCCTGGGCGCACACCGGGCGGCACAGCCCCGTCACGCTGGGGGGAGGGGGTGGGGGTCAGGGCAGGGCAGCAGCCGCCCCCTCCGCAGGGCAGACCTGGCTGGCGTCAGGGTCCTCACAGCTTCTCAGAGCCCACCCCGGCCACCCACCCTCTTCTCCACTAGTCCACCCCGCCCCAGGTCTGTCCCATCACTGCCCTGCTCCTGGGTCCAGCCCAGAACCTCCTGTGGGAGCGATGAGCCCCCACTCCAGGGCACCCTCTCAAACCAGCGTACCAACCTGCCCTCCCTGGACCAAGCGCCTACCTCACGCCCTCCTCCACACCTTGGACTGTGGTTCCTTGCATCCTGCTTGGGTCCATGCCCCCATCCTTAACTGCTCCTCATAGGCTCTCCCACTCCACGGTCGGTCTGGCCTGCTCCCCTCAACCCCACCAGAGCCCTGGTCCAGCTGGAGCCTCACTTGTCCATGGTGTAGCCTGCCTTGCAGCTGCACTCGTAACCATGGGGCCGGTCGTGGCAGTTCTGGGTCTCATTGCAGTCATGGTGCCCGTTGGCACATTCGTCCTCCGGGGGGCAAGAAAGAAAGGCCCAGGAGGCCCCAGGTCGCCCACACGTCAGCCCTGACATGAGGATATCAGGCTTCGCTGGGGGGCAAGGGCCTCTGTACCTCCCACCCAGCCACCCTGGCCCTTGCTCCCACTTTCCCTGAACGCCACCTGTGAGGGCCCGCAAGTTCATTCTCTGCACCAACCCGCATGTTGGAACCCAAATGGGCCGGCCCCCCTTACCCCATCCCCAGAGCCATCTGTCTCACCGTCACGGGGGCCACTGAGTCCACCCTCCAGGCAGCGGCCGCCCCCATCCTGGCCCCCCCAGGTACACCAGCCACAGTGGGGGCGCCGCAGGCACAGGGCGCACTGGGTTGCCTGAGCACAGCCCAGGGAGCAGCTCTCGGGTCCGCGGAGCAGCCGCCCACAGCCTCCGGCCATACACCGCAGGGGCAGATAGGAGGGGCTCAGACACTGAGGGGAGCAGAAACGGCAGAGGAAGAGCGTCAGACACACATGTCCTGGGGAGCTCCCTGGGCCGCACCCTCTTCTCAGAGACCTCACCCCTGCTGGCCACAACCAGGTGGGCCAAAACGGACATCACCTGGGGCCACTGCATCCTCCCTTCTCAGCCTTTGGAACTGGAAGTTCAGACCGGAAGTCAGGCTAGGGACAGCCTTAAAACTAGACTGTGTGGACCAGGGCTGGCCAGGCCATTTGGATGAACAAGTGACAGCAGAGGATGCAGGGCGAGGAAAGAGCAGAGGCAGAAGGCAGCAGAGACGAGACCCACACACTAAAGACTAGGAGAGAGGCAGCCTTCCAGGCTCCGTCTCCAGTGCCTGGCTGCACTTTCCACCTGCCTTACCAGACGCACCACTGTGTTGGTGCAGTGAGCCCTCTCTACCACCTGGCTTGGGATACAGCCGTTTCTTATAATCAAAGAAAGGCAATGGTCCCAGGTGGACACAGAAACAAGATTCAGGAAGGGGGATGCCAGCCATAGTCTCTTAGAACGTGGAAGAGGCCTCCCTGGCAGTCCAGTGGTCAGGACCTTGAACTTCCTTTGCAGGGGTTGCAGGTTCAATCTCTGGTTGGGGAACTAAGATCCCTCATGAGGCACAGAGTGGCCCAAAAAACCCCACTTTTTTAAAAAAAAAAGAACCTGGACCCAGCCATTGGGGCAACAGGACCCTCCTGCCCTTGGCTGGGAGGATTTGAGGTCTGTGGTCAGGGGCTGCAATGCAGCTCACACACCATCACTTATTGTGTCCGGGCACTCAGACAGGGTATGCAATGAGGTCAGGAACTTACCTCACTGTGTGAGAGCATTTTATTTACAGCTCTGGCCTTAAGTAAAGTACAAGGGGAAAGGGGTTAGTCTAGGCTGTCTGTCTGGACGTACTCAGGAAGAAACAAAGCAATTGTGCAATCCTGAAATAGAAAACCCTGATTGCTGTGGCCGGAGCTCTGAACCCAGTGTGGGCTACGCCGGTGATGAGCTGACCCTGGCTGAACAGCTGGAGCCAAATTCTCCTCCAGGTCAGGCTTCCAGATCTAAAATTAGTGCCCCCCTTGGCAGACAGCAGGGCCATCGGGAAGGGGGCCGAGAGAAGCCCAAGGCTCCAGTCAGCCCAGTGTTCTCTTCTGGGACCACTGTAGTGGCCCATTGCGATGCTGCCCAACACCATTAACTGCGTTTTCTGGAAGAGATGCAGGATCCCAGCTTGTCTGCTGACCTATGCCCACCGCCTGGCAAAGTGCCTGGCACAAGGAAGGTGCTCGGTGATGAATTTGGTGAAAGGAGAAAGGGAAGGAAGGAAGAAGCCAGCCAGTCAGCGGGGAAGACAGCACCCTGTTGCCTGCCCCAGGCTCTGAGGCCAAAGTCATTCAGAACAAAGTCTAACAGTTACAACATGGCTGCCCTTGAGCCACAGCACAACAGGTCTTGTCTGCACACCTGTTACATTTGATCTGTTGCTGGGGTGGATGCGCAGTGGTATTTATTTATGTTTTTAATTGTTTTTTTTTTTTCTGGCCACGAGGCATGTGGGATGTTAGTTCCCTACCAGGGATCAAACTCGCAGCCCAGCACTGGAAGGTGAAGTCTCAGCCACTGGATCACCAGGGAAGTCCCCTTGGCCTATGTCTTTAAAAAAATCCCTGAGCCAACACACTTTAGTTTTTAACTGCTTCTCCCAGAAGTCAGATGTGGCAGCGGCCCTCTGACACTCCCACGCAGCTTCAGCTCCGTGCTATCCACTCAGCCGCCCCACCACTCCCTCCCGCCTCCCAGCTCCTCAGCTGCCTGCGGGCTCTCTGGTGTTGTCTTCCAGTCCCTGGAATCCCAGTAAAGACAAATAATACCAACCTCAAAAATACTTAGGGAGACCTTGTATCACCAGAAGGAGCCCAGACTTGAGGATGAGAGAGGCCTCTGCTTGTTAGAGGAGCCACCGCAGGGGGCCTCTGCCCTTGCAGCCACACTGAGCGCCCCCACAGGAAGCAACCCCCACCCCCAGCCGCTGCACTGACCCTCTCCGTGGGGCACAGACAGCTGAGGATGGAGATCTTCCCAGGGGGTGGGGCGTAGTGGGGTGGTATTACTGAGTTTCTACTGAAGAGCAGGCACTGCTCCAGGCTGTAAATAATTCTCCCATCTAATGTGGACAACCCTCCTATGGGATGGAGTGGTATGACACCAGATATATTTGGTCTTTGTCCCGGGTTCCTGGTACTGAGCTACTAAAATGCACAGGGGTTCCTGAGTGATGGGGACGTCTTTCGTTATTCACGAGGAACCCCTTTACACCTAAGTTTATGTTAATGGGGTGACTTAGGGGAGTTACCAGTCACCAGGGTTTAGGGCAGAGACTGAGGTCTCTAAAAACACTTGAACAATGAGATTCAGGGACTTCCCTGGTGGTCCAGTGGTTAGGACTCTGCGCTTTCACTGCTGTGGGCACAAGTTGAATCCCTGGTTGGGGAACTAAGACCCCACAAGTCCCGTGGCATGGCCAAAAAAGAAAAAAGAACAAGACAAAGAAGGAAGAAAGATGTGGGGAGAGAAAGTGGGAAGGAAGAGCAAGTGTGACGGTGGGAGCAGACCTAAGCAGATGGAGGAGGACTGGGGCAGAGGCAGCGGTGGTGAGAAAGGTGAACGTAGCAGGGCGGGGAGGCCCACCCGCACCCCCGGCCGGGTGTGGTACCTGCTGGAGGCTGCTGCTCCAGACACAGTGCTGCCAGCCCCCGTCAGCACCCTTGGAGTCCAGGCAGGAGGTGCAGTTGGGCAGGAGGTGACAGGGTGTGGGGCAGGGCAGCGGGGGCGATGACTCCACCGGCATTGGGGACACGTTCAGCAGCGAGTGGCTGAAGCACGTCCAGTCGTAGGTGGGCTGCACCGAAAGGATGCGGCGGGTCTCCCCTGAGGTTGGGGGCGCAGGGATTAAGTGGGTCCAGGTCCCTTGCCCGCTCCCCACCTCCCCCCTCAGACCAGGCTGCTGAGCCCCTGGCGTCCCTAGAGCAGGAGTCCAGGCTCCCCGGACTCTCCTCTCTGGGAGCAGCCCTTGGCGCTCACCCGTCCTCTTGAACTGCCGCGTCCACATGCACTTGCCCTCCCTGGTGCACTGCTCGCAGTCGGCCGCCCCGCACACAGCCTCCGAGCAGTTCCCGGCCCAGAAGACCTCGCGCTGGTTGATGCGACAGTCATTCTCTGAGGTGCAGGACCCGTTGCGCCCAATGCAGGCACCCTCGGGGCAGTTGGTACACCACTTACAGCGGGGGGCAGAGGCCTGGGGGGGAGGTACTGGCTCAGAGGGGTTGTCAGGGCCCCCAGCACCCCTCCGGTCTCAGTCACTGCCACTTGACCCCAGGTGAACAGCCCCGTGGTGCCTGAAACATGTTCCCCACCCCTCCCACCCCATCACTCACCTCTCCATCTCCAGGCTGCAGTGTCCGGGGATGGCGGGCTAGGCACTCGCTGCAGGTCCGCAGACGTCGACATTCTTCAGGGGAGTGGGGCATAGGGGAGCAGGGGGCGCCACCACAGCCCAGCCTGGAGAGGCGGGAGGCCTGGCCCATCATGCTCAGCCAGGGTCCAACCTCCCCACACCCAGCGCCCCTCCCTGGTGCCTCCTGGACACTGGTCTGCAGGCCCCGCAGGTCCATCTCAAACTGGCCTCAGCACAGGCCTCCCAGACCGGCCCCTCCTGAGCTCATTTGGTAACAGTCCCACGGCCACCTGTCATCCCAGGCCAGAGACACTGGACAACACCCCATGTCCTCCTGGCACTCCGCCCATGGAGGCCTCTGTCTCCTAACTTCTTCCCTGACCACCCCCTCCTCCCCGACCTCTGCAGCCCCCTGCCCAGGTCAAGGCTCCTCCTCTCAGGCCTCCACCTGCAGCCTCCCCTCCCCTTCCCCTCCTCCATGAGCCCACCCCTGCCCTCTCCTGCTCACCCCTTCGGTGACTCCCCATCACCCACGTGGAGGCTCGCAATCCCTGACTCAAAATCCTTGAAGGCATACACATTTCAGAATTTTCTAGGTTTTAGAAAAGCAGTGGGTGTACCCACTGTTATGTAACACCCCAAGCAGAGTCTGGGGGAGCACCCTAAAAATCAGACCCTATAATAGTCTGTAGTACACACGGTGACACAGGTAACGGGACAAAACAAAGCCCAGTAGTAGCCTCATGTCAGCAAAGGGTAACTGCGGCCAGTACAGTTTGTGCTAAACCCAGCAAAGTACTTTCAGCCTCCTGAGATGCCTGGATTCCCAAACTACAGACAAGGAGTCTCCGGAGCTGGATGTAGCCCAGGGCGGCTGGGCCCTGGAGCCCTCTCTGAGCAGACCCACCCACCTCTCCAGGCTCAGTCTTCCCCAACTCAGGTGTTTCTAAAAGCCACTAGACAAAGCCCTACTTCTGAATCTTTGTGGTCTAAACGACCCCAAGCTGGTCATTTGGGGCCCAGTTCAGACTCAGCTGCCCCAGCCCACAAACAGGGTTCCCCACTCGGGTACTCCCCATGCCTGCCCCGCCTGTGATGAGCGGGCCCTTCTCCCAGGGGAGCCGGTGTCCCGACCAGACAGTACCTGCCTGAGGCCTCCCCAACAAGCCCGGCCCAGCACAGAGCCCCCTTTGGATGGCACCAGTACCACCCACCCATGTGCTGTCAGTCTCCACGGTTACCTGTGGGCCTGGTCCCCAGCCAGGCAGGCTCCATGGCACCAGGTACAGGCCCCAGTCTGGTTACAAGCTTCAGGCGAGGGCAGCAGGCGGCAGGGGTCAGGGGGCAGGGTCAGGGCCAGCAGGCGGCCCAGAGCCACTCCCCCAAAGCCTCCTGAGATAAACAGGCGACCCCCTACTGCGGCCACGGCGTGAGCCACAGACTCTTCCATTGGCGGTCCCACAGAGGCTGGGCCTGGGGAAAAACAGAAGGTTCAGAGACAGGGAACAGGTGGCTGGAGGCAGAGATTCACTCACAGGAGCCAGTCAGAGAGGGACGCTGGGCAGAGAGACGATCTAAGAAGAGCAGAGACAGACAAGAAAAGGCAGGGAGAAGATAGACAAGGCCAAACAGAACAAGACAATCAGACACACAGCAAGACAGAAAGAGGGAGAGAGACACATCAACAGGAAAAAGAACAGAAAGAGTGGAATATAAACAGAGGCAAATTTTGTGGAACCAGACCACGGTGGTGGGTGAACAACATTGTGGAGGTACTGAATGTCACTTAATTCATTTGACAGTGGCTAATTTCGTTACGTGAATTTCCCCTAAATTTTCATTTTTTAAATTTATTTTTATCGGAATGTAACTGCTTTACAATGTTGTGTTAGTTTCTGCTGTACAACAAAGTGAACCAGCTATCTGTATACATATATCCCCTCCCTCTTGGACCTCCCTCCCACCTCCATCCCACCCATCTAGGTCATCACAGAGCACCTACACTTTTTTAAATCCTAAAAAAATAAACAGTCACAGAGTGGTGGAAAAGATAGATTAAAAGCAAAAGAGAACTAGGGACAGAGGAACAGAGAGAGAAACAAAATGAAAAGGAGACAGAGACAGAAACACAGTCAGTCACATACAATGGTCAAATGAAATACAAAGGCAGGATACAGCCCCTTGCCAGCCTATGAACTGAGAGGAAACACCCTCACATATGACAGTCATCTGTAGAGAATGGGATTACGGGGGATATTTCTCCTCCTTTATTACGAATTATCTACCACAACTTCATAATCAGAATTTAAAACATTCCTAAAAAAAAAAAAAAAAAAAGGAAGGAGGGTGTTTCCATGGGTGTTGAGATAATATGGAGAGGACGGGAGCTTTGCCTGTTGGTCTGAAGGGGTCCACATGACTGCCAATGAGTGGGGGTCTCAGGCCAGGCTAGAGAGCCCCCTGGTGGCCCCAGGGCCTCCTGGGAGGGCGGCGGACTCACCGATGAGGTCGGGCAGGAGCCAGGTGTTGCAGTTGACCTGGTAGAGCAGCACGTCGCTGCTGAACTCGTCGGGGTCTGAGCGCCCCCCGAGGACCACCATGGTGTCCCCTAGCAAGGCCGAGGCGTGGAAGAGTCGGGGCCGGGGCTGTTGGGGGGACACGTGGCAGGGTGGCCTGTGAGAGCCCACGTCCTCCGCTCCCTCTCAGCCCACCCAAGCGCCATCTCCTTTTTGTGAACCCCCAGAACCCTCATGCCCCATGTTGTTCCCCAGGAAGCCAGCCTGGATGGCTTGAGATGAACCCCTGGTTTCTTGTGTGACCTCGCCAGCTGGACTGGGGGGTCTCCTGCTGACGCTCATACTTCCATCTCCCTTGCAGTCTAGCCCCAAGAAGGGCTTGGAAACTTGTTCATGGATGGAAAATGCAGCTGTCTCTAGGCACCCAGGTTTCCTGCTGTCACTCACACTGACTCCTTTGGCCTTGGAGGCGGAAGCACAAGAGACCTCAGCTCCCTGTTTCATAGCTGGGGGGGCGCCAGGAAGGGGAGGGGCCTGTCAGGGCCACACCCAGAGTGTGGGAGCACCAGGTCAGAACACAGGCCTCTGATCTCCTGGTGGAAGATTCTTACTTCCAGGTCAGCAGTAGAAGGGGAGACTTGGGGGAGGCGGGGTGGAGGGAACTGGAAAGGAGGCAGAGTAGGAATCCAGGGTTGAGTCACTCCCTGCGGCACTGGGAAAGGAGGGGCCCTCCTCCCACTCCCCCCAACTGAATCATCTCTCTGGCCCTTTTTCCTGACCTTTGCTCCCTGAGAAGGGGCCAGCAGACTCCAGGTGCGGTCAGGGCAGTGCAGGGAGTAGAGCTCAGGGGATGGGGCTGCCAGCTCCACGTGGAAGCGGAAACCCCCAAACACGTAGAGGGAGTCGGTGGCCTCGTGATACACAGCAGAGTGACCATAGAGACCTGGGGGTGCAGGGAGAGTGAGCACAGAGGCTGGGGTAAGGGCCGGGGGTCAAGAAGGCCCTCCGGGCTCCCCTTCTCATGACCACGACACCACCCTACCAGACCCTGATGCCGGAGACCTGGGAGCCTTTCTCAACACCTCCCTCTCCCTTCCATGCTAAAGGACAGCCATTGGAGACTCTGGGAAAGGGAAAAGAGGGAGACAGGGTGACCAGAGGGACCTTGGGGACAGTGATCAAAGAATGCAGAAGGAAAAGGACAGGGACTTCCCTGGTAGTCCAGTGGTTAGGAATCTACCTTGTAATGCAGGGGATGAGAGTTTGATTCCTGGTTGGGGAACAAAGATCCCACAGGCCATGGAACTACAGAGCCCTCATGTTACAACTATTGAGCCTGTGCGCCACAGTTAGGCAGTCCGTGCAGCACATCGAAAGATCCCATGTGCTACAACTAAGATCCGGTGTAGCCAAAGAAAGAAAGAAAGAGGAGAGGGAGAGAAAGGAAAATACCTGAGGGGCAGTGTTCTAGAGCCTGGGAGAGGGAAAGTGCCCCATTGCTACTAGGCAGGAGGTGGGGCAGCTTCTCATGAAGTCTGGGAAGGGTAAGGAGAGAAACTGAACTTCTCAAAAGACAGCATCCTGAGAAGGTGGGTGAGTGACGGGGTACACAGAGAGACAACAGGTGTAGGGGGCAGCGACCACAGAGTACAGGAGCGGGTAGAGAGGACGGTCAAGAGTCAAAAGCGCTGTGCCCAGCCCCCACGCCGTGCCCTGTCCCCAGGCCCACCTGTGGGGGGCGTCCCGCTCTGAGCCCCGGACACCCAGGTGCCAGTAGCCAGCTGGTACTCAAGCAGCTGCTGGTTGAAGCCATTTTCCGGGGAGTAACCACCCACCAGGAGCAGAGATAGGCCTCGGCGGGCAGTAAGTGTGTGACCAGCAACGGCTGGCAGCTCCACAGTCTGAGGGGCCTGGGGGATGAAGGTGGAGGTCACCAGGGAGAGGGGCAGAGATCAGGGGTCATTTTGTGTGTAGAAGCAAGGCTCAGAGCTCCCCATTCTCCCCTTGAACTGCTAAGGGGGAACAGGTCAGACCCCAGGCTTTCCCACCAGTCATGGTCCCGGCAGACAAGCAGACCTATCACTATTTCTGCCTGCTTGGTGTCACTTCTTCAGGTGGGAATAGCCCGGGGTTCCTCTGGGAAGCCCTTGCTCCCCGGCTCTTACTCTGGCTGCACAGGGCTGAGTGTACCAGCTCGACAAGGGGACCGTGTCCCAGCCTGGCCACCCAGAGGGTCACATCCCCTTGGCTGGGGATTGGCTCAGGAATTAAGTGTGACCCAGGACAGCCAAGGAAATTCAACTTCTGGGACTTGTGCTGGGGCCCCAGGAGGAAGCGTCCTCCTCCAGGGGCAAGGATGGCTGGAGCTGCTCTTGCCATCCCTGCTGGAGCCTGGCTGTGGGGACCTGGGGATTGAGATGCTCACCTTCTCCTGCCGCCATTGCAGGGTGGTGAGGTTGAGGACCCAGAAGTCCCGGGTGACGCCCCCAGCTGTGAGCCCCCCCAGCAGGTACATGGCCCCACGGCCAGCAGGCACGTAGGCAGCAGCATGGAAAGAGCGAGGGGAGGGGCCTGGGCCCCCATCCTCGGCTCCTGCCAACATCTGTGTCCACCGCCGTTCACTCACTGAGTACCTGGGGCCAAGATGCAAAAAAGCAGCCTCATTATGTGGCAGTCAGCCCATAACCCCCTGGGGTGACGTCCCCCCACTGTACCCCAGCATCCCCTGGGATCACCCCCCACTTGGCAGGTACCCCAACACCCCTAAGGTGACCCTCTTATGACAATCACTGTGCCATCCTCTGGGGTACCACCACCCCAGTAAGCACCCCAGCCCCTGAGGTAAGCCTCCTGTGCAAGCATCCCAGCATCCTTTGGGGTGCTGTGGGTACACCTGTGGAGACTTTTCTGCACCCCCCACAGAGGACTCTTATGGGACAGGGGTCTCAGCCTCCCCTGAGGTGACCTTTTGTCATTCAAGCATCCCACCTCCCCAGGGCTGTCCTCACCTATACAGGTTTCCCAGCAGCCCCTGGGGCAGGCCCAGGCCCCCAAACATCCACAAGGTGGCATCAGGTCCCTCCACCATCGTGTGCCCCAGGCGGTGCAGGAAGCGGCTGGCAGTGTCCTGGGGGTGGGGCGCAGACAGGAGGGCTCAGGCAAGGTCATTACCAAGTGGCAGGCTGGGTACAGGGTCTCTGGGGGTAGTCTGGGGAGTGGAGCGGGGAGAATGATCCAGGAGGCGCGCTGCACGGCACCTCCCTGGGGAGTGGCATCCATAACTCACGGCTGAGAGGCGGCTGTCCATGAGGGTCTCCCAGACCAGCTGCCCACCATCCAGCTTCATGGCACAGTCAGGACCCCCAAAGCCCTCAGCACAGACGCACACGCCCAGGCTCTGGGGGACAGCAGAAGCAGCTGGGGGGTTGCCCTGATTAGCACCTCCACCCCCGTCCCACCTGGCTTGCCCTCTTCTACCCGTACCTGATTACACGTCCCCGCCCCGTTGTGGGCATTACAGTTCTCAGGACACACAGCCATGCGGCAGTGCGGGCCAGCCCAGCCCTGGGGACACCGGCAGAGTCCAGCACCTGGGACCCCATCCTGGGGCACACACTCCTGGGGGACAGGGCAGCTCCCGGGGCCCCCTGACCCACAGCGGGCAGAGCCCACGGAGGCGTTGAAGCCCCAGGATGAGGAGCCATTGGCCTCCCAGTGCAGTACCAGCAGCCCTGTTGGAGGAGAGAGTCCAAGGCTCATCACAAGGCCGCAACAAAGTGATATCTAAAGAGACAGGGGTTGGGTGTCCCTGGTGGTCCAGTGGTTGAGACTCCACGCTCCCCATGCAGGGGGGATGGGTTCGATCCCTGATCAGGGAACTAGATCCCACATGCCACAACTAACTGCATGCTGCCAATTAAGAGCTCACATGTTGCAACTAAGCTCGTGCTACAACTAAGACCCAGTGCAGCCAAATAAATATTTTTTAAAAATACAGAGTCGGTAGGCCTGTGGGCTCTCTGACCGCATCACCTCTCACCCTCCCAGCTCTTTGCACTCCAGCACCACTGACCAGCTTCCTATTCTCAGAACAGGGAGTTGTTTGTCGTTGTTTAGTCGCTAAGTTGTGTCCGACTCTTTGCAACTCCCTGGACTGTAGCCTGCAGGGTTCCTCTGTCCACTGGATTTCCCAGGCAAGAATAAGGGAGTGGGTTGCCGTTTCCTTCTCCAGGGGATCTTCCTGACCCAGGGATCGAACCTGCGTCTCCTGCGTTGGCAGGCCGATTCTTTACCACCGAGTCTCAGAGCCTGGGTGGGCATCTGCTATGCCTCCCTCAGTAGTCGTCCTTGCCCACACCGCCCCCTTCAGGCCTCAAGTAAAATTTCACTTCTGCAAAGAATCCTTCCTCACCTCCCCAGACAGGCCAGGTCCCCAGTCCTTTCCATTTCCTCTCGTTCCTTCTCAAAAAAGTGTCACTATTCTGACTATAATTTGTTCACTGCTGTTTGTCACATCCCCTTCTGCTGTGAGTCCATGAAGGCAGTGCCTGTGTCCCTGATTCCCTTCAACACACCCAGCATGGAGCCCAGGCAGGCCCAGCTTGACAGCTGGGTGCTCAGTAAACGTTTGCTGGGTGAAATGACACAGAGGACCCCTCAGCTCTAGAAGCTCGCTGTGCAGGGTCTGGGCGTGCATGCCATCGCCAGCAAAACGACTCCAACTCTGCCCTCTCACAGCCTTGCAGCCACTTGGTTTTACAATATGAAGAGAAGCACTTCAAATGCGGGCCCTTTCACTGCAGAGTAGCATCTCTGGCCCCCACCCATGGGATACCCCTAACCATGGGATACCAGTAGTACCTCCAATGGTGACAATCAGAACATTGCCAGACATAGTCAAATACCCCAAGGGGCAAAGTCACTCCTGGTTGAGAACCACTAGGCTGAGGAGATGCTCAGGGGCCACACCAGCTACATTCTGTGTCCCCCACTTGGACCTTCTTTCCAGAAACACAACCCAGGCAGTACAATCTTCAGCTGAAGAAACTGAGACCCAGAGGTGGCAAGGAATTGCATCACCCAGCAAATCAGTTGCTGGGACAGTCAGGCTGGGTCTTGAGCCCACCTCAGGCAGCAAGGTACAGGGACAAAGGACAGTCCAGGACAGCGGTCCCATTCCCCCAGTGCCCATACCAGACAGGGCCTGCACAGTGAGGGGCCGGTCCCGCCGCTGGCCGCAAAACGCAGCGATGAGGCTACGGTCCGACTGGACGACACCAGTGTCTAGGAAGCGTGGGAATCCATCAAAGGCCAGGACGTAGCTCAGCTGGAGGGGTGAGGAGTCAAGGATCAGGGGATGATGAGGAAGAGACAAAGCGATGCTTGGGGTCTGGGAGGAGAGGAGCTCAAAAAGAGAGAGCAATCTGAGACGGGGGCAAAAGCTGCTTGAACCACCTAATTTGACTGTCACGCTGTGGCATGGAGGCCACCGTTCCCATGCCTGTGTTGACAGCAGACATGGTTAATCAATCAGGCACTTGTGCATGGAGTCTCTCAATACACAGATCCTGGCAGCCACTATCAATCAATCAGAGTTGGCACTCAAGGTACAAACGTTTACCATGCCTGGACTGGGGAATGGGAAACTGGGGTCCAGGAAACAGGAGGCAGCCTGGGAAGTGGGAGGGTCTGTGGGCTGAGGAACAGAGGGGTAGGGGCCTGAGGAATAGAGTTGGGAGGGACGTGGGGGCCAGGGTCTGTCTGAAGGCTCCCCCTGGGTGGGGGAACGTGGGCCCGTCATGAGCGCCCTTGGTGCTCACCGTGCACGGGGTGCTGCTGTCGGGGGAGAAGGTGAGGGTAAGCGGGGGACAGAGGGTCCCTGGGGCACAGGGCTGCAGCACCTCAGTGGCCGAGACAACCCACACACAGTAGGACAGGCCAGGCCCCGCTCTTGCTGCCCCGCCACCTGCAGGCAGGAGCCCCCCAAACCGGCGTGAGCCCAGTGCCACTGAGGACACGTTGGTGAGGAGGGCACGACCCCCACACTCCCGGAAGCAGGAGCCACCTGCCCTGGGGGGAGAGAGGAGAGGCAGCGTCAGATCAGTCCTGTCCTGGCCGCCAGGTCCCTGCCCCGCACCCCGGCCTGGCTGGCCCCTGGCTCACCGAGGGTCCCCGTAGTAGCCAGAGGAGCAGAGCTGGCAGTGGGCACCCTCAGTGTGGTCCTGGCAGAAGCAGAGCCCGCTGAGGTTGTCGCAGTGGCCTCGGCGAGGGTCCCCATGCCCGTTGCACTGGCAGGGCCGGCAGCCTCCGGAGCCCGTGGCGTTCCCGAAGCTTCCGGGCCGGCACCGCTCACACTGCTCCCCCCACGTCCAGTCTGTGGAGGTCCCCGCGGGCAGGAGGCAGGGTCAGGGGCCAAGGCAGGAAGGAGCCCGACCCTGTCTGACCCCACCTAGCTCAAAGCAGGGCAACTGGGACCCAGACTGAGGAGGAAGTGCAGATCCCAGGAGGGAGGGCGGGCGCTGAACAGGCAGTGGGACCGAGGGACCTGGAGCTGGGGGTGGGGACTCAGGAGCCCCGGGGAGGTGCCCGAGGCCAGCGGGCTGGCTGCTCACCCTGGCACTCATCGCAGAAGCCAGGCCCCCGCTTGTGGCAGTGGCTGTGGAAGTTGCAGCCACAGTCCCGTGAACAGCGGGGGGCGGGGGGGCCGGGGGCCGGTGTGGGAGGGGGCAGGTCCGATGTCCAGCCCAGGTCACACACGCAGGTGAAGTCTGGGGGGCCGCTGCACACACCGTGGCCACAGTCCTCCAGGCACCTGAGAGGGCGTGGCGGGGGTGGGGGAAGGATGGGCAGGCCTGGAGCCCCCAAGGCATCCACCCCCTCCCGGCTCCACCCCAGTATCTCCATAGCAACACCATCAGAAGCTACTGCCTGTTCCAGGATCCTGGACTCCGTGGGTGGCCCTGTCTCCAAGGTAACCCCATCACGTGTAGTAACTCCTGTCTCTACAGAAACCAAATATCACCACTGGTGATCTGTTCTCTGTGAAAACCCCTTTCAACTTGGTCCTCCTCCATCTCTATGGCAACCGTGGCCTCCAGTCCAAGGGTGACCTGTCTCCACAGTAACTGTGTAACACTGAGGACCCTGCCGCTCTAATGAGGGCCTGTTCTGCCAGGTAAAAACGCAAGGCTCACTGGGGAGGCTGGCTCCGGGGAAGGCAGCCTAACACCAGGATCAGTTCCTCCCAGCGTCTCCGCCCGGACCCGCCCTGGGCCGACGTCTCCATGGAAACCCAGGCCCCACTCACGTGCGGTTGCAGTAAGTGACGCCATCGCCCTGGTAGCCCCTCTGGCAGTGACACTCGTAGCTGAGGGGTGTGTTCAGGCAGGTCGCCCGCAGGTGGCACCGCGCCAGGCCCAGGCGGCACTCGTCTACATCCGGACAGCGGGCATACGCCCAGCGGGCAGGGAGGGCCACAGACAGACCCAGGCCCTCCCCGACCCACAGGGAGCAGTTCCCCCCACTCAGAGGCCCCGAGAAGTCCCCCTGGAGGCAACTGCGGGGAAGGGGGTTGAAGAAGGCGGTTGGGGTGGAGGGGCACGGTAAGGAGAGAGACAGAGAGACAGGGACAGGGAGAGAGGAGATAAACCAAAGAGACACAAAGATGAATATGGAGACAGACAGAAGGAGAAATGGAAGAGAGGCAGAGAAAACCCCAGGGAAGCCAGGCAAAAACGATTTTAAAGGACGGGGGTGGGGGTGGGGGGGCGGGGCGTGGATATAGACAAAGGGAGACAGAGGGGAAACACAAAGATCAGAAGAAAGAAAACAGAAGGGAAGATGAGAGAAAACAAGTCACAGAAACAGGGAAAGAGTTGGGAGGGAGAAGAGAGAGAGAGAGAAGGGGGAGAAGAACAGAGAAAAAGGCCAAGGGGCAGAGAAACAAAGAGGGCGTGAGAATCAGGGTGGGCAGCGAGCCCCCGCGGCCCCGCCCCCGGCCCCGCCCCCTCACCGGCCCAGCGTGGGGTTGTCCTCGTTTCCACACCAGCCACACTCGTGGCTCTGCAGACACTCGTGACAGCTCGGGAAGCGGTCACAGCTCCGGCACCGAGGCTCCGAGTGCACGCTGCGGGGAGGCGGGTGTGAGGCCTCCCGAGCCACCCCCGCCCCGCCCCACCTCCACCCTCCCCTTCCCCGCCTCTGCCGCCGGCCCGCACCTGTCGTCCCAGCCTCGGCAGCCCCCGTGCGGGTACCGGGCCAGGTAGGCGGCGAACAGGAAGCAGGTGCGGGTGGACTGGCACCAGGCGCACTGGCTCGAGTTGGCCAGGCAGTCGTCACAGGTCAGGCGCCTGGGGGCAGGCAGGGCACGGGGGCACTGGGTCAGGGCGCGGCCCGGCCCCCCCCACACCCTCACACGCCCTCTCCCTGGGTCCAGTGGCGCTCACTGGCTGCAGAGTGGGGGGCACTCTTCCGGACTCTTCAGGGCGCCCCGACCCCGGCCGCGCCGACTGCACGCCGCGTCCCCCTTGCGGCTGGTGCTCTGATGCCACTCACAGAAGGGGTCCTGGGAGGACGGAAGAGGAAGAGCCCAGCTGAAGCTTCCCCTGGGCCTCCTGGCGCCAGGCCCCCAGCACCGGCTCACAGATCCCTGGTCCAAGCCCGCCTCCCTCCTGTAGCCAGGGAGATCCACGGGTTCTGCCTGACCCACACTGCTCGCTTTGGGGGCAGTAGCGCCACTTTGTGTGGTCCAGGTGGGGCTGACCCAATCCCCAGGATCCAGAGATGGGCAGGAGGTCACCCTCCCTCCCCCCAGCCTCACTGGTCCAGGAGCTGGCACCAGCCCCAACAAAAGCACAGGAAAGGCTCTTTGGCAATCTCTGTTGAGCTGAGGGATGGCAGTGTGGTAGGCACAGGAAGGTGTTCTCCTTCCCCTTGGGACTCGAGTGCCCGGGGTGGGGGTGGGAGATGAAAGTCTGGAGCCCTTGAGGCTCCCTTGACCCTCCCAAGGAATGAACTTCCAGGGAAAATGAGGACGTAGAACGGAAGGAGGTGAATGGCTGACTACGTGGCTTGAACTTCTGGAGCCAGCAGGCCTGAAGACCTGCTCTCGGGCTCTGCTGTCCAAGCGGATAACGCCCCTCTGGTGCAGAGATGTCCAGCTCCGTTCTCCGGTCCCTGCCACGTGCAGAGTCATGCCTATGTCAAGCCCGCTCTCCAGCCCCTCTCCCACCTGACTCTCACCTGCTAACAACAAGCGCCCCAGCTGTCTGCCCTCACCACTACCCAGGGTCCCTCAGCCAGTCCTGGGGACCCTCCCCCCAGGGCTGAGTCGCCTGCTCTGGCCAACTCCGCTCCAAGACCTCCCCGCTGCAGCCTGGTGCACACCTGGGTGCAGGCATGGCAGTCGCGATGCTCCTCGCAGAGCGGGCAGAGGGCAGGTACCAGCACGAGCAGGGACCCGCCGGCCCCAGTGTCCCCACAGTGGGCGCCGCTCTGGCGCAGGTGGCAGGTGGCGCTGGCCAGGCACCAGCCGCAGCCCTGGTCTGCCAGGCAGCCCAGGCAGGAGGAGTAGGAGGCGCAGGCCGACGAGCGGTAGGGCTCCAGGAAGAAGAAGGAGATCTCCTAGGGGTGAGGGTGTCAGAGGAGGGTGAGGGCTCCATGCTCCAGGTCAAGGTTTGGGACAGGGATCAGTGTTTGGAGCCAAAGACTTAAGGGTTTGGAGACAAGGCTGAGAATTTGGGCATGCAAAAAGTCAGGATCTAGGACACTGGGAGACTAAAGGGGATCGGGGTTTGAGAGAATCTAGAGATCAGAGGTCAAAGTAGGGAGGGCAGAAGTCAGGGTCAGCGAGGTCAGGGTGGGAGGCCTCGGAGATGTGGGGAGGGGTCAGACTCTGGCGGTCAGATGCTGGGGTCTGGGAGGTTCAAGGTAAGGCCCAGAGTTCAGGAGTCAACAAGTAAGAGGTGAGGGTCAAGGGAGTTAATTCATGGCCCTGGGTTCAGCAAGTCCAGGGCGTCTGGGTACTTACGCTGCCACCTGGCACGCCAGTCCGGTCCCACAGCAGGGTGAGCTCACTGTGCCCGGGGCCTGCTGAGCCATTGAGCTGGCCCCGGATCTCTACTGCATACTTGTGGCCCCGGCCGGGCAGTGGGAAGAGGCGAGCTGACCCTGGGCGCTGCAGCCGCCTCGTCTCCTTCTCCTGCTGTGCCACCCAGCGCCCCACCTCCTCCTGGGGGACAGATGAGGCCCCTGAACATGCCACCCACACTCTGGCTCCTGAAATCCCCAAGAGCCCCAAACCCACCAAGCACCCACCCCCTCCAGGGAAGAGGAGGGCCTGAATTCCTTAGACCCTAAGAACCTCCCAGCACCCCCAAACCTCCCAGTGACCCACCTTCTCCTCAGGGGAGTCTGACCTGGTAACTGAGAGCTTCCACTTTTTTCAAAATTCCCCTCCAATTCTGTTCAAATGAAGACCCCCCAGGCCCCCCCTCCACTAAGGATATATCCCAGGCCTCCAGATTCTCCCCAGTGCGACTCCCCGCCACACACCTATGCCCCCTGTATTTATCGCAAATAGCCTGCTGAGTGTCCCAGGCATTCTTACCATGTTTTCTGTGTCCGGGCCCCGGGCCATCCGGGCCAGCACATGCAGGCGCTGGGCCCGGGCCCACACGGCCACATCCTCAGCCCCAGACCCCCCAGGGCCTCCCGGCAGCAGCGGGTGGATGAAGCCACGGTAGACCAGGGACACGTCGGTCTCTGAGCTCGGCGTCAGGGTGATGGTCGTGCTGCGGACGATCAAGACCTGTGCCGGCCAAGCAGGGGAGGCGAGCTTGAGGACCTCTCTGCCCGGCCCCGTGCGTCTCAGGCCTCTCCAGCCACAGCCGAACCGAAGAGACCAAGCAACCTAATCTCCTCCTCTGTTTTACTAAATGGGAGTCTGAGGCCAGGATTAGGGGTGCAGGGGTGACAGACAGCTCACCCATCATCACTCTAGGAAGGGAGCTGGGCTCCAACTCGGATAGCAGACAGCAGGGTCCCAGGCCCTGCTCATCTCCACCTCTCATTAAACTCCAGGGCCCTGGACCTCTCAGCAGCTTCTTCCTCAACATCCTATCTTTCCACTTAAGCCCTTAAGAGTCCAGCTCCCTTAACTAGGGGGTTTGGAAAACTTCCAGGTTACAGGTTAGTGAACACATTCATGTTCCAGGAAGATGTCTCACCCCAACTCTGTGGGGACAGAAGATGAGATCCCTTCAGGACCTCACCCTATGTATCCTGCTCTTTGTTGTAAAATGAACCAGTATGTAAGTTATAAGTTAAAAAGATAAAAAAAAGGAGTCCAGATCCAACATTGAGAGCAACGGACGTATTACATGATTTACTGCTAGTATGTGTTTTTATAATTGTGAAAGGGGGAACAACCCAAGTATTCATCATGGGTTCGTGCATGCTAAGTTGCTTCAGTTGTGCCTGACTCTTTACAACCCTATGAACCATAGCCCAACAGGCTCCTCTGTCCATGGGATTCTCTAGGCAAGAATACTGGAGTGGGTTGCCATGCCCTCCTCCAGGGGATCTTCCCAATCCAGGGATCAAACCAGTATCTCTTATGTCTCCTGCACTGGCAGGCAGATTCTTTATCACTAGGCCACCTGGAAAAGCCCATGGGAGACTGTTTAAATAAACTAGAACACTACGGCATTCAAATGCAAATGGAATATTATGAAGCTGTTAAAAAAAGAGAGAGAGTGTTTCCCAAGTTCTGCTATGGGAAGCTTGCCAGGATACACCAAGAAAAAAAGGAAAGCGGCAGTACAGTGTAGACGGCATGTTACTTTTTCCGCAAGAAACAAAAATAATTAAATATCAATTTACTCATATTTGAATAGGTAAACTGTGGAAGGATAGATTAGAAATCCAAATGTGCCACGCTACTGAGCCCCGTGCACGAGTCTGTGCTCTGCAACAAGAGAAGCCACTGCAATGAGACCCCCGTGCAATGCAACAAAGACTGTCCCCCTCACTGCAACTGCAGAGAGCCCACCATAGCAACGAAGACCCAGCACAACAAACAAATGATTTTTTAGCAAAGGAATGAAGCTCTGACACGTGCCACTACACGGATGCGCCTCGAAAACGTTTGCTGAGTGGATGAAGCCACACACAAAAGGCCATGTATTACATGATTCCATCGTACGACCTATTCAGGGTTAACAAATCCAGATACAGTGGATTTGGTCAGTGGTTGCCAGAGGCCAAAGGGAGGGAGGAGCGGAGAGTGGCGCCTTAATGGATCTGGGGCTTCCCCTTGGGGTGATAAAAATATTTTCGAACTAGAGTGTGGTGACTGTTGCTCTGTATCGTGAACGCGCTAAATATCACCAGGGTAAATTTTATGTTGTGTGTTATCTCACCACAGTTTTTCAGAAAAAAAAAATTTTAAGTCAATAAGGAAAATCAGATCCTTGAATGTGAAGACTTAAGGGGTAAACACAAGAGTGATAAAGGTCCATGTGAGGGCTTCCCTGGTGGCTCAGTGGTAAAGAATCCACCTTGCCAATGCAGGAGACACAAGTTCAATCCCTGGTCCGGGAAGATCCCACATGCCATGGAGCAAATAAGCCCCTGTGCCACAACTATTGAGCCTGTGCTCTAGACCCTGAGAGCTACAACTGCTGAGCCTGCATGCTGCAACTACCGAAGCCCACACGCCCAGGAGCCCGTCCTCCCCACAAGAGAAGCCACCACAGTGACAAAAGCCTGTGCACCGAATCTAGAGAGCAGCCTCTGCCCTCTGCAACTAGAGAAACGCCTACGCAGCGATGAAGACCCAGCACAGCCAAAGCCAAAGATAAATAAACAAATTTTAAAAGTTTTTTTTAAAAAGATCCATTTGAAAAAAGGAGAAATCTTAAGACCAGGCCCTTCGACACTCCATGCTGGGCTCCTCACCCTGGCTTCCCCACCTTGTCAGGCTGGGAGGCGTTGGGTGGCTGCTGGAAGGTGAGCAGGTGCAGGCCAGGCAGGAAGCTCTGGGTGACACAGGCCTCCAGGGAGGTCACAAAGACAGGAGCGGGCCCCCACCAGCCCACGGTGCCGGAGATCTGCTCCCCGCGGCAGCGGGCCTGCTCTGTAGGGACAGGAGGGTCAGGAGAGGGAAGTCGGTGTGCGGTGGCTGGGCCGCCCCCCACCACCCACCCCGCCAACGCTGCTACTGGACACTCACCAGGCCGAGGGAGGCAGCTCTCATTGTGCACGCACCAGCCCAGGGCGCCGGGCCCCTGGGGGGGAGCCGCACTGCTGCTGAACGCCAGGCAGGCCTGGCAGTCACCCAGGAGACGGCTCAGGCCCAGGCAGCTGGCAGCCGGACACTGCAGAGAAGGGACACATGGCAGTCACCACCCACGGGAGCTTAAGGGACCTGGGATTCAGGAGTCTTGGGGCAGAAAGGTCAGGAAACTGAAGAAAGGGACTGAGAGCCGAGTTGGAACCAAAAAGATCAAGAGGACGGGGTGGGGGATCTAGGGATAGATCAGAAGTACAAAAGGATGGGGAAGAGGGTGAAGGGTCAGGAATGCCCATCTCAAGAGTGAAAATGAGTCTCCCAAGTGCAGCAAAGTCCGTCTCGACTTGGTTTAGGCAGAAGACGACACTGAGGACCAGGTCTTGTGCTAGGGGACAGAGGATGAGGACAGTCACTCACAGCCCCCAAGGGAGTCCCAGGAGGCGGGGCGGCTTGACAGGCCCCCTGACACCAACTGCATTCGGGGTCTCGGGAGCAGACGCTGTGGTCCGTGTACATGGAGCAATAGTCCAAGTGGTACTGCAGAGAGGTGGGCAGGGAGGAGAGGATGCTCAGACCTGGCGCCTGCTCCCACACCCTCACTCACCCTGATGGCCCCAGGGGACCCCAACTGCTCAGATCACTGAGGACCCCCGTCCACTTCTCCGCAGCCCCAGGGACCACTGCTCCTCTGCCCTCAGCCCCAGGGATCACCATTCCTCTTCCCCTGGACCTGGGGTCTGACCTCCCTCCTATCACAGCCCTCCGGATCTCTTCCCTTTCTCCCAGGGACCCTCTGCCCACAACTTCCCTTAACCATGGGAACCAGGCCACCTCCTCCCCAGCCACCCTCTCCCGGTCACCCCAGTGCTCACGTCTGGAGCAGGCGCCTGGAATACAAAGGGGGGCACTTTGTAGGCCATCAAGTCCCCACGAGGCCGGCCACTGTACCCCCCGGCCACCAACAGGACACTGCCGCCAAGCACAGCCGCCACGTGTGAGTACCGGCCACTAGGAGGCGCTGCTCGGCCTAGGAGAATACAGACCCCTCAAGGACATGAGACCACCCCCCCAACTCCCCCTCTCACCTTCATGGTTACCCACCTAGAGGACCACCCTTGACCCCCCCACGCTTCGACTCCACTTGTCCAATGCGACACTCCCAGCCTGCCTGGCCCTGCTCTGGCCCAAGTTCTCTCACCTCCTGGAGCTCCCACACCGCTGCCCGAGTCATCTTTCAGACAGAGCATCTCTCTGGGATCAGGACTTGGGTTCAAATCCTGGGTCTACCAATTCCTTGCTTTCAAATCACAGATCAACTGCTGACTAGTTGTGTGACCTTGGGCAAGAGACTAGATTTTTCTGAGTCCTGGTTTCCTCCTCTGTAAACGGAACCTTGCCCTCGGGGAGCTGAGGTGGGCTCCGTGGCTCACATCTGTCCCGACACCCGCCTCCCTCCAGGGACAGCCTCTGCATTTCCTCTGGGAAACCAACCCTCCCACTCACACTCCCCAAGGCTCAAGTCGAGCTGGCCTGGACTCTGGCAGCAGTGGGGCTTGAGCTCAGGCTGATCAGAGTCAGTGACTAGTTCAGGGAGGTAACGTAATTCCTACTATTCTTGGGGAAAAGACACTGTCTTTTTCCCAGGCATTTTTTAAAACTTTATTTTATTTTTAATTAAAGGATAATTGCTTTACAATATTGTGTTGGTTTCTGCCATAAACCAATATGACTCAGCCATTGGTAAACGTCTGTCCCCTCTCTCCCGGCATTTTAAGGGGGGCGAATATAATCACAGCACGGCTGGTGACCATCTACAAGAGCAAACCTGCCAGAGCCTGAAGGAAACCGGGCTGAGAACTGGAGAGACATGGCTGAGGCCATCACACGCGCACCTGGATCCAGGCCAGCCTGCAGCCGGTTTTCACTCAAGGGAGTCAAGACACTCTTCTTTTTGCTTAAGCAGTGGGCTTTCTGTCGCTTACAACCAAGAGTCCTGACTGAAGGGTAAGAGGTCAGGGATTGGTGACTCCCTCACTCTCTTACCTATTTGCTCTGTAAGTTCAGGGGACCTGGCCCAGGGATCAAAATCTACAAAGAAAGAAGAGGCCTCCAGAAGCCTCACACTCTGGGCTATCCAGTGAGCGAGCCTAAAGCAGGGCTGGGATCGGAGGCCTCCAATGCTAGGCCAAGGCTTCATCTCTGATGGTCAAACAGTTCCTTAGGGACCCTTCCTCCTGCCCACGCCTTAAATGTTACTGTCCCTTCTCTTATGCTTGTCCTTTGTCCCCACCCTTCTATTCAATAGGGTGGGGAGAACAGATGGGCCTCTGGGAAGTCCAGAGCCCGCTGAAAGGATATGCCTGGCTTGTGCACACAAGTGTCTTTCCGAGGAGAGGGCCTGTGACTTTCTTCCCATTTGCAAAGCTGCCCCTGATCTCCTGAGCTTACAAGGCTTCTCCATGCGCCCTCCAGGTGAGCCCTCTGGCCCTGCACTCTTAGGACAGTGTGTTGGGCCCTTCCTGGACGGTGCTCACCTGTTCTTCACTTTATCAATTTATTCTCACCACGTCCCAGAGGTTTAAGTGTTATTACAGTTTACAGAGGGGGAAGCTGAGGTACAAGAGATTAAATGATGGCTTTTATACAAAAAGTTGTTGAGGAATGGCCATTCCGCTTCAGCATTTTCCCACTGTCTGATCTTGAGAAAGGCGCTTCTTTGGAGGCAGTTCCCTGGGACGGCTGAAAACTGGCAAAACCTCAATTGCAGCCCAGATCTGATGCTACTGAATATGTCTCCCATCTCCACAGCAACAACGCCCTGGTCCTGCCTCCAGTGCAGCCATGCCTCCTGAGGCCAGCTCCAAACAGGACCTGGCGGTTTCTGCCCAAAGTCCCACATCACTGTGGGGGCATGAGTGACCTTCAGGAGCCCCTGACAGAAACAGAGGGGCCACTCACCCTCTGGAGTTCCTGGAGGGGCAAGCTCGGCCCCTGACACCCACTGATGGCAGCCCAGGTGGTAGAAGAAGATGCCGTCTTCATAGCACTTTTCCTCCTGGTAGTGGGTGTGCACGTTGCCCCCTGGGGAAGGAGGAGAGGGGCACAGCTGGCCAGCCTAGGGGAGGTGAGGGCATCCATGCAGGGGGTCTCAGCTCAGACGCAGGCCCTTGGCAGGCGGGCGGGGACGGGGAGCCTCCTCACCATAGACCAGCATGTAGTTGCCCAGGACGCTGGCCGTGTGGAAGGCTCGCTCCCGTGGGCCATGAAGTCCCTCCCGGCCCTTCAGGGTGGTCCACACGCGCCGATCCACATGGAAGAGCTCGGTGGAGTTCACCCGCACAGAGAATCTGTCGGGGACGGGTGGGAGAGGGGCTCAGGGCAGGAAGGACCTCTCCCTCCTCTGGGCTCTTAGGAGTCATGATCCCCCAGGGTTGAGACTGGCTTTACTGGATATTTATCCTCTTGGAACTAGCAGCAACTCACAGGCAGGACCCAAGTCCGACAGATCTCTGGGTTCCCTGCATAATCTAGCCAGGGCTGGACACCAAGCAGAGGTGAGGCGGATGGATCGGCAAGTGGGCGTGCGTGGGGAAGCATGTGACCAAGAGATTGGATGACAGAGTAGAGAATGGGTGAGTGGCTGAGCAAATGAATGAGTGAAGGAAGAAAGGAAGGGGTGGCTGAGTGACCTCAGGAGTCTATCAGTGGGCGAAGACCACTAGAGCCTAAAGGCCTGGGGTGTTGGCCCAGGTTCAGCTCTGCAAGGCGGGGGTGGAGGGCAGGTCACTCACCGGGCAGTGGAGGGCCGGTGTCCACCGTGAACCAGCAGGGCACGGGAGGGGGCATGGAACACCATGGAATGGCCGGTGGCGGCAGGGGGCCGCCCACCTGCTGGCATCACCTGCTCCCAATAGCCCCCACTGGTGCCGTCGAGGCGGAAACGGAAGAGGCCGGAGGAGAAGAGGTCGTGCTGGGTGCGGCCACCAGACACATAGAGCCACGTGTTGTCCACGAGGGCTGCTGCATGACCTGCCAGGCCGGGCGGCCCCGAGGGACTGGAGGCAGGTGGTGCCAGAAGCTCCCAGCGGCCGCCACCCATCGGGCTAAAGGCCCAGATGTCGCTGGTGAGGGTGCCATCAGCCAGCTCACCGCCCATCAGCACCAGGGAGCCAGCCCAAGCCACAGCCACGTGGGAGTGACGGGCAGCCTGTGAGGAAGAGACCAGGATGCAGAGATGGAGAGGGAAACAGGTGGTGCCACCCAGAATGACAAGGACAGCCAGACAGACAGAGATGCCGAGACACAGCAGGACGGAGAGACAAGACAGAAGATGCTATAGAGGAAGAGAGAGAGACGGACACGTGCCAAGAGAGAAAAGAAGAGAGACCCCGAGAGACAGACACGTGCGAACACAAAGAGAGTGTGGCAGAGAAACACAGGAAGAGGAGCAGTCAGGGAGGAATGACAGAGACCAAGAGAGAGAGTCAGAGATACAACCCAGAGAGCGAGACGCAGAGACCAAAAGAGCAGACGACTCAGAGTCAGAGACAAAAAACAGAAAGATGAACCGAGCGAGACAGGAGACACGCAGAGAGGTAACATGCAGAAAGGAAGATAAAGGAAGAAGAGAGAAAAGCACAAGTGGGAGGGGCCGGTGACCCTGCATAAAGCTGCAGGGGCTGGGGGTGTGCGGGGTAACAGAGTCACTCTGGAGTGCCATCGACTCAGTGGGTTTAAGTTCAAGCCAATTTGGGGAGATAACGAAGGACGGGGAAGCCTGGCGTGCTGCAGTCCCTGGGGTCGCAAAGAGTCAGACACGACTGTGTGACTGAACAACAGCACCTGGGACACCCTGGCTGGCTCCGGCAGAGGGGACAGGTGCCCCTGGCGGGGCAGAGGTGGGGTCCGTACCGGGGCAGGGCTCAGGTCCCAGCGCTCCCAGGTGTTGGCAGAGAAGTTGTACAGGACGAGGTCCCCCAGCGCGCGGTTGAGGTCCTGGCCTGTGGAGAGGAGGACAGTGTCAGGCCCTGGCTACAGGCTGCCAGGCCTCCAGATCCCAGACTCAGATCACATGCCATCTGCTCACCTCCGAAAACAGCCAGCAGCCCCAGTGGGGACAGGAAGGCCCCGGCTGCCCCGATACGGGCAGAGAAGGCGGGGTCCCCGGCACTCACGTTGTGCCACCAGCCAGCCCCCTGGTTCTCCCACAGGTGCAGGTCACAGGCACGTCCCAGGAAACCAGGCTCACAGCGGCACGGTCCCAGGGGCTGGGGGGAAGGGAACACACAGGCAGGGACAGACAGACAGGCAGGGAACAGAGACAAGAGCCAGAGTGAGACAGGCAGAGCACAAAGTGAGAAGGAAAGAGATGAACACGAAAGGGGAAGATGGAAAAACCGAGAGGCAAGGAGAGAGACAGGAGCAAGACAGGGCAGCAGACAGAGGAAGAGACGGACACAGAGACACAACCAGAGGGAGGCAGAGGAGTGGAGAGAAGAAGTCAGACCAGCAGAGAAAGGAAAAGGAAAAAGACCCGGAAAGAAAAACGAGGACAGACAGACAGACGGGTTGGAGAAAAAGAAGACGGCGGTGAGGTCAGGGTCGGCCTGGGCTGGAAGAACTCAAGTCCGGGGAGGTCAAGGCAGAGAGGGCTCAAGGCTGATCCAGTCCCAGAGCTGGACATGCACAGCTTAGGCCCCGGGTCAGTGGTCAAAGGTCAGAAATCATGGGATTTCCCTGGCAGCCTAGTGGTTAAGATTTCACCTTCCAATGCAGGGGTGCCTTGCAGCTAAAAAACCAAAACATGAAACAAGCAATATTGTAATAAATTCAATAAAGACTTGGGGTGGGGGGAGTCAGAAGTCACAGCTGGGGGCCCAAGCCAGACAGAGTGGAGGGGTGGGAGGGTGGAGTCGGGCCTGGCGAGAGGAAGGAAGCCAGGTTCACAGGTGACAGGTGGGTTACAGGTGAGGCTGGGAGTGGGTTCAAGCTGAGGAGGGGCCCCCTGGTGGAGTGGGATGGAGTCGCAGGTGGGGAGTGGGGTGTGGACGGAGAGGGGAGTTCTGTAGGACGGAGCAGGGTCCCAGGGTAGGGTGGGGGGGTGGCGGTCAGCGTCACAGGAGAGGGCAGGCTGGCAGGGGCTGTCTCAGGCAGGGGCAGAGTCAGAGCCAGGAGGTGGGGGTGGGAGGTGTGACCACAGGCCGGGGTCCAGGGGGATATGGGGGGACAGGCTCACCGAGGCGCAGGTGCCATGGCTGCCGCAGTAGGCTGAGCACTCCTGCAGGCTGCAGTCGGGGCCCCCCCAGCCCGGCTCACAGACACACACCCCTGGGGGCCGGCATTGCCCATGGCTGCGGCAGCCGCCCGGGCACAGGGAGAAGCGGAAGGAGGCGTTGAAGCCCAGCAGGTTGTAGTTGGCATCGCTGAAGAGGTGCAGCAGCATCTGCAGGCACGGGGTACGGGGCTCTGGGGTGGCATGGAGCAGGGTCTGCTCCTGCGCCCCCTACCCTGCGGCGCCCCATCTCCTGTCTTTGTCTCTCTCCACCTTTCTTTGTCCCCGTATCCTTCCGATGGATGTCGAGTGCCCCGGCCTCGTGTTTCCCTCTGTGTGTCTACCCCCATGTCCTACGCACTCACTTGGCTCCTCCAGCCACGGCCCCGCAGCCCAGCCCCACCAACCTTGCCCGAGGAAGCCTCGATGGGCGGAGGCCGTGTGCTCCCACTCAGACTGGCCAGCAGGGGCCCGCGGGGGGAGTCACCGTCATACACGAACAGGTAGTCATAAGTGCATTCTGTGTCCAGGAAAAGGAAGTCCAGGAGGATCCGGTGCTGGGAGCTCGGGGCTGAGCGGTGAGAATAGGGAGGCTGGGCTCAGACGTGGACCTCCCCTTCCCACCTCCACGCAGCCCACCCACAAACACCAAGCCCTGCTCCTCACAATGCTGGGGCCCCAAGATGAGTCAGGCCTGGGCTTTGCCTTCAAGGGGCTCCCAGGCTCCCAGCCCAGGGAGGATGGGGCTGCAACAGCAAGAGGGACAGAAGCTCAAAGAAGAAAGGACAGTATCAGCCCTGGGAAGGGCTCCTAAGATCAGGCCGAACACCCGCTATCATTCAGAAATTCGGAAAATTGGAGTGCAGAGAGGAACCCCATTCCAGTGGTCACAAAGAACTGCTCCCATTTATTCTTGAGCCTTGGACACACCTAAGCCTGAAGGTCAGGGTCCACGCCCGAGCAGAGAGGCAAACTCCCAGATGGAAAAGGGCCTTTGTGGGTGTCTTGTGTTCCAAGCTCTAAGAGAAGAGGCCTATTTCTTCCCCCTGGGCAAAGACCGAAAGTTGGTGCACCACAGCTCTCTGCCCTGACCCAGAGTCTCTTCTCTCTGTGTACTGTACTAGCCAAGGCCACAGCCTCTGAAGCCAGACTGTCTGGGCTCAAATCTTAGCTCTGCCACTTACTAGCCACTAGTTAAGTTGTGTGACATCGGGAAAGTCACCAGACCTCTCTAGATCTGTTTCTTCATCTGTAAAATGGGGATGTGATCACTGTGGTCGATTCAAACTTCTTGCTCACTCCTCCCATCGAGAGATGAAGGCTGGACTTCGCCAGTGGTACAGTGGATAAGAATCCACCTGCCAATGCAGGGGACACAAGTTCAATCCCTGGTCTTGGAAGATTCCATGTGCTGCGGAGCAACTGAGCCTGTGCTCTGGAGCCCGTGCTACACAACAAGTCACCGCAATGAGAAGCCCACACGTCATAACTAGAGAAGCCCCCACTTGCCGAAACCAGAGAAAGCCCATGCATAGCAACGAACACCCAGTGCAACCAATAAATAAGTAAATTTTTTAAAATTAAAAGAGAGAGAGAGACAAGGGCTGATTCCTGACCCCTTGTATCTGGGAAGAGACTAGCTTGGCCAATACACAACAGCAGACCTGGGGCTCTGGGACTTTCAAGGCTAGATCAGAGGCAGCTGCCACTTTTACCTGGGCCTTGCAGAATACTCCTTCTCAGAACCCAGCTATCATGCTATGAAAAGCCAGCATCACGTGGAGGGGCCATGTGTGGGTATCCCAGCTGTCATTCCCAGCTGAGCTGCCAGCTGCCATCAACTGCCTGCCCGTGAGGGAGCATCCTGAGTGCCCGGCCCAGGGGACTGTTCAGATGACTGTGACCACACAGGAGGCCATAACGGATAAGGCGCCTTAAGTGCTGATTTATGATAGGGCCTCACACTTCATAATGCCACTACTCCTGGCAAAGTCACCATTCTTGCTATCTGTCTGGTTCCAGAAGGTTCTCTCACTCCATGTCTCTCACTAGGGGCTCAGGGTGGTCTTGTGGGCTGGGGCAACTAGGAGACCTGGGTTCCAGCCCTGCTCGGACCTGCTGGAGGACTAGCCCCCTTTCCCATGCTCCTCACTACACCCATCCGTGCACTGGAGGCGCCCATCCACTCTTCACCAGTTCCTGGGGCTCTCGGGGCCTCAATTTCCTTGATGTAACTTGGGGATGATTCTCACCCACCAATGCTGGTGTGACGATCCCAGATGGTGACTTCAACATGCCAGCGCTGGCCTCCTTCCTCACCTCCTGTCTTCCCCTGACATGACTCCCTGAAGGATCCCCCTGGCTCCACCTCTGGTCCTTACCCTCCCCTGCTCAGAAGCCCTCGGTGATTCCCCACCATCTCCAGGAAAAAGTTTAGCTCCCTAACTGGGGGTTTGGAGTCTCAACCTGCCCCACATCTCCCCACGGCTTACAGTTCGATCAGGAGCTGGGCCTTTGCACAAGCTCCTCTCTTTGTCTTGAGCACGTTCTCCCTTCCTGCCAGCACACTTCCCCCGCTTCTTCAGGAAGCCTTCCCCGATGCCCCCTGGCTGGGTGAGGGGTCCCTCTAGGTTCTCACTTTCCAATACAACCTCCATTTCTCTGGACCAGGACCATCTGTGTCCATGTCTGCCTCCCCTGCAACCGAGGAGGCCCACAGGACGGGGCCTGGGCCTGCTCATCTTGGGGGTCCCTCCCCGATTCTGCCCACCAGGGCCTGGTGCTGAGCAAGGAAATACTGGATGAAGGAAGGAAGAAATACACCATACAGAATACTGAAGCTGACACCTCCCCTGTTGGCTCTGACCAGAGCCCCCAAGAACATCACACAGAGACCTAGAACTGTGGTCTGGAGAATGCAGAAGAACCATTCAGCCAGGCCGGGCAACCAGACCTCCCAGAATCTTACCAGCCTCAACCACACTATAAAAGCTCTGTCCCTAGAATCACAACAAATACATCTTTGTCAAGTGTCTGCCGGGGGCCGCCGGCTCACCATCTGCCTTCCTGAAGTCCCTCCCTGAGTCCAAGTCCTTCTGTTTCCATCCAACAGAGGCCTAATCCCTAGACCATGCTGGACAGAGATCTGAGCCCAAATGCCCCTGCTTTTCAAAGGCTTAATGCCTCTTATTCATAAGGATGTTATGAATCCTTACGAGGACTGGGCCCAACGATGCGTGAACATGGTTAAAAAAAAAAGAAAAGTAAGTGTATCATTTGTTTCCTTTTTAATAGATGGGGGAACATGTTGGTTCTTAGAGGTGACAGACACTGGGAAGCATAGGGCCTCAAGGAGGGATCCAGAAGTCTCCCACACTCCTCCTGACCCCAACATCTAGCCAACCTCTCCCCAGGTCTCAGGGGTGAAACGTCACACGTTTCTCAGCATTCTCCATGCCTCTCCACCCACTTAGTTCCTACCCCAATTCAGAACTCATCTTTTCCCACAAGACAAGCACACCAAGTCTCCAGTTTGCCCCTCACCCAGCCTGACAGCGACACCTCACTCCTGCTCAAAATCCCCCTCTGGCCCCCCATCAATCCCCAGAGAAAAGTCAAGCTGCTCATTGTGATATTTAGGGCCTTTCCGCCCCTGTTTCTGGCCCACTTTGCTCTTCCCAGCCAACAGTTTGGCCAGATCAGACGAGCTGAGACATGGCTCTGAGACTCACCAGTCCTCTCTTTTATTTTGCTGGCGGCACATGGGATCTTAGTTCCCCAACTACGGATCGAACCCATGTGCCCTGCAGTGAAGACTTAACCGCTGGACCACAAGCAAAGCCCCACCAGCCCTTCTTTTGTCTTCATGGGGCTGTTTGCTTTTTTCACCCGGTATACTCCTAACCCTGAATATTCATTGGAAGGACTGATGCTGAAGTGGAAGCTCCAATACTTTGGCCACCAAGTCCGAAGAGCTGACTCACTGAAAAAGACCCTGATGCTGGGAAAGCTTCAGGGCAGGAGGAGACAGGGGTGACAGAGGATGAGATGGTTGGATGGCACCCACGGACTCAATGGACATGAGTGTGAGCAAACGCCAGGAGACAATGATGGACAGGGAAGTCTGGCGTGCTGCAGTCCATGGGGTTGCAGAGAGTCAGACCAGACTTAGCGATTGAACAACACTCCAGTGCATGTTTCAGAACCCTGCTCAGTGGCTGCCCCTCTGTGACTCCCAGCAGAGTCTTTTCACTCCTCTAGGCCCGTCTACCCAACCAGGCACCTCCTTCCGTCTCAGCCCTGAGCACACTGGAGGATGAATGTCTGTGTCTAGCCTTACCATCCCCAAGAAGGCTGGAGCTCTTCAAAGCCAGAGAATAATTTACATCCCCAGTGCATACACAAATTTCCCATTCTCTTCTCAACCCCTAGATGAGGATGGCCCCTACATTGGGGACAGACACACTCAACCCCAAGAAACACGCTTCACCCATAGCCCACACAACAGCCATAGAGACCTTCTTCTTTTTTTTTTTTTTTTTCATAGAGACCTTCTAAACCATAAACTGAATCATGACTTTCCCTGTTCAAAAACCTTCCATGGATGCCTTGTGTCCCCAAAGACCAAGCTCCAAAGCCTGCAAAAGGAGGTCTGGCATGACCCCAGCCCTGTCACACCTCTGGTCTTTGCCCAGGATCTCCTCTGGGGGGCTCCCACCTCTCCCTGGAGGCCAGCTCCTCATTTGCTGCCAAGGGAGGCCTTCCTGGACTTCTCTAGCCACTGCCTTAGATTGCTGCTCCACCTCCTTATTGTCCTCAGGGCACAGCTCAAAATCACCACATCCTACACCTTTCGGTTCCTCCCAACCCTCCAGCCTCTGGCTCACTGTCTTCTTGGATTCTGTCCTAACACACAGATCTCTTAAATAATCTGCCTGCAATGCAGGAGACCTGGGTTCAATCCCTGGGTCGGGAAGATTCCCCTGGAGAAGGGAACAGCTACCCACTGCAGTAGTCTTGCCTGGAGAATTCCACGGACAGAGGAGCCTGGGGTCGCAAAGAGTAGGACACGACTGAGCGACTCACACACACAAAAGCGTCATACACTCGTATTTCCGGGCCTTTGCATGGGCTATTCTCCTTACCTGGAATGCCCTTCCGCTCTCTCCTACATACACCTCTGGTCTCAGGCATAGCCCAGGCTGAGTCAGATGCCATCTCTGAGGTTCTCACTCCCTAGGGGTGGGTTTGTTTCCCCCACTAGACTGGGAGCCCAGAACAGTAAAGATCGGGCCTTTGCACAGGCTATTCCCTCTTCCTGGAATGCTTTTCTCCTCCTCCTGGCTGATTCCCATAGGTCTTTACTCCTCAGCTCAGACATCTCCTCCAGGAAGCCTTCTCTGCTCTCACTCACCCCACAGGATCAGCTACCTCCTCTGGGCACCCCCAGGTCCGTGGGGTTCCTCCATCACATCCCCGACCACTCCAGGTTGGACTATTAACATGTTTGTCTCCCCCACTAGATTCCAAGCCCCAAGTCATCACGGATTGTTGAGGCTTGTGGGTCTCTCTGCTGAATCCCAGTGGCAAAGACAATGCCTGGTACATGAATGACTGAAAAAATGCTTTCGTTGAAGTACTTTAAAAAGAACAACACTAATAATCCTAAGACCATTTATTGGATATTTACTATGTACCCGGCACAGTAAGTACCTGCTCTCATTTAGTTGCAATAGCCCGAGGTGAGTACTATTACTATCACTACGTGCAGGGAGGGAAAGCCAAATCTTAGAGAAAGGAAGCCACCTGCCTAAATTCACAAAGCTAGGAAGAAGCAGAACGCAAATTTGAAGCCAGGTGGCTGGGCTCAAAGCCTGAGTTTCCAACAACTTCTTTCTAAATGAAGATTTAAAAAAAATTTTTTAATTTATTTTTACTTTTTTGGTCACATCCAGCGGCATGCAGGATCCTAGTCACCATTACAGATGGAACTCACGTCCCCTGCCCTGCAGTTGAAGCACTGAGTCTTCATTGCTGGACCGCCAGAGTAGTCCCTAAGTATCTAAGGATTACTCTGAACAGCCCGCACTGATGCTGTGGCTTGTAATTGTCCATCTGGGGCTGGTTGCAACTCCCCGACCAGACTTCAAGGCCTTCCAAGGCAGGGCCCAGGTTGGCTGCATTTTAGAGCAAAGGGCCTGGACCCGTTCGTGGTCAGTGGATGCATGAGGGCACAAATGAATGAATTAGCGCACCAGCGGGTGTGTGACCCACGCGGCCCCACTCACCCTCGATGAGCCATTCGCAATTGCCATTGACGCTGTAGTTGCCCGCACCATCTGTCACGAAGCCTGGAGCCTCCCGCAGCACTTGCCGCTGCCCCTTGCAGTCCCCTGCCTGGGCTCCAGGAGACAGTGGCCCAAGCACGGCCAATGATACAGCTAGCGCCGCAGCCAGAGCCCGACCCAGGGCCATCGCCGCCTCCTCCCGTACTGACGGGTCGTAAAGCCCCGGAGAGGGCCTTCCACCCCGTTTGAAGCCCTGCAAATGCGACCTCTATGGATGGGACATAGCCTTGTAGACCAGCAGGGTCCAGGAGCCGCTGAGACAGCCGTTGTCGCCGGGCTCTGGAGATGGAGGGGTGGGCCCTACAGACCCATGGAAAACCCTGTAATGGGGGTCGTTATGATCGGGGCAGACCCTTAGGGGCCATGGGAGTCTCTTGTAGACATGGGCCCCCATAGGCTAGCTGACCCCATAAACGATGTCCAGCAGTTACAGTCGCGGGCCGCTGCAGGCCGAAACGGACCTTATAGACCACTCGGGTCCCCAGTGGGCGAAGGGGTGTACAGTTCGGCGGGGGCCTACATCAAGGATGCGGGCACGTCCTGGACCGGAGGGTCCTCCGGGAGAGAACCCTCCAGCCAGAAGCGGGGCGCGAGCGGGTGCCCGGGGCAGAGTCAGTCTTCTGGGGCTCAGGCCTGGACCCCATAGACGAACTCGCTTGCTCACCCACCCGCGACTCCCGTCCGAGCCGGATGAGCCAGATCAGAGAGACGAGGGGACGCTCGGGCGAGAGCGGCCAAGGGAAGAACGCGGGGAGGACGAGAGGGAGGGGGCCTAGCAGCCGCTGTGGGATAAAAAATAAAGAGGAGGCGAGAAGTTGCAGAGACGCAGGTCAGAGCGGCCCTGGGAGGACTGCAGAGCACCCAACCCCACCCCTCCACAAAGGGAGACTTCCGGAAACTTCCCCGCCCATTTGTTCCTAGACGCAGGCGCAGCAGTGACCGCCTCGGCCGGTGAAGTGAGAATTACACATGCGCGGTGCTCAAATCTTAATCCGAACTCCTGGTGCCGGTGGCTGAGCAAAGCATCGGCCACTGGAGGGCGCTTCTACCTATAACTGGGGCAGAGATGGTAAAAATAAAGCTGTATAGTAAGAGGACTCTGCTAGATGATGATTCATACCTTCAGGGCTCTCCGATTATGGGTCAACAAAAGGTCAGGTTATGCAGGTCCCTCACAAGATACCATTTCACAGTTGGGCACACTGAGGTCCCGAGCCTGGAATGGTTCGTGTTCAGCCCGGTCTCTGAGCACTATCAAGATGTAAAAGAATCCATCTTAAAGATAAAAACTCAATGAATCTTTATTTTGGCAAGAAGGGGGAAAAGTCTTTCTGCCAAGGACCTGAGGGAGGGCCTCCGGGATGGAGATAGGGTGGGCAGAGTACGGGTCCAAGGTCACAGAGATCCAGGGGAAGGTTTCAGAGTCGAGAGTAGCTTCACAATATCTGTCCTGGGAGCAGTGGCTCGGGGTCGCGGATTCCTGGAGAGCCTCAGGCAGGGTCCCGGCGATCGTCACTGGTGTTCCGGGGTCCGGCGGGGTCAGAGGTCTCGGAGGGGGCCAGGGGGCCGGAGGTCACGGAACAGCGGGAGCCCAGAATCCGGTGCCGCTCGGGGCAGGGGCTGAGGGAGGGGACGGGGAGAGCGGCTCCCGCGGGACCGTTTGGCACAAGAGTCAAAGGGGGACTGGGCGGGAGCGGGACACTACGCACCCCTACCTGGGCACGCGGGGTGGGGAGGTTTGGCAAGGCCGGGAATGGCAGAGCCCTGGGGCCGGGTTAGAGAGGGGATCTGGAGCCCGGCCGGGGCCCGGCGCGCGGCCCATGGGGCAGGGGTGCTCAGACCGGGGGTGCGGTGCCCCCGGCCGTGTGCATGCTGAAGTACTCGGTGAAGCCGGTGTGCGGCGCCGCTGTCTGGGGCACGAGCGGCTGGTAGGGCGGCGTCGGGCCATCCCAGCTTGGGTCGGCCGCCTTGGGGAACCGAGAGGAAGGGGGCGGGGAGGCCGCGCCCGGCTCGGCCATGGTCACCACGCGGCCCCTCGGGGCCACCGCCGCCGCCACCGCTGTCTCCTCCACCTGCTTCCCGGCCTGGGAGGGGGGTCAGGATCAGATGCCGTCCTGGACCCACGGAGGGGCAGATGCAGCCCCGAAGGCCCATCCCCCTCCCCGCGATGATCCCCCTTCCCGAGGTGTGGGCGCAGGGGTCAGTCAGGGGCGCCTGGGCAGTGGGGCCAGGTACTCAAGCGGGGGCGTGGGGGTGCGCCGGGCGAACTCCGGCGGTGGCCGGGAAGGTGGGGGAGAACCGCGGAAGGCCAGCGGCGGCGGGGGCACCGCGCGGGGTGTCTGAGGGGGCGTACGCAACAGCGCCAGGACCCAGTCTGGCAAGGTTGGCGCGGGCGCCGGGGGACGGTCGCGGCGCGGCGTGGGGGCGCGGGGGTTGCGAAAGGCAGGGGGTGGGCTCAGGCGCCTGGGCGTGGAGGGCGGTGGAGGGGCCGGGAGCGGGGTCAGGTACTCCAGGGGCGGCGCCAGCAGCTCCTCGGGCGCCGGGGGCGCGGGGCTTACGCAGGAGGCGGGCGGGGGTATGGAGAAGAGCTCCGTGAAGTTGGGCACCGAGTCGCTGATGAACGTCACGTTCCCGTAGACGTGCTGCGGGAAGGCCTTGTCTGCGGATTGGCTGCCTCCAGGGCCCGGGGCTCCGGCCGAGGCGATCTGCGACGTGCGCACGTGGTATGGGAAGTTCTTGTTGGCCGCCGAAGGGCGTGTCATGATCTGGGGTGAAGAGCAGGCGCAGGTTGGAGAAGGGCTGTCCAGGCCTCAGGCTGCCTTCATAAACAGGAGCCCTAAGGATTCTCCCGTTCACTCGATACCCCCGCTTCTCTGAAACCCTTGAACTGGATTTGGCACCTCCTCTGGGCTCTCACAAAGTCGTGAGCTCTAACTTGCAGTCCGTCACTACTCTGCAGGCGCTTTCTCAGTCAAAGCCCTGAGCTCCCAGTTATCACTGAATGGTTAAGCTGCAGCATCCTATTATATCTAGTAGGATGTGGATGTGCTAAGTCGCTTCAGTCGTGTCCAACTCTCTTCGACTCCATGGACTGTAGCCCGCCAGGCTCCTCTGTCCATGGGATTCTCCAGGCAAGACTACTTGAGTGGGTTGCTGTGCCCTCCTCCAGGGGATCTTCCCCACTCAGAGATTGAACCTGGATCTCTTAGGTCTCCTGCATTGGCAGGCAGGTTCTTTACCACTAGCACCACCTGGGAAGCCCATCTAGTACAATAGTTACTAGCTTTCTGTGGCTATTTAAATTTAAAATAACCAAAATTAAACTAAAACTTTAATTTCTCAGTCACACTGGCCACATTTAAGTGTTCAGTAGCCACATGGGGTTAGTAGCTATTGTATGGGACAGCACAGATGGTAAAATATTTTCATAAACAGAAAATTCAATTGGAGAGCAACTGACAGACTCTAGAATGTTAGCTCCTTGATGGCAGGTACTTGATGGTTCTTTTCCCTGCTGAATCCCCAACATCTTCTAGAACAGTGCCTGACACATATAAGCTCTCAATAAATAATGGTTGAATGTAGAGATGTCTCCGGATTAGCTGGGAGGCCACAAGGGCAGGGACTGGGGTGACCCTAGCACTGCACATGGGAGCCCAGCTCAGTCCCTCCAAGGTTGTTGCTGAATAAGTGAACAAGGAGCTGAAACAAAGAGCGATGGAATGCCTGCTGGTGGTGGAGCTGTTCTGAGCCAATGTGAGCGTTTTTAGGAAGGAACCTGGGCGAAGGTGAAGTATAGCAGAAAGGTTACTGTGTTCTGAGCCTGCACCCCACCTCCATACACAGTTTACTGAGTATGGGACCTGCGGCACGCTGATTACACTCCCAGAGCCTCACTGCACAAAAGGAGTTGCAGTGCCTACGTGGAGAGATGAAGAGAGGGTGGAAATGAAAACCGCTGGTGCAGACTCTGGTACATGGTGTGTGCATGTGTGCTAAATTGTGTCTGACTCTGTGCGACTCTATGAACTGCAGCCTGCCAGTCTCTATCCATGGGATTCTCCAGGCAAGAGTACTAGAGTGGGTTGCCATGCCCACCCCCAGGGGATCTTCCCAACCCAGGGATCAAACCTGCATCTCTTAGGTCTCCTGCATTGGCAGGCAGGTTCTTTACTGCTAGCACCACCTGGGAAGCCCTGGCACATGGTGGGTTCTTAGCATTTCGCCTCTCTCTGTCCCTCTGTGACTTCCTGCAGAGCCTCAAGAGGAACCATCCCAGGAAAGTGAGTCTGTACCTAAGTCGGGTTCCAGGGTAGAACATGGGGAACCTAGCCCCCTCCCTCAGTGGCTGAGTATATTCCCAAAAAAGAATACATGGTGGACCCATCAAGTCAGGAGCTGGGACCCTCAGCAATGCCTATTTTCCTGTCTGGTTCCCACTTATGCCAGATCTTAGAACCCCACCACCCCTACCAATGGCCATGGAGCCTGGCAGGTCACCTCCCCTCTCTGGGCGTTAGCTTCCCCTCTCTGTTTGCCCTGGGGCTGCTCTGCCAAGTAAACAAGACAGCAGAAATAAAGGCATATGGGTGTTCCCAGCATGAAACAGGGTGGTTTGAGAAAGGTACCCACTGAATGGTTGATGGATGGATGGAAGAATGAATGAACAGAAGGACTGGACTCTCTCCCAGAAAGCCAGATAGGATGTAAACCAGAGCAAAGAAGAGAGTTGGTGTTGGTAACCCCTGCTGTCATTCAGATCTAGGCCCCCTGGAGCCCCAGCCTGACCCACCCCAGTGGCTTCTTCCTGTGATGGAGTGGCAGAGATGGGAGAATGTGAGGGGTAGCAGGAGAGTAGAGACCAAGGGGCTTACGGAAGGCTGTGGGGATACAGAAGGGGAAAGTGAAGAGTCCGGGGACCCAGGGTCAGGATGAAAATGGGGATGGGGGCAAAGAAAGAGAGTAGGGCTGGGGGAAGAGCCCAGGACACAAAAGTAGGAGAGAGGAATAGAAGAGGGTGGACTCTGGGGGATACAGTGGAACAGCCTGCAAAGACCCAGCAGGCTCTCAGTAAGCGTGTGTTGAATGCCTAAAGGATGAATTGAAGGAAATGGATCAAGCACTCAGAACAGAAATTCAGGCAGCTCAGGGGTGGATGGCCTCATGCATCCTCCACCCACTGGTTTCCCACTGCCTCCCACCCTGGATGCCCAGCCTCACCAGGAACACGCCGTGGGCATACAGATGGATCCCCAACTGGATTCCATTGACAATCTTCTCCCGGGCCCACTTGGGGATCCCGAAGTTGGCGATCAGGGCCATGACCGGAACTGCAAAGAACCTGAAGGGGAGGCAGTGGGTCTGTACAGACACCATCCCTGCCTTCCACCCTACCCCATGGCCCCAAATCCCCTGCTATGCACACACACACACACACACACGCCCCAAGTGGGTCCCAAATTGGAGGGAAGCCAGTGCGACCTTCAGAGCCAGAGGTTAAAAGGAGACAGGAATCCCACTGGCCTGGGAAATGTGGTGAGGGGGGTGGGCAAGCAGTAGGTTGAATTTAACTCAGTTCTAACCCCACCCCAAATTCTGGCACCTGATAGGAAATCAACAGATGTTTGATGACTGAATTAACATATGATAATAATAATTAAGGAATTACTGCATGCCAGACCTGTTACTAAGCATTTCATGAATACACACTCATGTAACTCTCACAGTGACTCTATGAGGCAGGTACAATTTCCATCCCTATTAAACAGGTGTGGAAACTGAGGCAGAGAGAATTTAATTGATGTGTGTAATGTCACACAGTTTACAAGCTTTAGAAAGTGAAGTAAAAGTATTAGTCACTCAGTCATGTCCAACTCTTTGCAACCCCATGGACTGTAGCCTGCCAGGCAAGAATACTGGAGTGGAAAAAAAAAAGAATATTGGAATGGGTTTCCATTCCCTTCTCCGGGGGAATCCTCCCAAACCAGGGATCAAACTCAGATCTCCTGCTGCATTGCAGGCAGATTCTTTACCATCTGAGCCACCAGAGAACCCCCACAAGCTTTAGAACTTGGATCTAAATCCAGGTAATCTGGCTTAGAATCCACCTACTTGGGACTTCCCTGGTGGTCCGGTGGCTAAGACTCCACACTCCCAAACCTGAGTTTGACCCCCAGTCAGGAAACTAGGTCCCACATGCTGCAATTAAGAGTTCACATGCCGCAACTAATGATCCCACATGCCTCAACTAAGACCCAGCGCAACCAAATAAATAAGTAAATAAATATTTAAAATGCATATATGAGAAAGTAAATCATTTAAAAGAATCCACCTACTTTACTGCTGTGTGCGTGTGCTAAGTTGTTTCAGTCGTGTCCGACTCTGCGACCTTCTGGACTGTGTAGCCCACCAGGCTCTTTTGTCCATGGGATTCTCCAGGCAAGAATACTGGAGTGGGTTGCCATTTCCTCCTCCAGGGGAATCTTCCCCACCCAGGGATCAAACCCATGTCTCTTACATCTCCTGCATTGGCAGGTGAGTTCTTTACCACTTGCACCACCTGGGAAGCCCATAACTTTACTGCTGCTGCTGCTGCTGCTAAGTTGCTTCAGTCATGTCTGACTCTGTGCGACCCCACAGACAGCAGCCCACCAGGCTCCCCCGTTCCTGGGATTCTCCAGGCAAGAACACTGGAGTGGGTTGCCATTTCCTTCTCCAATGCATGAAAGTGAAGAGTGAACGTGAAGTCACTCAGTCGTGTCCGACTCTTAGCGACCCCATGGACTGCAGCCCACCAGGCTCCTCCAACCATGGGATTTTCCAGGCAAGAGTACTGGAGTGGGGTGCCATTGCCTTCTCTGAACTTTACTGCTACGCTATGTTAGTGAAAAGAATCATAACTACTTTTTGTTGGACATTTACTATGTGCCACACTCAAAGCCCTTATCTGTTGCCCTATACAACTCTCAAGACACCCATTTGCAGGAGGTACTCTGAACAATCCCTCTTTCTGGGTAGGCAACCTGAGGCTTTTATAGTTTTTTTCACTTTGGGAAAAGAATCGTTTCCAGGTTACACAGTGAGTAAGTGGCAGACTCCGGTGACAGCCGCCTAACTTAAAGTCCATCTGCCTCCCAGAAGAGGGTCTGAGTTGAAGACAGACATTTCCGGGGAGCCGGGGAAGGCATGGACAGGTTGGGGGCCCAGCACATCTCACCAGAGGGTGTAGGCAGCAAAGAAGGGCACGTAAAAGGGCTGCTTCTCCGGGAAGTGGCGCAAGGAGACGAGCACAGCATAGGAGAACCACACGTAGGCCGCCACCTGCAGCCCAATGAGCCCGTAGCCCGCTGGCGACTCATAGGTGTACAGGACCTGGCCCGGGTCAAAGAACTGGACCCAAGGGAGAGGGTCAGTCACAGCCGTGGCCTTTGGCCCTCCTCACAGGGACCCCAGACCCCACCCTCAAATACCCTCAAAGGGCACAGAGGTACTTGATCAAGACAGAAGCAGTAGGAGAATGAGAGATGGAGATGAAAGGATAGACACAGAGAGAGAGTGAAAAGATAGAAACTATCCCTGCTACCATGGCCCAGCACAGAGCTGAACACCACCAAGTGTAAGTTTTTCTGTTTGCACCAAGTTGATGAAGCAGGTCTTATTTTCACCCCATTTTACAGAAGGAGGAGACTGAGGCTAAGCAGGAAGCCTTTTGGCCAAAGTCAAGGTGATATATAAAGCCTTAGAGAAGTCCCCTGGGGTAGGTAAGACCCTCCTCATTTTACAAAAGAAGAAGCAGATCTGGGGGTGGGGTGGGCATCAGTCAAGGTCAACCAGCTGGGAAATGGGAGAGCCAGAGTGGAGTCCAGGTCTGTGTGACTCCTGACCTTAGTCACGACACTGAGCATGAAATGTGACAGACAGCGAGAGACAGAAGGAGGAGGAGAGCCACGTAGAGAGACGGGAATGCACTTAGGGAGACAGATGGAAAGGCGGAAAACCACAGAGTGGGAGAGAGAGCCAGGAAGAACACTAGCAGACAGGTGGAAGAGGCCACTAGAAGCTTTGCGGGTGGGGAGGATGGAGCAAAGCCTGAGCTTTTAGGGGGACTCACCTCTGCCTCGTAGATGAGCAGCGCCACGTGTGTGAGGGTGTACAAGGTCATGTAGACAGACAACTTCACCGAGCCCGAGTGGCTGATGCGGCCCCTGGCGACAGGCCGTGAGGGGAGACAGCAGGGGTGGGGGCCGTCAGAGAGGAGGGGGTGGCTACCCCCTCCCCCAACCCAATCTCTGCCCTGCCCCCCTGCCCAGCCACCCCATCCCTGCTGTGCTCCCTCCCGCCCCAGGATGGGCACCGTGTCACCGTGAATCCCTTCCCCAGAAGGATCAGCATCAGCAGGAAGATGAGGAAGCTGGAGGAGAAGAGCAGCTTGGCTGGTAGAAGAAGGAGAGGGCAGCTCAGATGCGGGGCTCTGCCGGGGGAGGAGCCCCACACCCTCCCGGGCCCACTTCTTTCTCACCCAGGATCTTCAGACTCTCGTTGCCAATGCCATCCGTGGCATACTGGCCCCAGTAGATGCAGAAAAATAGGAGGCTCAGGACTGAGGAAAGGACAGACACCGGCTTTAGAGCATCACTCTTCCCTAGCACTGTGATCCAGATGACCAGAGCCCTTCGTTCATCCCCATCAGGATTTAGACTCTACTCCTGCTGTCTTCCTGGGATGCTCTGAAGTCCAGACCCCCAGCCCCTCCTCCCTCAGACCCAGGAGTCCAGATCCCCAGCCCCCCTCCCTCAGACCTAAGAATCCAGGCCCCCAGCCCTTCCTTTCTTAGGCCTAAGTATCTAAGCCCTAAGCTCCTCCTCTCATAGAACTCAAAAGTTAAGATACTCTAAACCTCACCCTCCATTCCTGCTGCAGCCATGAACATTTTATAAGTCGTGTGAAGCAACTGACGACCTTTCAGCAAATCTAGGAGGAGGATAAGGGAAGGCTGTACACAGACAGGTTGGCTGCCCTCCAACCTTGTCCCCCCTCCCCCATCTTCCCTCTCCCCCCTCGCTCCGCCCCCGCCATGGGCTGGACTCACATCCAAAGTAACAGGAGAGGAGGAAGATGAGGATGAAGATGAGGAGGAAAGTCACATCGGTCTCCAGGATCCCTGCCAATTTGGCAGAAGGAAACCCTGCAGTCAGGAGGGGTCTTCCCTCAACAGGCTCCCAGTTCTAGGTTCCCACTGAGATGCTGGGTCCCCAGGTGCTCACCAAACTCATCAGCAGAGAAATGCCGCGTCCAGAAGGACTTGCCGTTGGTGAGGACCATCTCATACTCCAGCTGCAGCCCATCTCCCTGTGGGGAGTGTGGCGGCCTAAGGAAGGGGGGCAGGGGTAGCCCTGGGCAGGGAAGGGGTTGGCAGGAAGGCAAGGAGGAGAAGGCCCCGGCCACTTACACCACACTTGCTGAGCGCGATGTACCACCACCTTTCACGCACCGAGCGGAAGCTGCGGCCACTGGAGCAGCTCAGGTAGCGAGTTCCCTCCTCTGACACCACCTGGGGAGGAGCGCAAAGGCTGAAGCCTGCCTGGACCTGGGCCTTCAGCACCTGCCCATTCCCCCAGGCCGAGCCCATACCTGACAGCCTGACCAGGCATACTGGGTAGTGAGGTTGATGACCTGGTTGTTCTCTGGCCTGATCACTGACTCCTTGGCCAGGCAGTCCTAGGCAAGGACAGGGATGTGGTCACTCCTTGGCCAGCTTCAACCTTGTCCCCCCACCCCCACCTTCCTCACAGACTTCACCTTGTCCCCTGCCTTGTACACGGCTGGCCACTGGGATGGGTCGTCGAAATAGAGGAGGATGTTCTGACAGCACCTGGCCTGCAGACCCAGAGATGTGGGGAGTTGGGGAGCTGGGGTAGCCCTTGCCTTGGGAGGCCAAGGGGGTGTCCAGCCTCAGCATGGTGAGTGATTGGGGAAGGCTCACCTCAGGGTATCGGAAACGGAAGTCTAGTCGGCCATAATCCGAGAGGAAGCAAAATCTCGTCAGGAACACCCAGTCCTGGAAAAGGGGCCCACTCAGACTTTCTTCTGAGCCCCTTGAGAACTCTCCTTGACTCCATAGTCCCCCCCTCAACTTTTCCTCCCTACCCTGGAGTTCCTGGTTTCCTAAGAAACATAAAGGGGACCAGGTCACCTCCAAAATTCTTCTGTTATCCTTTCACCTTGGTTCCAGGATTCCTGCTTCGGATGTCCCCCAAGTTTCTTCCCCTCCTTTCAAACACTTCTCCCATTTCTCAGGTGCCAGAGAAAGCCTGGAGGGCCAGGTCCCCATCCTGGACATCTTTTGTCACAGACACACACACACACACACACACACACTGGACATCTTTTGTCACAGACACACACACACACACGACATCTTTTGTCACAGACACACACACACAGAGGACATCTTTTGTCACAGACACACACAGACACACAGACACAGACACACACACACACACACACACACACACACACACAGTGGTCCCAGAACCCATCAGATGCTGGGGAGTATTCCAAATAGCCCCCTCTGGGTCCTGAGCAGGACAGTGAACTCAGGCTCTCTTGCAGTGAAAAGTGCTGTCCCTTCAGCACCACCTCGGCGTCCCCCACCCCCACCCCAAACTCTGACTCTCCCAACCCCGCCCCGCTCCTCGCCCAACTCTGACCTCAATGTCCCTCCTACAATCCCCGAGGCTCCTCTCTACCCCCGGGGCCCCCTCAGCCTCAACCCAGACCCAGTCCCTCATCACCCTTGGCCCCAAGCCCCCAGGCTCTCAGGGACCTTCCGGGAGGGGCGGCAGGGGGCGGGGCGGCACCTTCCCCCTTCTCTCCCTCTGGTCCCTCGGGGGCCCGGCGGGTGGCAGGGGAGGGCCGGGCGTGCTCACCTCCTTGGAGCTGAGGTTGCCCCGCACGTACTTAGCCCGGGCGCGGGGGGGCAGCGGCAGCATTAGGAGCAGCAGCGGCGGCAGCAGGCGGCGCAGAGCGGGCGCGCGCGGGGGCTCCATTCCACCCGCTCCGGCCCCGGCCCCGGCCCGGGTTCCGCTCCCGCTCCCACTCCGGCCCGGCGACGGCGGCGAGAGCGCGCGGGCCGGCTGGCGCGCGGCCCCGATTAAAGGGGCCGCTGGGCACCGCGCTCCCTGCCTTCTCCTCCGGGATTACCCAGCCTGGCCCCTACCCAACCGCCATGGGAAGGTCCGCCCCTTTCCCATCCGCACCACACCTCTCCAGCCCCAGTACTCCCCTTGGGTAGTCTCCCTGATACCTCAGGCTCCTGGTGTCCTAAAATGAACTCCAATGCACTCCCCCAAGTCGAGCATCCTCCTCCAGGCTGCCATCTCAGGATGACCCACAACCCCCAGGGCCCAGCTCTGTTTTGACCTCCCCTCAGTTTAGCTCCCAAATAGCTCTTTCATTACCCATCCCCGCCCCCATGACAGCCAACACCAGCTGTGGCCACTCCAGATCCCATGCACCCTGTGAAGTTCCTACAGAAACACAGAGGCAGAGTGGGTAAACCACCAGTTCTGGGTCACACAACTCCGAGGTGGTAGAGAGCCCTCAGCCACAACCACTACTGCCTGACCCTGTCCTGTCACTGCTTACCAGGGTGTGAAAATCAGTTGCCATGAGGCAGAGGGAGTGGTGTTACAGGAAACCCACAAGCAGACTCTGAAATCAATTGCTTGGGTTCAAATCCCAGCATTGCCATAAACTTCCTAAAAGACCTCAACTAAGTCACACCTGTGTGATCTCCCAGCCAGTCCCCTACACCCTGGCACTGACTTTACGGTTTCCCTGTGGGCAATGGGGAGCCCTGGAAAAGCTTTACAGAGTACAGTCCAAGCCCCTCCGCTTCATTTTCCCAATCAGATTCCAAGACATGTTTAGCTTCATCCCTCCCCCTCCACGGAAGAAAATTTGCTGCTCCTCAAAATATCATTTAAAAAAAATTTCCAAGTCAAGAGGCCAAGCAGGAAACATAAGTGGGTGAAATGGAGAGTTGACCCCACAAAAAAGGAGCCTCTGCAACTTAGCTTCAGCCAGTTTTCGACAGGAAGGAGAGTAAGTCTGATATGCCAGTTTCTCTGCTTTCATTCTGTTTTTTTGTTTTTTTTTTTGAGAGAGAAGCCAGAAAATTTTTTTTTTAAAAAGCTGATTTGTAACAGTAGATAATTGATTCAAAAATGTTAAATATATTGTAGACCAAAGAAAAAAGTCTGCCACTACATCCAGGCTTCATCTGCCATTCCTGCCCTGATCCTGCCCACACACTGTTCTTGTGCCCACCAGACCAGAAGCCTCTCATACGCAGAGCCCAGAAGTGATTCATGCTAAGTCCCAGCATGGTCTAGGGATATAGGCAGAATGGGCCTTACACGTGCTGTTCCACAGAGGAGCATTTCTAGATTGCCTGGAATGTTCTGTTTCTCCTCTACTAGCAAATTTTTACTGAACTTGAAAAATACAAGGGTCTTTTGTCAACTCCTCGTCAGCAGAGTAGAGTCACACTCCCTCCTTGGACTCCCCAGCCCCTGGACTTCTTTCTCTTTCAGATGCCACAAGGGCTGAAACTGTGTTCACCACTGTACTGGGAGTCCCCTGGAGGAACAGCCTCAGTCTCATTCACTCTGGAGCCCCAACATCACCAGAGTCAAGCACAAAGTTGGCCTTAGTGGGTGGATCTGTTAGACTGACTGGAGGTCTCTGGGCTGAGGATGGTGACAAATGACAGTACCTTCCCTTCCACTTTGGACCAGAACTCAAAGCTAGGGAAAGCTGCTGTCCTGAGCCAGCCACTCACTAAAAATCAAGAGGACTGTGAAGAAGACACTTTATTGAGGTGATCAGAGTTGGAAATTCCTGCCCCCAACCCAGCCTCAGCCTGTTCAGTACAGTCTCATGGGTGGAAAGGACCAGGCCTCTGGGCTGCTCTGAGCCACCATCCAGGAGAGGCTGGGCAGCGGTGCTGGGGGGCTGGGGCTCCAGTCCAAGGCAGAACTTCGGGGCAACAAGGGTGATGGTGGCTGGGGCAGGAGTTGTGGTGGGCCAATCCCCCAAGGCCGGGGAGGAGGCGGTGTGGCTACCAGCCAGATGCTTTTCAGTAGATCAAAGGCTGTTGGGGGGCCCCAGGCTGCCCCAGATGGTGAAGGCAACGAGGATAATGGGGGTGGCCAGGGACCTTTCGGTGGTGCCAGGCTCACTTGGTGCACAGTAGGAGTGCTGGAGGTGGGAGGCATGGCAAAGGTGAGCTCCTTTGTTCCCTGCCGCTGCCTCTGCCTCCCCTCCCCTGGGGCCTGCTCAGGACTGTTGATCCAGGAAGGTGTCATTCTTTGCCTCTTAAGGGCCCCAGGCTCAGTCCCTGGCACAGAGGAAAGAAGCATGAGGGACAGCTGAACAAGAGCAGACAAAGAAAAAGGGAGTTTAGGAGGCAGGAGATAAGCTCACCTGGCAAGTGTGGCTGGCAGCCCCGGAGCACCAGGGTAAGGTCAGGCACACAGCCATGGCAGGCCTGTAAAGTGCCCACGATAGCATCCCTGGCCTCTTGAACTAGGTTTCTCCTAGGGAAGGCTTGTGGCAGAATCAGCTGACATTGCAGCTCCCCCAGCAGCTGCTCCAAGTCAGGGAGCTGTGGGGGACTGGGGGGGCCTGGGCCCGAGCCTCCAGGCACCTGGTTTTCCTTGCCCCTTGACTGTAGGGATGGTTGTTGGCCCCTGCCTGGGCTTGGGGAGGACTTGGTGGTGAGTGCAGGGGTGCCCGACTCCAGAGACTCACTGCTAAGCAGCCGGGCCACGTCCAGAGATTTCACCTCATGGTTGAAGAGACCCCGGTGGTCCCGGCTCAGGCGGCCCTGGGTTATGACCACGAGCTTGGCAGCAGTAGGGGCAACAGAATTCTGCAATACCATATGTGGATCCCGACTGGCCACGGGAGGGTGCTGATAGGTCAATGGCTGCCGGCTGCCTGCCAGGGCCTCGTTACGCTCCCGCCTGGTCTTCCGACGGCGGACACGACCAGGCTTCTCCGGCTGCTGGAAAGGCTTGGGGGCTGGCTCCCCGGGATCCATGGTGCCCTGGAAGATAAGGACAGGATAGTCATATGAGAAGAGATGGTTTGGGGTGAAGTGGGAGTACTATTTAGAGACTTAAAATGAGAGAAATGGATTGGTAGAGAGCAATCGGAAAAGGTTTGGTCAGGGAAAGATGAGGGAAAAGGCAGAGTCATAGGGGCAGGATGGGGTCAAGGGAGTCATGCTGAATGGGAAGATCTGTCAGAAGATAAAGGGTTAGATGGAACGAGGATGTGAGGAAATCATGGATGAGGGATGGGAAACGTATCATGATACTGGAGGGATCTGGTGACCAGATAGGGACTTTGGACAGAGGAGAAATCCAGGGGGAGAGGAAGTACTGGAGAATGCAGAAAGTGGAGAGAGATGGTAGCAAGAGAAAGGCAGGAAAGAGATTAGAAGTTGGAGAGACAGAGTAAGCCGGCAGGACAGAAAGGGCAGCAGAGGAGTTATCAGGGACTGGGGCCTGGTCATGGAAGGGGCGTAGACCTCAAGGCTGGGTGAGGCAGGTGAGGTAGGGATGGGGGTACAGTTGATGAGGATAGAGCGGAGGAAGGGCACCTCACCTTCTCCTATCCCCAACGAACCCCGCCCCGCCCTGCCCACTCCACGTGGCTGTGGGGGACAATGGCTTCTTTTCCGCGGTGACCCCAGCTCTCTCGATGCGCCTGACGCTCTTCCGGGTCTCACACAAGGCCTCCTGCACGCACGCACGCACGCATGCGCGAGCCCCTCCCACGCCCTTTGGCATCCAGTTCCGGAGAGTCACAGGCCCAGAGGCACGTGCCAGCTGCCCGCGGTGCCGGTTGTAGTCCCGCCCCTCCCAGCCTCACTTTCAGAAATCTCTTTCATTTGTCCTAAGCACCTTCTATCCACCTTCAATCTACCAATTGGCCTAGGTCCACTAGGCCCGCCCCCTTCCTCAGTGCTGATTGGTTTAGACATCTATTGGCGGATTTTCTCTGTAGAGCGGCAAGGTGCGACGAAGCCAAAGGGGAGAAGGGCCGTTGCAGCCTCTATATACAGCCAGTCCCCACGCAGTCAACCTGGTTTATCCCTAGGGAATCAATATAGTGTCGTCATTTGGAGCTAGGCTTTAGAGCCACACTACCTAGGTTCCTATGCCCAGACTGGCACATTTGAGCTCTGTGACCTTGGCAAAGTATGCAACTGCTCAGAGCTTCAGTTTCCTAATCTGTAAAATGGAGTTGATAATCTTCTCCTTCTTATAACTGCTGTAAGTATGAGTGTGTGTGCCAGCATCCAATTTGAAACAGCACTTGTTGACTGGATGCCTCTAAACTTTCCCACTACACTTGTCCCCCTCAGTTCCCCGCCCCCCCACCCCACCCCGAGGCTTGCGGGATCTGTTCCCTGACCAAGGACTGAATCCCAGCCCGGGTTGTGAAAGCCTGGAGTCCTAACCACTAGTCCACCAGTGAACCCCCCCCCCCCTTCAGACTCTCAAATCGAGCTATACCAGGGTTTTCCCCATACCCTAATAAGCTATATTGTGTATTACCTGGTAATATTGCTTGTCCAACCTTCATAATCTTACAAAGCCAAACGCCTTAGGTACTACTCCTAAGAAATCCTTCACCCTCAGAGTCCATCTCTTTCTCCTCCCACAAAGGTCCCCTGTACCTTTCTTAATCACAACCTTGATCCTTCCCTCAGTTGTGTGTCTGGAGTCTGCCTCCTCCAACATGGCTAGATGAAGGTCAGAATCAGACCTATTCCTTTAATACTCATTCAGCAAATACTTGTGAACAGCCACAGATAGTACTTGGTACTCTGAGTCAGGCTCTGTTCCAGGCAAGTGGATTGAGGCAAAACAAACATAATAAAATAAAATGCAATGCATCTCTGTATCTCAGCATCAACCTTCCTAGAAGGAATGAATAACTATGAAGGTCTCATTTGGAAGTGGAGCTACAGGAACATGATCAGGATTTTTAGGGGGTGGGACCCCGCCACCTGGTCCCCCAGAACAAAGAGATCTGGGAAGACTTGAGGTCAGATTAATTTGGGGCAGGAGGTGGGAGTCGGCGACCTTAGATGACCTTGGCTATGGATGTAGGTTTCAGAGCCCAGACACACCCAACTGAAGTCGGTCAGCCATAGGTTTAGGGAGGGGAGAGGAGGCCACAGATCTGTAAGGTGAGCTGCGCGGGAGGGGCGCCAAGCTAGACTTGGCCCTTGCAGCATCTCTAATTTCCCTTGTCTTTCTGCATCTTCTACTACCCTCTCTGCAGGGTCAGTGATGTCTCTATTGCTAAGACATACAGTTTAGCTATTATGTCACAAAAACTGGTGGTTTTGAGCAGGGGAGGGCCATGAGCACAGAGGCTCACTAAAGTCCCAGCACTGCCTTAAAGTGTCGTCTTACAGCTGAGCCGCTAATTTTCACATTTTGCCATCCTCCTTTTCTCTCCCCTACGTCTGAAGAAAATGGGTGCGCCCCTTCCTGGCCAGGTGCGTAGGAGCCACCCCCTCAAGGGATCCAAGGAATGGACTCGTCCACTCACTCCCCCACCACCACGTGAATGAGTGACACACATAACACCCCAACCCTGGCCCCTCCCCACACTTCTCGCCCTACAGCAAATGGTTTCTTCCCCCAGGACTGGCGCTAGATTTTCCCCGCCTACTCTCGGCCTTCAGGTATTTCGCTCCTCCCCGTGACGCCTGTAGGGTGGTTTCTCCCCCCCCCCCCCCCCACGGTATGCTGGATGGTCTCGCCTGCCCCCACGCCCCCCGGTGCCTGGGTGCGCCAGCCGCCGCCGCGGCCCGAGAGAGCGGCCGGAGCAGGAAGCGCCGGACGAGCCCACTGCGCGGTCGCCGTGGGGAAGCGAAGGTTCCCAATTCCACCTCCCCTCCTAAGTGAAGGTTTCCGCCCCGGGAGAGGGGGCGGTACCCGGGAATCCGTCGCGCCCTCCGCGGGAGTGCGGGCTTCGGGACCGTCCATTGTTGCCTGAGGGGTAGGGGTGGGCGTGGCGGCGCCACCTCCTCCCGGAACACTCTCCCGCCGACCGCGCTCGCTCGTCCTGCAGGAGCGGAGGCGCCAAGATGAGTGGAGACGAGAACCCAGCCAGCAAGCCCACGCCGGTGCAGGACGTGCAGGGCGACGGGCGCTGGATGTCCCTGGTGAGCGACCCCGCCCGCGATACTCCGGAGTCCGGGGCTGGGGGCGGGGAGAGCGGGGAGACTTGGGAGAGCAGCTGGTTCGCGCCGCTCTCGCTAGGAGATTGGGAAACTAAGGGCAGTTGGGGTGGTGCTGCCTAAGGAAGCGGGGTGGGGCGGGCACCGCGGCGTGCATGCCATTGACTCCCCTCCTTTACGTCCCCAAAGCACCATCGGTTCGTAGCCGACAGCAAAGATAAGGAACCCGAAGTCGTCTTCATCGGTGACTCCTTGGTCCAGCTGATGCACCAGTGTGAGGTGAGGCCGGTCCCTCTCCTTCTGCCCCACCCAGGCCTGTGCCTTCACCGACTCTCCTGGACCAGAGCCCGGGCCAGGCGGTGTGTGGGGTACTCAAAATACGTAGCACCAGACACCCAGAATTTCTGTATGATGTGCCACGTTCTACTGAGAAGGAAGTGTTGTATCCTGGCTTTTTGTCATATTGGGTTTGTGTATAGTGAGACTTAAAATGAGGCTTCTTGCAAGAAGATTGCCTACCATGAGGTTCTTTGTTTGCTTAAATTAGCGCACAGCCCTAATGGATTTCCAGAAAGCTATAGTTGTTTCCACAAAATGAAGGTCAGTAGGTCTCTACTAAGGGAGCTCAATTATTCTACCTATTCACTAAGAGATGTTAAACCATGACTTTCCTCAAAGTGAAGCTCAACTGGAATGCTGTTGGTTTGATGCCTGGCTCAAGCAGAATGAGTTTTTGTAGAAGGAGTCTTGCTTCTATGGGGATTCATGAAAGTGAGACTGTGATGGGTTTGCGTACAGTGATGTTTGACCATATTGGGGTTTGTTTAAGGTGAGATTTAACCAGACTGCTTTCATAAAACAAAGATCTAACATGATGACATTTGGTTAAGCTTTGGATAGAGAGCGGTGGTCCGTGCTGATGATGCCCCTGTGCCCACACCACTTCTTGCCCACAGATCTGGCGGGAGCTCTTTTCCCCTCTGCACGCACTTAACTTTGGCATTGGCGGTGACAGCACACAGCATGTGCTGTGGCGTCTGGAGAATGGGGAGCTGGAACACATCCGGCCCAAGGTGAGCAGGGCTTGGGTGGGCAGCCAGAGCCCCCTCAGCCTGCCCCCCACACCACTGCTCCATCCTCTCTTTCCACAGATTGTGGTGGTCTGGGTCGGTACCAACAACCACGGGCACACTGCAGAGCAGGTGACTGGGGGCATCAAGGCCATAGTGCAGCTGGTGAATGAGCGGCAGCCCCAGGCGCGGGTCGTGGTGCTGGTGAGAGTGGGGAGGGCAGGGGGAGGAAGAAGGGCTGTGCTCTGGGACCCCTTCAGGTGTAGCCACAGCTGCACGGCTCTGGGCAGTTCAGCTCAGAGCAGTGGCTTTCAGGCAAAATCTCATGTTGAAGCTTGCTGTGCCCATCAGAAGGGCTGTGGCGAAGGACATATTTGGGGGCAAATAGCCCCTTTTGTCCAAGGGACTGCTGGACACTCGGAAGGTCGCTCTGTTGTGTCTGACTCTTTGCGACCCCATGGACTGTACAGTCCATGGAATTCTCCAGGCCAGAATACTGGAGTGGGTAGCCTTTCCCTTCTCCAGGGGATCTTCCCGACCCAGGAATTGAACCAGGGTCTCCTGCATTACAGGAGGATTCTTTACCAACTGAGCTATCAGGGTGTTGAAAAACACGAAACACTTAAATAGCCAAGAGTGGTCAGACATTCCCAAGGTGAACCTAGCTTCCATTACTTCTAAAAGGTTCCACGTCTAGAATGAGGTGTCAGGACCATAGTTTGGAACCTGTGTTTCCAAAACCCCCATTTTCCCATCCCTAGTGTATTCTGGAGCTTAGGACTTCCTGATGGGGGACAGAGAAATCTGGCACAGAGGAACAGGACACCCAGATGCTGGTAGGATGCCTCCTCACAACCCCTTGTGCCTTCCTCAGGGCCTGCTTCCTCGGGGCCAGCACCCCAACCCACTTCGAGAGAAAAACAGACGGGTGAATGAGCTGGTACGGGCAGCACTGGCTGGCCACCCTCGGGCCCACTTCCTGGACGCAGACCCTGGCTTTGTGCACTCAGATGGTACCATCAGCCACCATGACATGTACGATTACCTGCACCTGAGCCGTCTGGGGTACACACCTGTTTGCCGGGCCCTGCACTCCTTGCTTCTGCGTCTGCTAACCCAAGACCAGGGACAGGGTGGTGCCCCCCTCCCGGAACCCAGCCCCTAAGCATCTGTCTTCCTACATTAAATTTTCATTTTTCAGTCTCCCATGTTCTGCTTTATGGCCAAGCCCATGTGGGTATCTAACTCCGACATCTATGACCCTGCAGCTCTGCCCAAGGGAGGCCTCACCGGTCCATCAAGGTATTCTGGTCCGTGTAGTCAGGCAGATTTCTGACATCACAGTAGTGCTCCAAGCAGGCACTGCCAATCAATAACCCACTAGGTGAAACTGGTTTGCTAACATGACCCTGTGGCATCAAGGTCAAGCAAGAATTCTGGGTGACCCAGCAGTCAAAGCCCACCCACTGCTGCACTCTGACCTGAGCTTACCTGTGACTTCCTGTGAAAGCTTTCTGACCTTCCCACCCCCAGCAGTCAGCCCTCCACAGTGTATGGGTCTTGTCTCCCCAGAGAAGCACTTTCCAGGGCTGTATGATAGAGCCGGAAACCAGGAGAGGATTCCTCAGCCTTGGCTGCAGTGCTGGCTCAGGCCACACAGGGGCAGCAGGGGCCACTGGGGACAGGGAGGCACTCTGACCCACCAGCTTCCCACCCAGTGCCCGCCCTGGTGCAGACCTTGCGAGTTCACCTGGAACATCAAGGGTGAACTGCCCTTCTCACAGCACCCAGTCAAAGGCCTTCCCCAACCATGCCTGGCCGAATGGCTGAGTAGGCATGACTCTGCCCACCAGGTTCCACTGATGTAGGGGATGGTACTGGAATGGCACCCCGCTCCTCACAGTGGTTGGGGGCAAAGCCTGTAACCCTATGGCCATCTGGGGGCCAGACTGGTATGACCCACATTCTTTCTCCCTTGAGAGCTAGCAGCCACACAGGTGTGTTAAACAGCTTTAATCTCGGTCATTGCGTCTTCTCAGCACAGTAAGAAATATTGCACATGATCAACATGTTTTGTTCTGGGGATGGGGACAAGGGTGGGGGAATCACCTTCTTAGAAAGTACAACCCAAGTTGGGAGGGCAGAGGGGGTGGGGAGAGAACCCTCCCCGTGCCTGTGGCAAAGTGCAGGAGCCCCCACCCCCAAGCTAACCTGAGTCCAGCCCCTCTGGGGAAAAAAGGGGTACATGAACTCCCCCCTACTCCACAGGCACCTCCCTGTGGCCCGAGGCCCACACTACCCTCCAGCTGGCAGCCCTCACACGAGCCATTTTGCATAAAGTACAAGTGAAAAGGTCTGAAGGTCACACACTCCAGGTTATATACAGGGGCTCGATGGAGGGAGACTGTGCCCCACTTCCCCTCAGTCGCCCCCATCACAGGGAGGGAGCTGTCGGGGGAGGGGGTAGACAAGGGAGCAGGCCTCGTTTCGCCCCCAACTGGAAAGGACGAAATGGCTTTACTGGGGAGGAGGCAACCATCCTGCCCCCCCATTCCTGCCACCTAACATACTGTCCATGTCCTGAGGGGGGTACTGTGGGTCTGGGGTCTTCTCAGGAGCCCCTCACCTGCCTGTGGCAGCTGTGGAGGGACCAGAGGCGGGTGGTGAGGGTTGGGGGGGCCCCTCCCAGCCAGGCTGTCCAGGCCCCGGCTCTGGGGGTGGAGGCAGTGGCGGGGCAGCCGGGGCTGTGCCAGAGTCCGAGCCAGGTGAGGTGGGGTCAGGGCCCCCTGCGGGGCTGGGAGTGGGGACAGGGGCAGCAGCAGTGCCAGTGGGGGGCGGTCCAGGGAGGGGGGCCTCAGCTCCCGGGGGCTGTTCTGAGGGAGTGGCCGCCTGCATGATCTTCTGGCGCACCTCACGGATCTTCAGCTGCAGACAGACCTTGGAGGGGAAGATGTCCGCGTAGCGGGCCTGGAAGGCTGCCGTGGCCTGGGCTGTGGGCAGCAGGGGCAGGTGGGGAGAGGGAGAAGGGCAGGGTGAGATGAGTAAGTAGGCCCCCTCCAAGTCCCCCGCCCTGAGACTCCCAGCTGTGCTCACCTGATGGGAAGAAGCCGTGGTCCTGGAAGAGCTGCATGACCAGGGCCCGGCGCTGGTCCAGGGTGCGCCGCAGCGACGAATAGGGCACTTTCTCGTACTCCAGCTCCCCGAGCACGTCCTCCGCTTCTGTGCCTGTGAGCAGCACAAGGAGCCCGGTCAAGCCTCCTGCCACCGTGCAAGGGTCCACTCAGCCCTCACTGAATCCTGTCTCACAATGGAGTTCAGAGAGGGAACCTGCCCAAGGTCAGGTGGGAATTTAGGGGCCTGTGAAACTCCAGAACCGGGCTTCCCTGGTGGTTCAGCAGTAAAGAATCCACTGGCCAACGCAGGGGACGTGGGTTCGAACTTTGATCTGGGGAGATCCCACATGTCCCACGTGGAGCAACTAAGCCCTCAAGACACAACTACGGAAACCGCTGCATCCTGAGTCTGTCCTCTGCCGCAAGCAAAGCTGCCACCGCAGTGAGAAGCCCGAGCATCTCAACTAGAGAGCAGACCCCGCCCGCCGCAACTAGACAAAGGCCGTGCAGCAACGGAGACCCAGCACAGCCAACAAAGCAGAACACCTCCAGAACCCACCCTTGGCCTGCTGTCCTTGCTCTCAGCGACTCCTGCTCACTCTCCCACCTTTAACCCTGTCCTGAGACTCCACCCCTCTTGGAGGCCCTGGGTCCCCCACAGCTCTGCCTGCCACCACGCCGGCACCTGTGCGGTCAAAGGTGAAGATGTCGCCCTCGCACTTGGCACTCTTGGGGGTGTTAGGCTCCGAGCTACAGCTGGAGCGCCGCCTCATCTTGCGCTTGGGCGAGGTGGGGTCCTCGGGGGCTGAGTCCAAGTCTGTTCAGACAGAAGCAGGCTCAGTGGCCGTGCTGAGGCCCCTGAGGGGCCTCATCTGTCCCCCACCTCCCCCGGACACCTGGTGCTTGCCTACCAGTGGAATTCTTCCTCTTCTTGCGGTAGGAGCCCAGGATGGCCCGGGGTGAGGTGGCCAGAGACTGCAAGGTGGGCGAGGGCAGCACCTCCTCAGGCCGGAACTCAGGCAGCTCGGCAAAGCGCTCTTCGAAGTCCACCTCTGACAGGACCCTGCTGGAGAGCAGGCAGGGTCACCTCCTCTGCCCCCGCCTGCAGCTGCCCCCTCTCCCAGCAACCCGCACGCTCCACCCAGTCCCCCAGCCCATGCTCACTTGTCCACAGAGTCAAAGGTCTTCTTCAGGGGCGGGGGCCGCACCTTCACCTTCTTGCCGGCACCAGCCGCCTCCTTGCGCTCGGGGGCGTCCCCGGCCGCCCTCCCACTGCCGCCCTCACTGCTGCCACTGCTGCTGCCAGGAGCTGAGGCTGGAGCCAAGGCCGGGCTGGGAGGGGTGGGAGGCTCCCCCCGGCTCTCCAAGCCCAGCCCGGGGACACGCCAGTCTGAAGACGAGCTGGGGAATTTGCTGGCCTGGAGGGTGGGGTGGGGAAGGAGATGGAGAACACTGGGGTCAGACTCACCAGGGCAAGACCCAGAAACAGAGAGGGATCACAGAGATGGATGCTGACCGCTGAGATATAGAACTGTGGGCAGGACCCAGTCATGCAGACATACAAGCCCAAGGCCAGAGGAGAACCCATAAGGGCATGGTTCAGACGGGTAGAGGGAAGAGCAGTGGGACAGAAGGGCAGACAGGAGACAGAGGAGCAGAGCCAAGCAGTGGTGGCCACCCCCAGGCTGCTGGGCACTCACCATGGTCTCAGGGCCCTTGGTGCTGGCCTGCTCCTCAGCAGGTTGGGGCAGCGGGGGACTGCTCCGGGCTGTGGGAGTCCAGGTCTCGGGGGGCAGTGGAGGGGCTGGTGTTGCTGGCCGCCCCTCAAGCTCTGACTCGGACGCTGGGGGCTCACGGGCTGGGCCAGGCTCCAAGGGCTGCCGGGGTGCAGGGCCTGGCCGCCCAGGAGCACCAGCCTCGAAGGAGCCCACAGGAATGCTGGCGATGGCCGCCTTTACTTTCTGGGGGGCCTTAGGGGTGGGCCGCTGGGCCTTGGGGGCCACTAAACTGTAGGTCATGGAGCCTGTGGGTGTAGAGAATATTTGCTAAGCCAGGCTTGACAGGAACCCATCCCCTGGGTCCACCCAGTCAGCCCGTCCTCACCTGGCCTGACACCCACCTGTGGCACTAGGGAAAGGGCTGGCGGGGGCCGGGGTGGCAGCAGTGGGTGCCGGTGGGCCCTTGGGCAGGATGGGGGCAGCAGGTGGGGTGGTGCTGGTGGCCACAGTGTAGACCAGGCCTGGGGGAGCCTGGGATGGCTGGGCCAGGGGTGCTGAGGAGGTGGGTACGGGGCTGCCAGGGTAAAATGCTGTGATGACGGGACCACTGGCAGCTGCGCAGGTGGGAGGTAGCTGGGGGCTGGGCACGGGCGACACGCCCACCTGGCCAGGAGCCAGCAGTGGGGCTTGGCCTGTGGAGAGAGAGACGGCAGAGGCAGGAGACCAAGTTAGGGCCTGGGCTGCCTCGGCCCCACCAGTGGTCCCCAGATGCCAGCCAGGCCCACTCCTCACCTGAAAGCAGGGGCTGCACGAAGGCGGGGCCACTGGGCCCCAGTGAGGTGAAGCCAAGGGCGACCGAGCTCGTGGGTCCGTACGAGGTGACTGTTCCAGGCTGACTGGACGCAGGACTGGTGCCCAGGGGCAGCGCATGCCCACCTGCTGACTGCACATAGGTGATTCTGCCACAGGGAGAGGCAAGGGGAAGGCGTGAGGAGAGCCGGCCCCCCAGAAACCCTCCCCTGCGCTGACTCCCAGATGAGGGCTCAACTGCTGTACCTGGTGGAGGAGGGCAGCAGGACCTTCTGAGGCTGCGAGGCGGGGCCGGGGAGTGGGGCCGGGCTGAGGGGCGGCACCAGGCCGCTGGGTGTGCTCACAGGCACCGGAGTCAGCTGGATGATCTGCGGGCAAGGGAACCATAGGCGGAGCTGAGCTGGGGCCCCAGAGTGAGGCAGGGGAGGCCTGAGACCTTGGAGGCTGGATCTCAGCAGAGACATGGAAGGGAGACATCGGGCTGGGGCTAGGGAGGATGAAATTAAGGAAAAGACAGCGAGAGGCTGGAGACACAGAGAAGGGACAAGGGACAAACGATGAGAGCAGAATCAAGATGCTCAGAGACATCAAGCCAGACAGTGAGACAGAAACCCAGACACCAAAGGGGAGAAAAGGAAGAGAGCGAACAACAGGCAGACACAAAAACCACGGGACGCAGAGACCAACGCCCAGAAGGGAGGAGCAAGGGACAGGAGCAAGGGGCCGCCACTGAGGTGCCCTTACCTTGCTGGGTGGCTGAGCACCGTTCTGCACAGGTACTGAGAAGGGCGGGCTCACCAGGGGCAGTGGCTGGCCGGCCCCGCCTCCCCGCACTGACATGCTGGGGGTGGCCAAGGGCACGAGTACCTTCCCGGGCAGCAGCTGGGCTGAGCCACCTGGGGGCGGGGCCTGTACAGGAGACACTGACTGGGCTGCAAGTTAAGAGACAGGAGAGCAGGTGGTCACACAGGAGCGGAAGCAGCTGGGGCCCGCTCCTCGTGCTGCCCGGCCCGGGCCTCACCTTTGGGGGGCGGGGCGGAGGGTACGGACTGCAGGATGGGGATGCCAGGAGTGGGTGCGGTGGCAGCCAGGACTTTGCCGTTGGTGGAGGTGCCCGGCGGGAGGGTGAAACGGATGCTGGTGGTGGGGGCAGGGCCGCCGGGCGCCGCTGCCTTGGTCCCAGGGGCCGGTGCCACTTGCAGTTGCTGGGGCAGCGTGGGCAGAATGTACTGCACCTGGGTGATGCCCCCAGCCTTGCCCAGGGGACCCGGCTGCAGGATGCCCAGGGGCATTGGCCCATTGGGGCCACCCCCAGCACTGGCCCCAGAGCCTGCAGCCGCCCCGCTGCCAGGGCCCCCCTGGGCAATGAACTGGACAGCAGGTGGCGCTGGGGCCCCGTAGCCCGGGGTGCCCACCAGCAAGTTGGTGACAGTGGCCGGCGCCTTCCCCACAGTGCCCAGGAGAGGCCCAGCCACCAGGTGTGGGGCCGTGGAGGTGGCAGCTCCTGACTTCTTGTCCGAATACACTAAGCTGACGCCCAGCGGGGAGCCCCCCAGTGCCCGGGACCCAGTGCCCGCCTCAGTCCTGGCGCCAGCTGTGTCACCAGGAGGCGCTTCGGGCCGGCTGGCAGCGGGGAAAGGCTTGGAGGCGATGGGCACAGGAGTGCTGCTGACGGGCCGCACCACGTTGGTGACCATGGTGGCAGCCGGGCGGGACAGGGGGGTTGCTGGGGCCCCGTAGGCCAGCGAGGGTGCTGGGGCTGAGGGCACGCGAGCTCCGCTGCCCTCCCGTTCCTCCTTGTTTGAGGGCAGGACCAGTGTCTGCAGGACGCCTCCTCCCCCGCTGGGAGGCGCCGCGATGACTGAGGGGCCTGGTGGCTCCAGGCCGCCCACGCTTTCAGGTCTCTTGCGACGGAAGGTGGCAGGATCCGTGGGGAGAAACCGGGTGGCCTTAGAAGGTGTTGCTGGGCCCCCAGTTCCAGGGGGTGGGGGACGGAGGGGGCCTGTGGTGCTGCCCTGACCTGACTCCTGGGCCTTGAAGGTCCCTGAGCCCAGTGGGAAGGAGGTGGTGGCTGAGGAGGAGGAGGCAGCGGGCGAGGATGCAGAGGAGGTGGGCCCATAGCCTTTGCCGAAGCCTGCAGGTGGATCTGGGGGCCCTGGAGGCTCAGGGTCCAGCGACGGACGGCAGTGAGTAAAGGAGGAACGGATCACAGGCGAGAACACCTTCCGGCCAAAGCCCTGTGTGGAAGGAAAAAGGAGACACAAGCATGTCAGGGGAGCCTGGATACCCACACCCTGCCCATCCCCATTTCCATGTCCTGCTGGCAGCCAGGCCAGTTGAAGGCCTCCACTCATCCAGGCTGAGACGCCCATGGGGCAAATAGCTCGCCCTCTCTGGGCCTTAATCTTCCCCCCTTCTTGACACACAGAAAAGGAACATTCTCCCACCCAGGACACGTGGACCAGACAACAGCAAGTCCCAAGCCCTCACCTTGCTGCCCTCCGGGTCCTCCCCAGAGCTGTCTCCACTCTCGCTGTCAGTCACCCGCTCCTTGCACTTGAGGTCAATGTCAGTGGTGCCGAAGCCGTCGTCAGCTGAGGGAGCAGATGCAACAGTGTTGGCAAAGGGCTGGGCGCGGGGCTGCCCAGAACAGAGGGTCTGAAGCCTGGCTCTGGCCTCAGCTCTGCCCTGTGTTGGCTAAGTGTTGTCCGGGAATGCTATTCCTCAGCCCAGGTGTGCCCACCTGCCTGCCGCCAGACCCTGAGCAGGGAACGGCACCTGATCTATGCCCCAGTGGCCCAGCCACGCTGCTGTCCTCAGGCTTCCGGTCTGGCCTGCAGCTTCTTCTTTTTTTAACATTTATTCATTTGGCTGCACTGGGTCTCAGTCACGACACTTGGGATCTAGTTCCCTGACCAGGGATCAAACCTGGACCCCCTGCACTGGAAGCATGGAGTCTTAGCCACTGGACCACCAGGGAAGTCCCTGACCTGGGGCTTCTCGAGGGCAGGGCTGGACTACCTCGGTAGGGCCTGAACTGAACAGGCCCAGGATCACAAACAAATGGGGAAGTGAAGAAAAAGGGGCCTAAGGACCTGAGCCAAATTTCCACCTACTTTCCCAACCTGAGCCTGCTGCTCCCCGGCTAGGACTCTGGGTCCTGAGACAGCTTACCAATGACATCGTCGTCCCCCTCCTCCTCACAGATGACCATGCGTTCCTCATCACTGGTCATGTCCTCACTGGCTGCACGCTGGGAACGGGAGGCCCGGGTGGGGAGCAGTGGGGGCCGTCCACTGGCTGCCAGGGTGCCTCCCTCCCCAGGCGCCGCAAAGGGGCCCGGAGTCCCATACTGGGTGGAGGGCTTTGGGCCAGTGTAGGACGCAGGGCCAGACACCATCTGCAGGGCAAGTGCAGGGCGAGTTCAGCCAGGGCAGTCACCTCCCTCCCTGCCCGTTGCCCCTACCCCTGCGGCCTGCCCTCCAGACCTGAGTCAGTTCCTGCAACGCCTGGCTGTCTACCTCCCCACCATCCAGGCTGTGGACCCCGCTGTGGGAGAATGCGCGGGGCCGGGCTGAGCCAGGTCCCCCAACAGCGTGCAGACGCTCTGCCCCACAGGAGCCGCTCCCCGGAGCCTTGGTGTCCGAGCTCAAGAGTGTCTGGGCCGTGACAGACAGGAGCTCTGAAGACACTGCAGGGCGGGAAAGAGACAGGGTTACAGTCAGGAAGCCTGCTACCAGCACCTAGGCTGGCCAAAACGTCCACAGACACTTCTAGACACTGGGTGGAAGCAGGTGGGACTTCTTGGGCCACCAGGCAGAAGAGAGGCACCACCCACCAGCCCAGCATTTCCCACTACTTCCTGTCCTCTGGGGTTTTGAGGAATGAGCCCACTGCTCCCTGGGAGGCAGCCCTTCTGAGAGGAGAAAAGCCTGGAGACAGGTACATGCAGCAGTGCTTAACCAACAGCCACTGGACTGTCTGAGCCTCTGTTCCTTGGTCTCAGAGCAAAAGGAACAATCCCTCGCAGGACTGTGGCCCAGAACCCAAGGGATCTCCAGAAAAGCACCTCAGAGCAGTGCACTCTATAGACACCCTCAGTCAGTAGCAGTAGCCAATAAGGGCCTTTTCTGACTGCGGCCCTAAGAGCCAACAAGCTGGGGTTTAAATTCAGACTCGGCCACTTCCTAGTTTTTTGTGACTTGAAGTAAGTGATTCTGCCTCTCTGAGCCTCAGTTTCCTCATCTGGAAAACGGGCTTTGGTTTTGAATGCTAGACATTACGCTCTAAGAAGTGTCTGTCACGTAGTAAATGCTCAGTAAATGGCACTTGATGATGAGATTTCTGTTTGGATGTGTGACCTCCCTGGACCTCCCTGACTCCTTCACCACAGCTCAGTGTCAGGGCCTTTGCGGTGAGGGGCTCAAAAGGAATGAAGCCGAAAGGAGCTTCTGGGGAAGCGGGCTGAGCAAGCGAAGGGGAGACTGGTGGCCCACAGGAGGGAAGAGGGCAGAGGGGCTCACTGACCTCCGGGGGCAGCGGCAGTGCCTGTCTCCGACATGCTCCGCTCCCTTGGCTCCTTGTGCCCTCCTGCCAGCCCTAGGCTCGTGGGCTTGGCCTCTGAGCTGGACTTCTTCCGGTCCTTGTTGCACCACTTCCAATCTGGGTGGGCCTTAAAGTGGGCCTCTTTCACCTAGCAGGAAAGGGCAAGGAGACCCTTCACTCATTCGCCCGACAGGAAGAAGCTGAGGAGCCGAGAGGTGGCGGCGTTACCTGGAAGGCCAGGTCATGGTACTTCTGCTTCTCCTTGGGCCCCAGGGCGTACCACCACTCGCCCAGGATCTTACTGACAGTCCGGTTGTCCTGGTTGGGGTGGCGCTGGTGGACCAGGGCCCGGTGCCGCTTGCTGAAGATCATGAAGGCATTCATGGGCCGCCGGATATGGTCCTTCTCCCGCTGCAGAAGACACCGGCCCGCAAGGGATTATTAGAACCCGGAGGATGGGCTGGGTGGCCTCAGGGTGAGCTGGGGACGGACGGGTGGAGATGAGACACCTTGTTGGGGCTGCGTCCATCCTTCTCTGAAGAGGAGTCTCGTTCCTTGGGCAGGGCGCTGAGGGACTGGGTCCGGCGTTTCCCGGGCGGCAGGGGCAACTGGATCTCAGGAGACATGATGGAGAGGAAGCTGTGGGGAATGAAATGTGATGGAGACAGAGCAGCGGGGACAGGGAGAGCTGAGTCTCCGGCCACGCCCCCTCCTCCCTGGTCCCAGGCCTCAGGGTACTCACGCATCGTCGTGGTCACTCTCTGTCTCGCTGTCCAGCCGCGGCTCTCCTGGCGGTCCAGGGGCCTCCTCCTCCGTGGTGGGAGGGGGGCCCTTCCCAGGTTCTACTACCCCCAAAGTGTGGGGGGGTCCGGGCCCTGGGCTCTCAGGGCATGTGGCTCCAGGGGGCCGCCCCGGGTCAGCATTCCCTGTCCCGCCCGGTGGCTGCTCGTGAGCAACGGCCGCCGACTCAGCAGGTTCTGGGGGCAGAGCAGCGGGCGAGTCAGAGGGCTCCGGGGCCATCCGGACCCCATCCCCAGGCCTCCCCACGGCCCCTCGCCCCTCACCTTTGCTCTGGTTGGAGGCCACGGGGTGGCTGGCAGGTTGCTGGGCCTCACTTGGCTGTACAGAGGGGTCAGGCTGGCTGGGGGCCAGGAAGGGGACTAAGGAGTGCCAGGGGAACACGGCCACAGAGCGAGGTTCCACATTTGTCCACACTGTAGGAAGGAGTCAGCTGAGTGGTGCGGCAGGAGAGCTGGGCCTTGACACCCCCCTCCACCCAAAGCAAGCTCTCTTCCACCCTGGACAAGGCGCCGCCCCCTCTTCTTTACACCCTCTTCCCCCATCCCAGAGCACCCTGGGCTCGGGCATGCGACATCACTCAGGAAGAGCTCCTCGCTGACAGATTTCTAGATTTATAAGAACAAAAACAGAAGCAGGGAAAGAGCCCTCACACCCCACGCCCTCCCCCACCTCCACCTCCACCAGCCTTGCCACCAGGGACCAGGCCAGAGGCACAACTGGCTCCTGTCACAAACCAGGCCATGTCTGCTTGCCATCTCACTCTCTGAAGACCTTAGCGAGGCTGGAGACCCTCCCCCAGTCGCACCCATTCCCGTCACCACGCCTCATCCGACAGAGCCCCTCAGCTTGGCCCCACATTCCCTTTCTCTTTTCTTGAAGCAGATGGCCCAACCTCCTCTCCCACTCCTCTCCTTCCCTCCTCTCCCCACTACCCACAGGGCATAGGATCTCAGGCCTTTCTCCTTGCCTCCCTCCCCCTACCACAGACCCCAGGGACCCAGACCTGCCCTTCCCAGGCTGGGCACTGGTGGCTCCAGCATCCTTCTCTTTTCTCCTCAGAGAGAAGTCTACTAATTGTGAAGAGGCCTCCCCACCTCCCTCACTTGAAACTCCTGCGCTTCCCTCCAGCATAGTGGCCAGCCCTCTTGCCCAGAAAGATGGGAGGGTGTGGTAAGCTCCTCAGAAGAAAAGGCAGGGACAATAGAGCAGACAAGAGAATTGTTATGGGACCCTGCCCAGGCAAGGCAACAGCGCCAGGTGTTTCCTTGAGAATATGCACAGGAAGGTACCTCCCGCACCAGGGGGCCAAGCTTCTGTTCCAGGTGCTGGGTGATAAGAGAGCCAGCCTGAGGCTGCGGCCCACCCCTGGCTGGACTCCTGGGGCTGGCCCAGGCTGGCAGTGGGTCTCCTTCTCACTGCCAGCTCCCTGGGGAAAGTGGAACCCACAGAAAAGGCCCCTGCTAGGGGAAGACCATGAAGACAGGAGGAAAACGCCCTAGCCCCGGTCCCCATCACTCCAGGCTCCCCCTGATCTAGATCAATTTGACCTCAGCTGACCCCCCCCCCCAACCAATGCCTTTGGAAGGCTAGCCTCGTGGAGCCCCTATGGGAGACACTGGCCTCAAGACCTGCTTCTGTGAGATGCTGCCAAAACAAGAAGTAGACATCAAGGCAACAGGAGACGGACAAAGAAGCCAACACTGGAGAGGACTCTAGATACTATGAAAATCCCATCCCTACCACTGGGGCACTGGAGCCCCACAAGCCTGCTGGGCCTTCAAACCCACAAGAGCCTTTAGAGACCTGGACAGGTCCCTCTCTTCACAAAGATCTTGCCTCCTGATCTTCTGCTGGATGAGAAAGAAGAGGCCCAGCAGACAATGGGAGGACCGTCCTTTGCTCCTGTCCCTCCTGAACTCCTCTCCAGCGCACTACCCTCCAGGTTCCTAGGTCTCGCCCTCTCTCTCTCTGAAGAGCACACCACAAACACATCACTCTTGAGCAGACAGTGCCTCACTCACAAACCCAAGACCTCTCCTTAGCCCACTTCTCAATCACAGCCCCCAGCGCCTCCCCACTCTGTTTCACACCTAGAACCAGGTCTCACGCTGCTACGATTCTAACCCATGCTCCGGACCAAGGTACTCTGCACCCTTCACCTCCTATGACAACATACCTGTTCCACCCCGCACCTAAACCCCACAGCTGTCCCCAGCTACGCCCCACTCTGCACTCTTATCACTCTGCTACACTCCCACCTGCTGTCACTAACCACTTGGCCCAGCCGAGCTCTGTAACTTTCCCCTCTACTCTGCCGCCACCGTTCTCTTACTGTAACCCCATCACCATTACTCTGCACTCAGCACCCCGACATCTTGACCCCTGCAGTCCCAGGGCCCAGGCGCTACTGACCGAACATGCCGAGGCCACGGGAGGCCGCGCCGGACGCGGGCACCAGGGGCCTGTGGGCTGAGTACATGGTCCGGCGCGGGGGGGCCCGGCCGGGGCTCGCGCCTCCTCAGCGGCCGTCGCCGTTCCGCCCGCCGCCGGCTCCTCGGCCGCCGCCACTCGGGCCCGGGGGGAGCTGGAGGCCGTTGCCACATGCCCCCCCCCCCCACGCCGCCCCCCTCCGGCCGCCCCACGCGGGGGTCTCTGCCGGGCGCGCCTGCGCACAACGCCGCCTGCCTCCCGCCGCCCAGGGGGCGGGGGGAGGTCAGAGCGCGCCGGCCCCGCCCCGCCCCCCGGCGCGCGCGGGGGCCGTCACGGGGCGCGCGGCACGGGGGCCATCGGCGCCGCCCCCTCCTTCTCCCTCCTTCCGCGCGGAGCCGGGCGGGCGGGGCAGGTGGGGCGGGGCGCGGCGCGCGTGCGCGGGGGCGGCCCCCTCCCTTCCCCGTTCGCTGGCTCGCTCCCTCCCTCCCTCGCAGCTCCGGCGGGTAACGGCTCTGGCCCCGCGCGCCCCGGCTGCCGGCACCGCGCCCCGCCTTTCCGGGCCTGGGGCCCGCGGCTCAGCGCGGGGTCGGCCTCCGGCCCCGGGCGGGCAGACGGACGAGCGTGCGTGCGTCCGTGCGCTCCGAGCGAGCCCCGCGCCGAACCACCGCCGCCTCCCCGCCCCGCCACTACTACGCGCTCCCCTCCCCCCGCCGCGCCTCCCCCCGCCCCTTCCCCGCTTCCCCCGCGGCCTTCCGCGCAAGCCCGGCCCACCGCGCGCGAATCCATTGGCTGCCGCCGCCGCGCGCGGGTCAGGCCCCGCCGCGCCCGCCCCCATTGGCCGCCCCGGGGGAACGTCAGTCATATGCAAATAAGGGCAGGGCGGGGCGGGCTCCGGTTGGACCCAAGCCGGCCCGGGGCGGGACCGCGGGAGGAGGGCGGCAGGGAGGGCGCACTGCAGTAAAGGCACCGAGCCAGGGGGGCGGTTCGGGGCGCCGTGCTGCAGAGGCCCGGGGCTGTGGGTGGTACTTGTGTGTGTCCAGTCCGCGCGAGGAACACGCTCACGCGCGGCTCGGCCCACCTCCCTCACGCCCACCGGGGGCGCGCACGGCCCCGCAAGGCAGACGAACTGCATGTAGCCCTCACCAACTCTCACAACAGCAGTCACAAACTCACACACACACACACACTCCTAGACAGACTTTCCTACCACACCCTTTACCTTATACACAGCCCAGGGTCACATGTACCCTCCCTCTTACACTCTCACACGAAGTCACACACCTAAAACACTTCCTCACATAATGTACTACCTCCCATACTAACCGTCCATCATGCCCCACCCACAGTCACACTCGTTCTCACCCATCCTCTTCACATCACCCATTTCATACATGCCCTGTCATACATGCTTCATCAAAGCATATCCTCACACATCCCTGTGAATCATCATACAAACATGCGACATATTAAACAGGCAGAATTTTCTCCTACACCTCATCACAATCAGTTTGTCCACTGCACACACCCTATGTCCCTCTAACACAACCAACACTCGTGGCCTTCCTGGCACTCCCAATCCCAACACAGGTGACTCTCTCAAGTGCCATCATACTGACCCCACACACTATATAAACTTACCCCAGTGAGCACTACTTCAGTACCCTGGCTCATCAGGTATACAAAGTGCCATGGCTGTTCACCATCATTGAGCAACCCTACCTGACACTTGGCGGCCACCTGGGGCCCTCCACCTCACAGTGTAAGGCAGTGGGCCACCACTCTAGGTTGTGAGTCACTCTTTTCAGAAGAAGGAAGAGGAGAAACTAACACTGGGGCTGCTCCGTTTGGGGAGCTTGTATGCATGACCCTGTGCGTTGAATCCTCACAATCACTAGGGAAGTACACTTTATTATGCCCATTGTTCAGATGAGAAAGTGAGGCTCAGAGAAACAATAAATGGTGCAGATCATGCAGTTGGGACATAACAGCCCAGCACTCCAACTCAAGTGCTCTGTCCGCTACTGAAAATTCAACCTCAGGGTGGACATAGGCAGAGACTCCCAATCCAAAGGTCTGGGAATATGTTCAAAGATTCGGAGAGACTGATGAACTATAAAAAAGTCAGAGGGTACACAAAGAGTCACAGACAAGGTCTGGGGCCTACCAGGCAGAGAGGCAGTGGCCCTGGATCACGCAAGGGGGCCCTGAGGTCACATCCTGTGAAGGCAGAGGCCTGGGGTCACAACTGGGCAGGTCAAGACTGCACAGGCTCAGATGGACCGAGACTGAGCTCCTACACAGGTGGAATCAGTGACAGGCACAAACTCTTCCCAGCCTTCTGCACCTACAGAGATGAAGGCATGGAGAGGGGGCAAAAACCAGGTAACCTGATCCCAGAGGGAAAGGGGAGGTCTGTAGCCCTCTGACCTCCAGTGACTGCAGGGCCAGACTCTTGGCTGTGAGCCTGGAGAGACCAACAGAGGGACTATTAGGTGACCACCCCCTCCTCCCTATGCAGCCCCAGACTCAGACCCTCCATTACCTCACTGCCCCAGGGACTGCAATGTGAAGCAGAAATCAAGGCTGAAATCAATGTGGCCTGCTCTATCTCCCTATGGCTGCCCCCTCCTCTCCCCACCGGTGAGTCACCTCCTGGCAAGTTAACCCCTTCCCCACTGCAATGCAGCTCAGGGACTGAGCTCAGAGGAACCCTGCCCCCAGTACCCCCACACTTCTGCTGCGTGAGAAAAGGAGCTAAGCCTGGCACAGGAGGGAAAGAGGGCCCCAGACATCTGGGAGGGTTGCACATCTGGTAGAAAGCAGTGCCCACAGAGGAGGGATGGGAAGAGGCCCCTTACAGGGTAGGGGACAGCCAAGTGGGGGCCCAGCCTACCAGGGAGGGGCCGGAATCCTGGCGGGAAGGGCCCCCCTGCCCTGGGCACTGGGCCAGCCCTATACTTAGTTTCCATTGTTTGGAATGGAGGAACCCTGGGTGGGGGTGATTAGTAGAGAAGAGGGAGCAGTTCCGTGTCTTCAGCCATCCCCAACTCTAATTGGGGCCTCCCTGGTTGGAAAATGCTGAGGAGGTTCCCCAAACCAGGGCCTCAGCCCCATCTGAGAGGGAGTGCTTCACCACCCTTCACTCAGAGCAGGTAATGGGCAGAACCACAGTGCAGCTCACCCCTGCACTACCCTGTAACCAACTCCACAAAAGGTTTGGCCCCAAACAATCCCCAGGGCACCACCCCACCCCAGCCTGGGGACCAGGAACCCAGACAGAGACAGCAACTGCCACCCAGGGTGGCACAGGCTGAGGCCTGCCCAGAGCCCTGGGGCGCACAGCCAGGGATGCTGACAGACTGAGGGACAGGCAGACATGCCCTGAACTCGCGGGCCCCCGTTTATTGAGCCCGAGAGGCACCGCGCCCTGCCGCCTGCGGCTCCCCACCCTGCTCTCCAGGCCCGGGTCCCCGCCTCGGCTCACCACCCCGGTGTCCCCAGCTCCCCTCACCCGCTCTCCACATACACACCCACCCACCCACCCCGGGCGGAGTCGGCGACGGCCAGGGTTGCCTGGGGAACGAGCCCAGGATTGGGCTGGTGCTGCTCGGGAGGGATGGGGGCCTAAAAATAGCGCCGGGGTGAGTCAGTGTGAGTGGGGCTGGGGTAGGCAGGGGGACCAGAAGGGAAAGAGAGGCAAGCGAGAGGTGTGGGGGAGGCTCCCCAGGGATTGGGAGATGGGCGGGATAGGATGGAGGGAGGGATGTGGATTTGGGGGTAGAAAAAGGAGTCAAGGGGGAGTGTACAAGCGCCGGGGCTGAAAGGGCTGGTCCGCGCGGGCTGAGGGAGGCGCCACTGCCTGGGCGGAGGAGGGGGCGCCGCCCTGCGCTCTCCTCCCCAACCCCGCGCTCACGAGATTTTCCACTCGCCGCCTGGCCCCCAGCCAGCTCTTGGCGGGCCCCACAAAGCCGCTTTGTGCTGGGAGGGCGGGCGGGCGCCTGGCCGGTCTGACACCCACGCGGGCCGCGGCGAGGCGCGGGCCAGCTGGCACCCGAACTGTCTGCTGGGGGTGGGGGGAGGCCCCCACACCCAGCCCGAGAACGCGGCCGCGCAAGGGTTAATGGCGCAGGGGCGGGGGAACAGATCTCGACCAATCGGCGTCGGCGGGAGCGACAGTGACCAATGGGAAGACCCGAGGCCAGACGCCCCGGGCCTACCCCCTAGGGCGCGGGAATGGGCGCGGCCCTCACTGGGTGCAGGTCTGGATCCACAAAGCCCCCGATGCACCCTCCTTCCCTGGCTGCTTCGAGTACAACAGGCTCAGAAGGGGGTAGGATCTTGCAGTCAGGAGGTGGCACGATCAAGATTTGAGCCCCGGTCTGCCTGGCTTCACGATTAGCTTTTCCACCGAAATGGGGAGACGGGGGTTCCCTGGCCCAGGCCCCCAAGCGGAGCGGGAACAGGGTACGGGGTGCGGGCGGAGGCGGCGGCGCGGCAGGCGAGGGTCCAGCCGCCTGCGGTGCAGCCGCTGCCGCCGGTGGTAATGGGAGCCAGACGCCGTCGTCGCCGCTAATGCGCCTCCCTCCCTGCCACTAATGGAGCCATTAATGCCCGGGCGCCGGGGGCTGCAGGCCACACACCACCGCGGCGTTGCGCATGCGCGGGCCAGCAACCCCAGCTACCCGCCGCCACCAGGAGGCAGCCTGACCCCTTGCAGTGCCTGGCGCTCGGGGCTCTTCCAAGAAATCTCCAAGACTCACTCCTACCTCAAAAGAGCCTCTTCTCTCCTCTCTCTTGTAATTCACCCTCTTCTTCCCAGGCTAGGTCTCCTTCCTATCCAGGGGTCTTGGACAGCCTGATCCAACCCTTTCCCTCTGCTCTAAACCGTTTCTAGGCTCTTCACGGGGCTGACACTCAAGTGTGGCTCGGCTGTACCTGTCTTCCTTGGCACCCTTCTGCCAAGCCTAGACCCCGTGTCAGCTCCAGCCTCAACTGGCCACTTCAAGGCCATGCACTTTCACCTCTCCTGGCCTTTGCTCCTGTGGCTGCCTATGCCTGGATGGACCTTCTCTTCTACTTCCCTGAAATCCATTCATTCTTCCTGTTTTAGCTCCAGTGTCACTTCCAATGAGAAGCCTACCTGAACCTCCCTCATCACCTCATTCATTAAGCCAGAGTTGCCTCTCTCCTCTGTCCTCCCCTGGCTCTGGGCCTCCCTCTGCTCATCGTTGCCTGTGCCTGCATCCACATATGCCTTTCTAACCCACTTTATCCCAGGGCTGCTCAGCCTGGGCCAGGGAGAGAGGTGAGGAGGGACTTCTGGTGGGAGAGAGGGGGGTTATTGTTTGAGACAAAACAGAAATTCTGGTTGGGCAGAGTCTGGATCTGCGGAGTCAGGAGGATTCCCCACTCCCACCCCGCCGCCCCCCTGGCTCTTCTTGGGGCCTCATTTTCCCAACGCACCCAAGCACAGTGGGTGGATACTGCTTGGTCTCTGAGATTCTGCCTGTTGGGATGGACTACTCGTGGGACTCAGTTAAATGGAGCTGGCACCAAAGTGTCTTCTGAAAGGTGATGGGGGTGGGGGTGGTAGGGGTGATCCGGATCATGCCCTCAAGCAGGTGGGTGGGCAGAGGAACTGCTTTCCTGCTGCTCCCCCACAGCCGGATCTCCTAGCTTGGCCCCCAAAGCCCCCGCCTTCCTGCCTGTCTTGGGAACAGGTGCTTGGGTGTTGATGGGTCTGTAGGATAGTTCCCGACAACTCTAAGCAGCTTTCAGGACAGGAGTGGACATTTAATTTGTCAAGGACCAAGAAGGGGCCTTCAGGCCTAGACATTACTCCAACGTTCCCCAAAGAGGGAGCAAGAGACCTGGTGCTTAGCAACTCTCCAATGACTTAGAGGAACAGAGTTCCTGATGTGCACAGAGTGGGAGTGGGGACTAGGATAGGGAAAGCAGGTCTGTCTAAAGAATGGGAGGAGGAGGACCAGAGAGTAGGCCAAGGCTGGACCAGAGATAGAATCCCACAATTGGGGCGGGGGGTGGGGGGCAAAAGAGAAAGAGGGTGAAATGAAAGCTCCAACAAGAACTGATATCTAAGGAGGTACAAACCAGGAAAGTCATAGAGAGCGACTCAGGGAAAGCCAGACAGAAGAAGTCCACAGAGGAAGGCTCAGGTGCAGAAATGGAGACCTGGGCAGAGACAGACATAGGCACCCAAGGGAGAGACAAGATACGCAGTGGCTCAAACAGGCAGATGGGAAGACAGGCCCAGGAAAAGGGGCACTGCCTGTCAATACGGGGAACCCAGGCAGAAGCCAGGATCTGGAAGGCAGGCCATGCGAAGTACAAGGCTGAGACATCTGGCCTCCTAGGCCAGGGCTGTAGGCCCTGGGGTGGCTTCCTCTCCGGGGGAGCAGGCGGGAAGAGTCAGAGGGAGGTGGCGATGGCAGCTGGCTGGCCCCGCCATGCACAGAATGCGGAGAATGCCGGCCGGCCTGCTCCAGCAAGTCCCCCAGCGGAAGCAAATGCCTGGCAGGGGGCAGAAGCAGGCAGGCTGCCCTGGGCCACCCCCTCACACCTGCTGTCCTGACAGAGGGTCAGGCCCTGGCATGGGCGGGCCAAAGGGTGATAGGTTCACTGTGCCCCTGAGCACAGTCTGCCGTGTCTGGGTCTCAAGACAGAGAAGGCCCCAAGGTGCCTACCTCCCAAGGCTTTAGGGAGGCCTCTGAGAGAAGAACAAAAGGGCCCACTGGCTGGGAACCTGAGGGCAGCCTGGATACCTCAGCATGGGTGTAGTCAGGGAGGCGCAGCTCAGAACCGCCAGGACAGGCACTGGACAAGTTCTGACGATCAGGTGGCTTCCAGCAAGGGGCCTCCCCTCCCTGAACCTCAGTCCCCCTCCTGCTACTGACGACAGGGCTGGAAACTGGTAATCCCTATTTTGTAGTGTCAGGAAGTTTCAATCAGACAGCCCCATCCGTGAGGCTGGGCAGTGGTATATGCTCAATAAAGCGAGCTACTGTTATTGTTATTGTTATCGTTATCATTACTGAGAGTAATGGGCTCTGGCACCAAACAGTCAGGGTTCAAATCCTGGCTCTCCCTATTCCTAGCTGGGTGACCACGGGCAAGTCACTCTGCCTCTGGGACTACAGTTTCCTCCTCTGTCCAGTGGAACTAATGGTCCTGCTGAGCTGGGGTGTGATCACGACTCAGTGAGTAAAAGTGCACTGAGCACTTACTGAGCAGTGTGCCAGGCACATGCATGGGTGGTACTCAATAAAGCATTATTACTCTTAGTTCTGGTAGCAAGGGTCCTGTGATCTAGATTGAGAGATCTGATTCAAGACACAGTCCTTCCCGTCCCTGGCTGGTGACCTCCATCAGGTGACCTCCACCGCCTTCTGTCAGGGCCTCACTTTTCCTCATCCGGAAAATGGTAGCAGGAACCCTGCCAGACCACCCTGGTAGGCCTCAGGTCACCCTCCCCACACAGCTGCAGTGAGGGTCATGACCCAGCGGTGCTATATGGGAAGGCAGTGTCGGGGCTGCAGGAATGTGGGGGGTGGGGGGCTGAAGGGGATGGTTATAGAGTCCTTCTGCTTCAGTGTCTTCATCTGCCTAAGGACAGAAATCCCTGCTGTGCCCACTTTGTGGAATTTTGCTCGTATCAGCTACAAAATAACAAATGTAACAACGTTAGGGGCGAGCAAAAAACACCTCAGTAAATGAACATGAGGGGAAAGCGCTGTCCCTGTGTCCTCTGCCCTGGGTCTGGGCTGGAGCTGAGTGAGGGCAGGGCCTGGGCTCCTTCCTACACTAGTCTTTGTTCCAGCCCAAGACACAGCGGCTCCTACCAAGATCCACATGTCCACCTCCTTCTTCCCTGGGCTCAGGGGCTGGAACTCACCCTATATGGTACAACCCTCCAGAGTTCCCTAGTGCCTTCAAGTCTTAGAAGGACCTTCTATGATCTGACTTTGATGTGCTGCTCACCTATGCAGCCACACATCCCAACACTCAGCCACGGTCTAGAGCCCTTGACTTTGCAGATTCAACTTCCTTTAAACTTTGGCTCTCGCCTCAAGGCCTTTACACAAACTCTTCCCTCTACCTGACGGTCCTCCTGCCAGCCTTGCCAGGCTCCCTGCTGCACACCCTTCAGGCCTCACTTTAGAGGGCTTTCCTGGTGGCTCAGACGGTTAAGAATCCACCTGCAATGCAGGAGATCTGGGGGTTCGATCCCTGGGTTGGGAAGATCCCCTGGAGAAGACAATGGCTACCCACTCCAGTATCCTGGCCTGGAGAACCCATGGATAGAGAGGAGCCTAGTGGGCTCTAGTCCACGGGGTCGCAAAGAGTCGGACATAACTAAGCGATTGAGCATGCACTCATGGCCCCTTCTCCAAGAAGTCCTCCCTGACCACCCCAGCCCTGACCACGCTGGACAGCCACTATCTGGAGACAGGTCTGTCTACTCCAGGAACCATGAGCCCTGTGAGGATGGGGCTGTGTCCTTATCATCAACCAGCACAGGGCCAGGCACAGAGAGGGCCCTCAGTCAACAGTAAATGAATAGGTAAATAAGAAAAAGATGCTTGGGAAGGGGTGAGTGACGGGTTTGTCGCCCTCCATGAAAGTTGCTCTGACAAGGGCCAGGCCAGATGGCTCTCCAGCCCCATCTCAGAAATGCCTCGCCCCCTACCCCAGGCCTCAGCCCTCTAGCCACACCGGCTGTCCTCAGCTGTGCTCCTTCTGACCTCAGAGCCTTCCCATCAGCCTCCCAGGAGGTTCTTCTGTCCCAGGGTTGCAGGTTCCAACTTCTCCTCCAACCCCTGGCCTACACGCCCTGTCCTGAGGGCAGCCAGACTAGGTTCACCTTGGGAGGCATGCCCGCCACACCCCCGGCTCCCCGCCAGGGCACTGACCACACCTGTGCTATTTACCAGGTACAGCAGCGAAGATGAGGTCTCCAGGCCTGGGCCTGCCACTACCTGGCAGAAGGACCCACTGGAGCCTCAGTCTTCCCATCTGTAACCAAGGACTGTGGCCAAGTGGTCATGAGCCAGCCAGCCTGGGTTTGAAGGCTGGCTCCGGGATTTACTAGCCACATGACCCTGGGCAAGTAACTAACCTGACCTCAGTTTCCTCTTTTTTTTTTTGGCTGCACCATGCAGCAGCTTACAGGATCTTAGCTCCCTGATCGGAGATCAGACCAGGGTCCTCTGCAGTGGAAGCGTGGATTCCCAGCTACTGGATCGTCAAGAAACTCCCAGTTTCCTCCATAGGAGCCTACTCACAGCAATATAGGAGCCTACTCACAGCAAGGTTCAGTATGCTGTGAGTGCTACGTTAAGGGGTGGGTGTGAGGTAGCAGAGATAACCCACTCACAGTGCTTATCACGGTGATGCCCCTGTCAGTTCTCGGGCCATGAGAGTTGTCATCATGATTACCATCTCTGTTACCCCATCAGCTCTACTGGGGGGTGGGGGGGGGCCAGGTGCTGGCTTTGAGCCTGCACTCTCAGGAAAGTTCTGCTGACTGGTAGACCCCAACCAGGAGGCCTCTGGAAACACTGCACTGAGCCTTCAAAGTCCACATGCTCAGCCTGACACAGGAATTCCCATGGGAACTTCTGTGCAGATGGGAGGCCAGCCTCCCCTTGAATGCCCCCTGGGGTGGGGAGCTCACCTTTCTTGAGAGCCACTTTGCCAGTCGCCCAGTACAAAATGAGCCCTCACCCAGCCCCTCCAACAAAACCTCTTACCTGTCCCAGGCCGGCCCATGATGACTTCCTTTTTGGGGGCAGGATGGCTGGTATAGCTGCTGGGCACCAGGACAGGCAACAGAGCAGCGGGTGAGGGGTGGAAGGCCACCGGCTGGAAGGGTGAGGAAGCCAGGCCAAAGGTGGGCATCGGCTGGGCCACGGCAGTCGGCGCAGCTGGAGGCACAGTGATGGGTACGGGGGCAGGCAGAGGTGGGGGCAGACCAGGCTTCCCACTGGCCACCCCTGGGGGCACCGGGGTCTCTCGGCAGCCCCGCCCGGGTCCCCCGGCCCGGGCCTCACTGCCAGTGCCCACCTCCCCGGGGAACTTGGAGGGCAGCGGCACGTCAGGGTTACGGACGATGACAGGTGAGTCCCGCTGCACGGCAGGCACCCGGCGCACGGAGGGCCCAGGGTCCGAGGTCAGGCCGGCAGGTGGGGGCAACAGCAGCAACGGTGAAGGCTGGCGGGAACGGGAGAAGGGCACGGCGGGCGACACGGCTCGAAAGCCGGCTGGCGCGGAGGGTGCAGGTGTGTGGGACACCGAGTCCACGCCAGTGTCTAAGCTGTCACTCTTGGGGAAGTCTGGGGCAGCTCCTCCACCCGCTGCGCCGGGGGCCCCCAACGGCCCTGGGTGGGGCAGCAGCTCTGTCTTCCGTCGCCCAGGGCTGATGGGCACAGTAAAGGTCAGGTTTGTCTGGAAGGTGGGGAGGATGCCAGAGGAATGGCGCTCTCGGGGGGCAGGTGGCGGTGGGTGGGGGCCCAGGTCTGGTGGCGTCAGCACGCCCGCCTTAGGGGTGCTGGCGCTCAGGTGGCGGCTGCGGACAGCGGTACGCTGGATGACAGGCGAGGCATTGATGGGGCTGAAGTTGGCGGGGCGGAAGCCGAAGAGTGGCGAGGGCGAGGGCGACGGGGCTGGCGAGAAGGGTGACTGTGTAGACACGGGGGAGAAGGAGGGTGTGCCCGAGCGAGAACTGCCCAGGGACACCAGCATCACCGCTGCTTCGCACTCGTCAAACTCAAAACGAGACAGGTCGGCGGGGGCCACCAGGCGTGGACGGGAGTCTCCGCGGGCTGCCACGCTGCTGGCCTCGCTGTCCCGTGACGTCTCATCCCCCCAGTCGAACTCGGTGCTGCCCTCGCGGGCCGCCACGCCCGCCGGCCGCCCGGCCCCACCCGGGCCACTGTCCGCCAGGCCCTCCATCTCCTTGGTTCGCATGGACAGGTGACGGGAGCAGTAGCCCCGCCGCTGTGACTCCTTCATGCAGCCGTCTCTCGAGCACAGCCGTCGCCACTGCTTGCCGTTGAACTTCTTTCGGATTCCGTTGGGCGTGCAGACCACGTCGCCCTTCTTGTACTTCTGCTGGGCTGCTGTCAGGGGTGTGCGGGCCCGGGCAGCCGGCGCAGCCCCCTTCTCCAGTGAGGCCACACTGCTGCTCCGGCTGCCACCCTGGCTCCCCTCCTGGCACGGGGAGGGCTGCTCACCCGGGCGGCCTGGGCCTGCGAAGGCAGGGGACTTGGGTGGTGGTGACAGGAGCTGGGGCGGCAGTGGGAGCAGAGCCGGGGTGCCCAGGGCGGGCGGGTGCTTCTCCTCACCCTCCTCACAAGCCCCAAGGTTGCCACCGAAGCTGATCTTGGAGACCTCGGCATCCTCAGGCTGCTTCGGGTCCAGGGCAGCAGGGCAGGGGGGCAGGGTGGCCCCGGGCTCGGCCTGCTCCTCCTCAGGGCCTGCCGGGGGCTTCCTTGGAAGGGCTTCGGGCTCCCAGGGGGGCCGCAGCAAGCGGAGGCTGGAGCGGGCCACCCACACCGCCTCCTCGGGCTCCCGGTGTGGTGGCTGAGGCAGCTGCGGCAGGGCAGCTGGGCCTAGCTGGGAGCTAGGGCCAGGGCCGAAGCGGACCTTGTAGGCGGCGGGCTTGGTGGTCACCTCCACCACCACACCCTCCCGGTAGGCCGCCATGCCGGGCTCCACGCAGGTACAGACTGCTGTGCCCACCGCCAGCGCCCCCGGTGGGGGCGTGGCATCCAGAACCACATCCACACCCCCGCCAGGCACTCCCTCATAGAAAGTCAGGGCCCGGTCCCCGTGGAACTGCACACCCAAGTCCTGGCTTCGGCGCACCTGGCGCACCACAGCCGGCAGGAAGAGGCCGTCCCCGCGCCGAGCCAGGACTCGCTGGGACCGCAGCTGCCGCAGGTCGTAGCCCCCGCTGGTGCTGCCAGGGGTCCAAGGGCCCAGACCACAGGCTTCGGCCGGCTCATCCTCCAGGTCGGCTGAGTGCTCGCTGGCTGTGTCGGTGGAGGAGGAGCGCGTGGAGGTGGGTGGCCGTGGAGGCACCCCCAGGGCGCCGGCTTCATCGGGGGTCCGTGCCCGCTCTTCAGGGGCACCTGCCGCTGCACTGCTGCCACTGCCGGCGCCGTGCTCCTCTACATACTTCTTCTTGGGTGCTCGTGACTTGAACGTAGCCGTCTTTCGGCTGAGTGATGGCTCCCAGCGGCCTGCCTCCCCCTCCACCTTGGGTTCTTCAGCTGGGCCTGGGGCCGGGTCATCGGCTTGCAGCTCCGGGGGCAGCCCCTCGGCCCCCAGGCCCCGCTCAGCTTCCTCCTCCTCGCCCTCCTCAGCCTCTTCTGGCCCTGGCTGTTGCTGCTGCGCCTCGTCGTCTTCCTCCTCTGGCTTGTCCCCCTCCCCAGCCCCTCGCCGCCTCAGGGCCTTGGCCCTGGTGGCTGGTGGGGACTTGCCACTGCTGCCAGAACCTGGAAGGCTGGTGCACGCCTTTTTCATGGGCTTCATCTTTTGTCCACCTGCCGGGTGAGAGGACAGACAGGGATCATTGGGAGCAACCTCAGGAACCCCCCCAGACCCAGTGTCCCCCAAGACTTCCCACTTGCTGGGGCTACTGCCTCAACTTCATGATCCCCAAGGTCTCCCGCCTGGCTGTGTTCCTGTGGGCCCTGGCCGGCACCCAGACACAGACTGGCACCCATATGCCCTGAGCTATATGCTCTGGTTCCTTGGGAACCCTCACATACTCTACTTTCTCTGCAGAGGACAGTAGGTGCAGGCACACACTCTGACTGCCTCAAGGGAACCACGACTAAAAGTAACAGTTCACACCTATGGAGCACTCACTCTGTGCCAAGCCCTGGGCTAAACTTGCCTTTATTAACCCATTGCATCCTCACCACAGCTCTAAGAGGCGGGTGCTACCATCAGCCGCATTTACACAGGAGGAAATTGGGGCACAGAGAGATCAAGCCACTCGTCCACATCCATCCGGCTAGGAAATGGCAGAGCTGAGATCTGGACCCAGGTAATCTTGCCCCAGAGTCTCCTAACCATTTCAGTATGCTGCCTGTCACATGATCCAGAGGGCACGCTTCCTTGCACTGTCACTGCCCAGAGAACACACGCACTCACACACACAAATGTACAAGCACACAGTCACAGAAAGGGAGGTGACTGGGCTGCGATGTGAGCCTCTCTCTACTACCCCCACCCCAGCCCCGGGCAGCCTGGAATGGCCGGGCATTGTGGGAAGGAGTGGGCAGCTGCAAGTCCCAAGGGACAGTTGCCCACTCTGTTCTGCACCCCAGGCCTGGCAGGTACAGCCATCTCCCCAGATTCTGGCGGAGAACAGGCAGGGGCACGTCTGGGGCAAGAGCTCATACCCAGTGCTACCACAGGGCTGTACATAAGCGCGCGCGCACACACACACACACACACAGAGCACACACACACACAGAGACACAGACATCACACAGTGGGACACAGGGCTACACCCCAGGGTTTCACGGTCCCTCTGGATGGGAGCCTGCCCCTCCCCCCACAGCACCCAGCGTGATACCCGAAAGCCCAGCCACCCCCCTTCTGGCCTGCTTGCATCCCCGCCCTGCCCGGGCTGGCTCTGGCAGGGTGGCTGAGCCGACTAGGCCCCCCTGGTCCCCAAATATGCTCTCGGACTCCAGGTGGGGGTAAGTGGGAGAAGGTCAAAGACGGCAGGACAAGCCCAGCAGGCCAACCTCACCCACTTCCTGAACAGTCATTACTGCCCGCCCCCTTTCAGGCTGCCCTGAGAGAAGAGAAGGGAAAAAACTTTACTCTGAAGTGACTAAAAGAACCTGAGAGGCCAAAAGGGGGGCCCCGGGGAGGGTTGGGGGACCCAGGACCATAAGCCAAAGAAGATCCGAGGCACCCCTGACTCAGCCTTCAGGCTCCTACGGGACCCCGACCTCATGCTCTCCCACTTGGGGCCTGCTGCTGCTTAGGAGCCTGCAGTCCCAGGCTGCCCCTTCTCTGAGCCAATCCTGGGGTCCTCTCGGGCAGAGGCTGGGGGCCCTGGGGCTTCTCATAATGGGGCAGGCACCCAAGTATCCGGGAGTTGGACAGCCACCACCTTCTCCCACTGACCCGCTGGGCCACCATCCTGGGCACTGAGACCGGGCCCAACACAAACCTTTGCATACCCCACCCAGGGCTTACAACCACACTGCCTGGTCCAAGTTCTTCACACCAGAAACCAAGCCTCTTTTTTTCCCCTGGGGCCTACTCTCTTCCTGTCCACCCTCTCAGGATAACTCCCACCCAAGGCCCTCTTGGGCCCTCACCTCCCTCAGAATCGAAGCAATAACTCCTGAAGCTCAGGCTAGCCCAGGCTTCTCAGGGTCTCGTGTCCTCTGCTCCCATCAGGCCTCCTGACACCAGCGTCTCTGCCACTCTCTTTCCCATCCTGTCACCATCTCTATCTCCACCTCTCTCTTCGCAGGCCCTAGGCCCCCTCCTCTGTCACTCCCTCCTTGTCACCCTCATCTATCTCTGTCACCCCCTCCTCCCAGTCACTCTCATGTCAGCCATCTCTAGACCTGTCACCTTCTCCCCCCATCACCTCTCCTTGTCACCCCCTCCAACTCTGTCCCCTCTCTCTCCCTGTCACCCTGATCTAGTCCTGTCACCCCTCCATTCCTGTTACCAATTCTCTGCCCACCACCCACCCCCTCCTTGTCACCCTTTTTCTGTCACTCCTTCTCCCCACCACTTCCTCTACTCCGTCCCACCTTCCCACCATCCCACTCACCCCTTTTCCCCTGTACCCCTTCCCCGTCCCTGCCACCTGTCCCCTCTCGGCCCCCAGCACCCCAAATCCCCCCTGCCTGTGTCAGCCCTGGCCCCGCCCCTCACCTCGGGCTCAGCGGGGTTTCGGGGCGGGGGGCCGTGGCCCCGGCTCGGTCCGGTCCGGTCCCTCCCCCCCCCCCCTCCGGCTCTCCCTCTCGATTCTCCCTTTTTTTTTTACTCCAACACACAAAATGGTGAATGGACCTGCAACAGCTGGAGCAGTCAGCCAATCAGCGGCCACAACCCCGCTGACCGGCGCCGTCCTAGGCCAGTAGATACTCAGAGCCTGGTCGGCTCCGCCTCTCAATGACGAGCGACGCTTGCCACAGCCAATCGTGCCCACCCGGCAGCGCGAGGGGGAGGGGCCAAAGTCCAAGATCGGCCTCCCTCTGGGACCGACACCAACCTGAGCCTACGACCGCCCGATCAGCCTAGGGTCCTGCCCTACAACAAGTGATGGACATCAACGTTGACCAACCGTAGTCTGTCTTAGTTCAGAATGACGAATACAGTACCCAGTCGTCTTGCACTCTAGGCCGGAACCCAGCCTCTATGAAGGACAGTAGCCAATGAAATGAAAGAAGGCGGAGCTAAGGGACCGGCTCTCCAATGAGCAGGCTTAGAAGGCGTGGCCTGAGCGTTTGTTGACCGGCTGGTCGCAATTCCTGCTGGGAATGGTAGTCTTCTTACGTCTCTGGCCCATAGTCGACAGTACATGGCAGACTACAACTCCCATGTGACAGAGTGCCTGGAGCTCTGAAGAACCCGTGCGAGGAGAAAAAGTCGAAAGGGCAGTTCCTCGTGAGTCTCACTGGACGCCAGGAGCATCTTAGACCCAGGGCCCCGACTCACCCGGACTCCCGGCTCTGGCGTCGCTGCTGGCTCCTCTCAGTGGCGGCGGTAGCGGCACAAGGGGGAGGTGCGAGGAGCAGCCAACCGCCACCCTCGAGCCCCGTAGCCAATCAGCAGCAGTCGGGGCGGTGCAATGACCTCACCGGGTTCTACTCTCTTACCCCTCCCCCACGTGGTTGTTGCTGCTGGTAGCTGGGAGTAGGGAAGTTTGCGGGGGGAGGGAAGGAGAATAAGTGATGTCACCTTTCCCCCGTTTGATTGGCCGCCGGCTGGCCGCGACTACAACCAATCAACAGTCTCAGAAAGTCTGGCGCGGCCCCGCGGAAAGCCCTGTTGCCATCGGGAGGGTAGAGAACTAGCACTTGTGTGGTGGCGCGCGCTGCGGAGTAGTCTCCGCGCGTGGCCTGGGGCTTGGTGACCCTGGGGACAGGCCACCTTCCCCAAGACTTTGACATTTAGGGCAGCTCAGTTTTCTGATAGCCCCCCTGGGCGTAGGGTGAGAGGAAGGCTTGAGATGGGGAAATACAGCACTTCATGGAGCATCACACTGCATTCCGTGAAGAGCTTACACTTTGTAGGTGTTCACACCTGGTGGGGGGGGGGGGGTCACACTGGTGTTGGGAGGAGAGGGATATGCCCTGTTGGTAGTAGATTCCTGCTGCCCAGATGCGGGGTTCACACCAGGTGTGAAGAAAATGCACCCAGACTATTGCAGGGCTGTATGCCTGTAACATTCACACTACAAGTGAGAGAGTATATTGTGACATGGTCAGTTCACTTTGAGCTATAAGGAAATATCAGTTGTCCAATGGGATTCACTGAATATGAAGGAGATTGACATTATCCATGAGATTCACATTATCAACTGTCCACAGATTTGCCTTGAGAGTGGCACAAATTTCACTGTCTGCAAGAAGTTCACACTGGGAAAGAAGCTTACACTATTTCTTATGCTATTACATTACAGGGTTTCCCATGTGGCTCAGTGGTAAAGAATCCACCTGCCAATGCAGGAGATGTGAGTTCAGTCCCTGGGTCAGGAAGATGCCCTGGAGAAGGGAATGGCAACCCACTCCGGTATTCTTGGAACATCCCATGAACAGAGGAGCCTGACGGGCTACAGTCCATGGAGCTGCAAAGAGTCGGAGGCAGCTTAGCAACTGAGCACACTATATTATGTTATGACTTATACTACCTTATACCGTCATATTATTACTGCTATTTTAATATCATTCCAAAAGAGAGTTTGCACTTCCATATTGAGTGGGCCCATACTGAGTAGTCCCATATTGAGTGGGCCCTGAGTTGAGGGAAGTTTTACAGAGCTGTTTATACTGTACCCATAGGGTAGACATTAGTTCAGTTTAGTCGCTCAGTCATGTCCGACTCTTTGCAATGCCATGAACCGCAGCATGCCAGGCTTCCCTGCCCATCACCAACTCCCGGAGTGCACCCAAACCCATGTCCATTGAGTTGGTGATGGCATTCAACCATCTCATCCTCTGTTGTCCCCTTCTCCTCCTGCCCTCAAATCTTTCCCAGCATCAGGGTCTTTTCAAATGAGTCAACTCTTCACATCAGGTGGCCAAAGTATTGGAGTTTCAGCTTCAGCATCGGTCCTTCCAATGAACACCCAGGACTGGTCTCCTTTAGGATGGACTGGTTGGATTTCCTTGCAGTCCAAGGGACTCTCAAGAGTCTTCTCCAACACCACAGTTCAAAAGCATCAATTCTTCGGCACTCAGCTTTCTTTATAGTCCAACTCTCACATCCATACATGACCACTGGAAAAATGATAGCCGTGAGTAGACCGACCTTTGTTGACAAAGTAATGTCTCTGCTTTTTAATATGCTGTCTAGGTTGGTCATAACCCTCCTTCCAAGGAGTAAGCGTCTTTTAATTTCATGGCTGCAATCATCATCTGCAGTGATTTTGGAGCCCAGAAAAATAAAGTCAGCCACTGTTTCCACTGTTTCCCCATCTATTTGCCATGAAATGATGGGACCGGATGCCATGATATTAGTTTTCTGAATGTTGAGCTTTAAGCCAACTTTTTCACTCTCCTCTTTCACTTTCATTAAGAGGCTCTTTAGTTCTTCACTTTCTGCCATAAGGGTGGTGTCATCTGCATCTCTGAGTATGGGTGGGTCTGAACAAACTTACACTCATCAGAAAGTTCCCACAGCCCATTTAGGTAGACCCTTGGAAAATCGTTCGTGCTGTCCCACAGGGGTTCACAGCAGCCACAGAAGGTTCCCCATGCTTAGTGATGTTCACTGTCTGTGTTAACTTTGTCACAGATATGAAAGAGATTAAGTATACTGTCCATGGGGAGGTGCGTATTGGGCCAAAGTTCACATAGCCCATGGGAGCTTACATGGTGTTGGGGAGGGGAGGATTTCCATTGACTGGGATGGCGTTTCACGCTCCACAATCAGTCTGCATCAGGCATGAGGGAGAATTAGACTCAATGAGATCTGCAGTCTCCACAAAGAAATTCACCCTGCCTAGGGAGCACAGTGCTACAGTGACAGGGGTTCTCTCCTGCCCAGGCTTCCCAGGTGGCTCGGTGGTGAAGAACCAGTGTTTGTCTCGCAGGAGACAAACATTCCATCCCTGGGTCAGGAAGATCCCCTGGAAAGAAGGAAGGAAATGACAATCCACTCCAGTATTCTTGCTGGGAAAATTCCATGGACGGAGGAGCTTAGTGGGCTACAGCCCATGGGGTCACAAAGAGCTGGACAGGACTCAGCGACTGCGTAACAACATCAACTGTCTGTTCAAGATTGTCTCTGAGTGTGGTGTGTTTTTAATGTCCACAGAGGAACCTCCACTGCTTATTCTGGTTACACCATGCATAGAGGAGACCCGTCTGTGACATTCACACAGTCCAAGGCCTATTTCACATGTCCCTGGAAGAATTACATAAAATGTAGTTAACTTAGTTACACAGTTCATCAAAATTCCACTGTCCTGTGGAGTTGGGGGAAGTGGTGCTACAGGAAGTGGGATAACACAGGCTTAGCCAGGTTGCTCAGGGTGGAACCGAGCTGGGCTTCTTCCCAGCTGTATGACCTTGGGCAAGTCATGAACCCCTTGTGCCTCAGTGTCTACATCTGTTACAGGATAATTTTTTTCCAGTCCTATGGCATAAGGTTGCTGCTGCTGGTGCTGCTGCTAAGTCGCTTCAGTCGTGTCCGACTCTGTGCAACCCCATAGACGGCAGCCCACCAGGCTCCCTCGTCCCTGGGATTCTCCAGGCCAGAACACTGGAGTGGGTTGCCATTTCCTTCTTCAATGTGTGAAAGTGAAAAGTGGAAGTGAAGTCGCTCAGTCGTGTCCGACTCTTCGCGACCCCATGGACTGCAGCCTACCAGGCTGCTCCATCCATGGGATTTTCCAGGCAAGGGTACTGGAGTGGGGTGCCATTGCCTTCTCTGATAAGGTTGCTACGGAAATGTAAAGAATTAAGATGTGCAAAGCTGAAACTAAAACCTGATATAGCCAAATAAATAAATATTTTTTTTAAAAAAGGATGTGCAAAATATTTTTTTGTCTGCTCATGTCTTTTGAGGGTAAATCCTCAGAAATGTCAAGTATTGGACTTCCCTGGTGGTGCAGTGGGTAAGGATCCACCTGCCAATGCAGGGGACGTGGAATCAATGCCTGGTCCGGGAAGATTTCATATGTTGGGAGATTCCGCAGGCTGTGGAGTGCCACAGTTATTGAGCCATGTGCTGCATCTCCTGAAGCCCGCGGGCTTAGGACCTGTGCTGCACCGCCACAGGAGAAGCCACCGCAGTGAGAAGCCTGTACCTCACATGGAAGAGTAGCTCCTGCTCACAGCAACCGGAGAAAGCCTGTGCCCAGCAATGAAGACCCAGCCCAACCAAATAAAATTAATTTTAAACATATTAACCACTGTGGTGATTAGTCTTATTCAGAAGGAACTTATCACCACCTGAAGAGTTTATGTTGTCACAGCCTTACTGGTGACCTTGTCCATAGTTTGTGCGTGTTGTGGAGCTGTGGTAGTGCTTTCTGAAAGAATTCCAGGGTGCAACGTACCTGTGGGGCATTTATCAGTCCATCAGGAGGCATTACAGTCTAGTGCTTGAGGTCCCTTTGTAACGATTTTTAGCTGTGTAGTCTTGGGCCTGGAACCTCTCTCAAGTCTCACTCTCCTAATCTGAAAAATGGGAATCATTCAAGTATCTATCTCATTAAGTTGAGCTGAGGATGAAACGAGATGGTGAGTCTAGGGCCTTGCGTATAATAAGTGCTCAGTAAATGGGAGCAGTGATTTTTATGTGCTCTGTCCTGCACTAGACTCTGGGAATCCCTGCTTTTCAGGAATTCACTGGGGGACTTCCCTGGTGGTTCAGTGGCTAAGACTCCATGCTTCCAATGTAGGGGGCCCACGGTTCAGTCCCTGATCTGGGTACTAGATCCCACATGTGCATCCTGCCCCTAAACATTTCACGTGCTACAACTAAAAAAAGATCCCACGTGCTGCAGCTAAGACTGGTGCAGCCAAATAAATTTTTTAAAAGAATTCATCATTTCTTGGCCTTTATTTAAGGCCTATTCTCGGTGATGGGTTACACCACACCTTAGGGAGTCATACTGTTAACACAAGTCATAACACCTTGTGTTGAAGGAGAGTTGGGTAAATTTCATTGGAGAGTTAAGGCTTTCAGGCTTGGGAGGATATGTGAAGTTGTATGAAAATTACACGGGTTTCCAAGGGGGTGCAGGTATAAAGAATCCACCTGCCAATGCAGGAGATGCAAGAGACATGGGTTCGATCCCTATGTTGGGAAGATCCCCTGGAAGAGGAAATGGCAACTCCAATATCCTTGCCTGGAGAACCCCATGGACAGATAAACCTGGTGGCTATAGTCCATCGGGGTCACAAAGAGTCAGAAACGACTGAGCAACTGAGCACATGCGCACACACATGAAAATTACAAAAGCCCAGAGGGGTTTTAAAATGTTAATAGTCTTTCAACTTTATTGAATTTTTTAAAAGAACTATTATCAGTTAGATTTAAGTCCAGACACAAGCAATAGAAATCCAAACAACAGTGGCTTAAACAAAACAGGTGTTTTTCTCTTTCCTCTGAAGAGATTGAATCACATTAGGCTGTCTTTTCAGTCACACTTAGTTCTTCTACCTCAGTGGCTGCTGAAGCTCTTGCTGTTGGCTCCAAGTTCCAAGCAGGGATATAGGATGTAGGGGGTTGACACTGAGTCTTTTAACAGCTTTTGTGGAAGCCCCACTCTATCCATATGTCTTATATCTTATTTGCCAGATGTATTCGACCACCTCTATTTGAGCCCAGAGGGTTTGAATGGAATAGGCAGTTTCCACCTGTCTGTGGGAGAGGGTTACATTATCCATGACTTGGTGAGACTGACAGTGACGGGACTTCCCTGGTGGTTCAGTGGCTAAGATTTTGGTGTTCCCAGTGCAGGGGACCATATTCAGTCCCTGGCCAGGGAAGTAGATCCTGTATGCTGCAACTAAAGATCTCACATACCTCAACGAAGATCAAAAATTCCACAGGCTACAACTAAGACCCCGCAGAGCCAGATACAAAAATATGTTCTAAAAACCTGCAGTGATATTGCACCTGTTGGCTGTGCGTTAGTCACTCAGTCACGTCTGACTCTTTGCCACCCCATGGGCTCCCCACCGGGCTCCTCTGTCCTTGCGATTTTCCAGGCAAGAATACTGGAACGGGCAGCCACCAGGGTTGAGGCTACACTGTCCACAGAGTGGTTCGCCTGAGCTGTGGCAGTGTCCACATGGGGACACGTGGTAGGTTACCCTGCCTGAGGCCATACTATGGGGCCACGCTGTTCACATGAAGACTCCTGCTGCTGCTTGAGGTGACCCTGTTTACATGCTTACCTGCACCATACATGTGAGGTTTACCCCAGGGTGGGAATTGACCCTAGCGCTGGAGGCATTTACACCATGTTAAGCAGGTGATGCTGCCTCTGTGGCAGCGCACACTGAAGAGGGAACAAGTCATTTGTCCGGAGAACACCATCCGTATTTATTTGCTATTTATTTGTTTTCTCACCATCTGTACGGGGCTCATACTGTTTATGAGGGTTACACTACCTCCGTGGGGTTTATAGTATTTATGTGGGTTGCCCTGCTATATGGGTCCAGCCGGTTTACAAAGTTTGAATGGAGCTGTTCAAATGGAGCTCGGATCACTTTATGAAGGTGAGCATATCTGGACAAGGCTAAAAAGGGCCATGCTGTTTAAACTGAAGTTCATACTGTTTTTGAGAATTACAATGTTTATTGGGGCTCTACACTGTCCATGCAATCGTACTGTATATGGGCTTTACATCCGTCACAGACACTCTGTATGGGTTCTGACTGTCACCTTATCCCAGCTGTTTTCAGACTCAGTTCACTTCAGCAAGTACATATTACCAGCCTACTCTATGACTACAGCCTACGCTATCTATGGCTACAGCCTACTCTTTAACGGTGACCACAGCCATGAAATTAACAGACGCTTACTCCTCAGAAGGAAAGCTATGACAAGCCAAGACAGTGTATTAAAAAGCAGAGACATCACTTTGCCGACAAAGGTCTGTACAGTTAAAGCTATGATTTTTCCAATAGTCATGTATACATGTGAGAGTTGGATCATAAAGAAGGCTGAGCGCCGAAGATTTGATGCTTTTGAATTGTGGTGTTGGAGGAGACTGTTGAGAGTCCCTTGGACTGCAAGGAGATCCAACCAGTCCATTCTAAAGGAAATCAATTCTGAATATTCATTGGAAGGACTGATGCTGAAGCTGGAGAGCTAACACTTTGGCCAGGTGATGCGAAGAGCTGACTGATTGGAAAAGACCCTGATGCTGGGAAAGACTGAAGGCAGGAGGAGAAGGGGACGACAGAGGATGAGATGGTTAGACAGCATCACCAACTCAATGGACATGAATTTAAGCAAACTCCAGGACACAGTAGATGACAGAGGAGCCTGACCTGCTAGTCTATGAGGTCAAAAAGAGTTGGACATGACTTGGCGACTGAACAACAGCTCTATGACAGACCCTGGTCTAGGCACTGGCTTAAGACTTCGTGCTTCCCATGCAGGGGGGTGGGCGTTGATCCCTGGTGGGGGAAATAAGATCTCACATGCTGGATGGCACAGCAAAAAAATAAAAGGAACCCATGGGGTCTAGGAAGGGGCCTCCAATATAATAGTGGTCAGGGACTTCCCTGGCAGTCTAGTGGTTGAGAATCCATGCTTCCACTGCAGGGGGAGTGGGTTCAATCCCTTGTGGGAGAACTGAGATCTTGCATGCCACACAGTCTGGCCAAAGTATATAGACATAAGTATAGGTATATATCTGGGTTTCCCAGGTGGCGCTAGTGGTAAAGAATCTGTCTGCTAGAGCAGAAGATGCAAGAGGTGCAGATTCAATCCCTGGGTCAGGAAGATCCTCTGGAGTAGGAAGTGGCAACACACTTCAGTTTCCAGGCAACTTTTGCCTGGAAAAATCCCATGGACAGAGGAGCTTCGTGGGCCACAATCCATGGGGTCGCAGAATCGGACACAACTGAGTGCACACACACAGATAGTTATATATCTACATAGTGGTCAGGCATAGTATTGGGAAGATGGTGTGTGTTTTTTAATATTTTTAGTTTTATTTTAAAATTTTTGGCCATGCTGCGTGACTTGCAGGATCTTAGTTCCCTGACTCACCCTCAGCAGTAAAAGCTCAGAGTCCTAAACACTGGACCAAACTCTTGAGAAGGTGGTTTTGGCGCAGAAACCTAAAGGGAATGAGGGACAGAGCTATGCAGACTTCTGGTGGAAAAGCCTTCAAGGCAGATAGAATAGCATGGGCAAAAGCCCTGAGGGAGGAATACGCCTGGCAAATTCAAGAAATAGCAAAGAGGCTGGAATGCACTTGGAGGAAAAATGAAGTGGGGAAGGTGGGAAGTGAGGTCAGGAGGGAAAAAGGGCATTGCAGGCAAGGAGTTGTTAAAGCCTCCCAGGGAGTGGAGGGGCTGATGGAGGGTTTGGGGCAGAGAAGGGATGTCATTTGGTTGACTGGAGCACTTCTACCTGCCAGTGGAGCACAGACTATGGGGACAAGGCAGCAAGGAGTCCAGTGAGGAGTCATCAGACCAGGGTGGTGGTGGGGGATGTGTGTGTGGGGAGGGTGACTGAGTCTGAAAAAGCTGAAGGAAGACCTGATGGGAGGAGTTCCCTTCAAACTGGATGTCAGAGAAGAGAAAGGAGTCAAGGATGACTCCGAGGTATTCTACCTGTGCAACCAGGAAAATGGTGCTGCAATTTCCAGAGATGGGGAAGATTGGGGGTGAGGTCACTTTGGGGGAGCTCTAAGAGACCTTTTTTACTTGAGAAATCTAAATGGAGATACCAGTGAGGTGGTTCAATGTGTGAGATTGGAGTTTGGGGTAGAGTCCTGAGATGGAGACAGAAATTTGGGTGTAATCAGCATAGTATATGGTGTATAAAATCATGGGCCTGGTGGAGTTGTCAAAGGAATGTGTGTAGATGGAGAAGAGAAGAGGACCTAGGACTGAGTCCTCGAATCCTTCAGCATTTCAAATCAGAGAGACCAGCAAGGGTGATAATCTAATGGGGTTACATTTTCTGTTTGGCAATGGTTACACAGTTTAGGTGGCTTCAGTCTCTAAATCAGGGGTCTCCTACCTCAGGGATCTAATGCCTGATGATCTAGGAGCTGATGTAATAATCACAGAAAAAAGTGCCCAATAAATGTAATGCGCTTTAATCATTCAGAAACCACCTCCTTCTCCCCCATCCATGGAAAAAATTGTCTTCCATGAAACCCATCCCTGATGCCAAAAGGGTTGGGGACCGTTGCTCTGAACAGTGTGGGTGGGTCCCGCTATTTCTAAGGGAATGGCAATGTTCTTAGGGTAGTAGTGGTTCGTCACTGTTCATAGGGGTGATGGGCTGGCGATGTTTATGATTTTTATTGTCCACACAGTCTCCTTTCTAGGCGTGACTCTGTGAAGAGTTGTGACTTCTGTAGGCGTAGGTTCTGTAGGTTCTGTCCATGCCTTTGCCTGACAACAATAGGGTAACTGTTTTATCTGTGTCAGGACAGTAAACTGGAACAAGAACTACTAGGGCCATGGGAGTCGGGGGGTCTCCTCACTGTCCAGACAGAGGTGTTTTCTCCACGGAGTGTTATACTGTTCATCCCAGGCACCTCTGAGATCTGGGAGAGGCTGTGCTTTTTACTAGCCTCAGGGGCATTTGTGAAGGCTTTCTGGGGAGAGTGGGGGGGGGTGTTGGATCCTTGCCCACTGGAGTTCACATGGTCTTGGTTGCATAGTATGTCTTCAAGGATTGACCAGCGGTGAGAGTTCTCATCACAAGTTCACAACCTCTGGGTGTTTCACACAGTAATTGTGGGGTTCACCGTTCCTGGGGGTGGTTTCCAGTGTTCACAAGGCAACTGAACTGTCCAACACAGTCCACACTTCCATGGTACAGTCATGTTATAGTATCTGTGGACATGTCATTTTCACCAGCGGTTCCCATTCTCTGTGGATGGTTGAAAGTCTCCCCTGAGGCACGCCCACCAATCCATGACTGTTTCACAGAAACTGTGGGATTGAATTATCCAGCTGAGTCAGGGTAGAAGTCTGCCATTAACAGGCAATTTCACTGTCCATGCTTGTGTGTTTGCTGCCTACAGTTGGAATCTCTAGGCTTACATTGTCCACAGGTTATGCCGCTCACTTCTGCTAATAATCACGAGTATTTATTGCCTACTTATCTCAAATCTCTGATTTCTCATAACAACCTAATCATTAATATCCCCATTTTACACATGATGAAGCTGAGGTTTAAAAAGATCAATTCACTTGCTCTATACAATCTCACTCACATACAGGAAATAGCAGTTTGGGTTGCCACCCTGGTCTCCGTCTTCTGATGGGAGTAGAGAGGTCTCTGAGGCTGTAGTATGGATCCATTATCTTTTAAACTTGGCATCATCTTTTTTTGAGGGGTGGGGCAGTAAAAGACATAATAAACTATACTGGTTAAGGGTGGTGGTTTTGAATTGGATAGATTGGATTTGAATCCTGGCTCTGACAGTTTCTGAGCCTTGCTTTATTAATCTGTAAATGGGGCTAACAATAGGAATTCCCTTCTTTGGGGTTTTGTGAGGCTTCAGTGAGAAGCTGTCCCGACAACGCTTGGCCCAGCGCCGGGCACATCGTGAGCGCTAGCAGTTCGGGAGCTGTTATGATAACAGTGATGATGGTTATTATTGCTGGACCACACTGCTCCCAGAGGGTTACAATATCCGTGGGGGAGCTGCACTGTCCGTAGGCAAGGTTACATAATTCCCCAAGGGGGAGCTGCTTCCTGGGAGGCCCTGGTCTCCCCGAGGAAGAGGCATGAGACTTCTTCTGAGGCACTGCTTAGGGACTGCCCTAAGGCCTCTAGGAACACACCAAAGGAGGGTGGGCTTGAAGCCCTAAGCACCCAGAGCCTAACCCTTCAGGCCTTTCTTCTCTGTGGCCTGTTCACTTCTCCCTATCTTCCTGGTTTCACTCTCTCTGAGCATCTCCTCCCCACCCCCCTTTCCTCTCCTTTGGTACCTCAGAGTCTTTTCTGAGATTGTTTCCAGGATCAGCCTGTGAATATAACTGCTATTTGCCCTCTACTGTTGGCCATCTGATCATTGCTGATTTCCTGTTTCCCAAAGCCTCAGGCTCCATCCATTCCTCCCAGCTGCAGAGAAGAGACTTAACACATCCCTACGCACTGGCCTTCATCCTTAAGCCCTGCCTTCCTCTCTCCTGGCGACCCCCTAGTGTCCCTCGGGAGCACATTTGTTCAGACTTTGGTCACCCCCTCGCATCCTGGCTCCGCCCCCGGAACCCCCCTGCCCTGGAGGTGGAAGTGGGGGTACCTCCGGCGCCGGCCGTGTTCCCAAGACAGCTGCAGTCTGCGGATGGGGGGGCGGCTCTTGCGTGCTTTCTCTCTGGTCACTTCCTCCCCAGATGGGACTGGGGCTATCTGGAAGGCCAAGACCCTATCCCTGGAGGAGCGGAGGAGGCAGCCGCCTCCCCATTTCCGACGCTGGGAAATGCTTCCCACCCATTCCACCCCACCCCTGGACAGCTGCCCCGAGTCAGGCTCAGGGTTGGGGGGGGGGGGGCGGCGCATGGTAAGGCCAGCCTGGGAAATGCTGTGGTCTGGATCATCCTCCGAGGTCTTGACCCAACCCCCACCCCCCCCTCCAGCTCCTGCAGAGAAAGTTCTGCCTCTTTCGAAAAGGTCCATACTCCTCACAGAAGTTTCTGACACTCATCATAAGGTATCCCCCAAACCCTCTTACAGGCTTCCAAAGAAAATGTGGACCCCGAAGTGGGAAGGAGAGGAGGAGGAGGGGCGGCAAGTCGCGGATCCTGAGGACTTAAAGTTATCTTCAGACTTGGAGCCTCAGAGAAAGGTCATGACCCCCAGGACCCCATCCTATCCCAGCCCCTCCTTCTCTCCTCCCCCGTCACGCGGCCCCTTTAAGCCTAGTGCCGGCCGGTCCTCAGTGGCAGCGCGCCGGCGAGTGTGTGTGTGTGTGTGTGTGTGTGTGCGCGCGCGCGCGCGCGCGTGTGTATGTATGTGTGCCTGTGTGTGTCTGTGTGAGTGCGCGGGGAGGGGGCGGGCACAGTGTCTCCATGGCGACGCGGCGGTGACGTCGCCGGCCGGGGGGCGTGGGCGTCCCGGCCCCGGAGTGCGATATTAACCCGGGAGGCGGCGGCGGGGAGGGGAGAGGCTCTGAGAGGCGAGGCCGGGTGAATCGGCGAGGGCGGCCCGACGTGCTCGGGACGGGACGGGGCAGCGCGGGCGCCGGGAGCTGCGGCCCGGAGTCGGGGCGCCTCGCCCCGGGCCCCCCAGCATGAAGACCCCGGCGGACACAGGTGGGGGCGGGGGCAGCACGTGTGGGGGAGACTTGTTGCCCCGGGAAACCAGGCGGAGAAACTTTGGGGGGGCTGAAGGGTTCTGGGGGAGCCCGAGTGTTCCCCAGTTGCGGGGGACCCCCCAAGCACTCGAGACCTGTTGCTTCTTGCGGTGCGAGCGGGGGTGTGCACCGAGCCCCCAATTCCTGGTTCTGGGCGCAGTGGTTGGGTGCTGCGAGTCCTGGTTCTTTCCTTGCCTGGACCCCAAAACCTGGGCTCTCCCTGACACCCGGGATCACGGGGGTGGCTGGGTTCCTCCCAGCCGCTCTGTCACGTTGCACTCTGGGGGCCGGGACGTGTGCGGGGTGTGTGTGTGGGGGGGCGCTGTCCACAGGGCCCGCTATTCCCGGTTCCGCGCTGCACGGTCCGGCCCGTGACCTTCACCGCGATGCGTGCCCCGCACCGGCTTAGAGGGGGATACGGGATGGCCTCTAGGAGGAGGGCGTGAGTGGGGAGCCCGGGAGTCGGGGTCCGGGCTGCGCCGCCCCTCCCCCGCCCGTCTCCGCCGGCTCCTCGCTCCCCCGCCCGCGCCGAGTCGCAAAGTTCCAAAGCGCAGCCCGAACGTTCGAAAAAGGAACTTTTTGTTTCCGACCTTAGAACGCGCGGCTTTAAGGTCGCTCCGGAGAAACCTGGGAACCCTCCTCCCTCGCCGCCGGGGACCTGGGGTTGAGGAGGGTGGGGAAGGTGGGGGGGACGCGGAGGCTCCCCCCCTCGTTCCTCCTCCCTCATCCAGCTCTTCTCTTTCAACCGGCCGTCTCTTCCCTCCGCCCCCCTCTTCCCCGCCAACTTGCTCCTCCTTAAGGGAACCAAGGTTCCCCTCCCCCCCCTCGGTCGGCGGGCGGGGGGCAGCAGGATTAACCCCCCCTCCCTCTCGGACTTTCCCCCTTCCCCTCCCCCGCCGCCCCCGGGCTCTCTCAGGCTGGACTTTGCGCCTGGGCGCGCTGGGGGAGGGGTCCCAGCCGCCCCCTGCCCGTCTACCCCGTCGGAATCCGGCCCGGGGCGGGGACGGGGGAGGGGGAAGGGGGCCGGGCGCCGCTGTTCAAACTTGTTTCCTTCCCCCGGCGGCGGCCGCGGCTACGGCTCCTGTGTGCGGGTGTGTGCCCCGACCGGCCCACCCACCCCGCCCCCCCTCGCTGGGCGGGTGGGGGCGGCTCTTAAAGGGCTCCGAGCCGGGCTCCGGCGCCTGGGGATCGGGGGCCGAGGAGGGGGCTGGGTGTGGGCAGGGGCTCGGAGTGCTGTAGGGTCAGTCACGTGCGTCCCACATACTCTCTGGCTCCTAAAGGCTCCAAGGCCGCTGCGCCTCGGAGGCAGCCGGAGACTCCCCTCGCTGGAGAAGGGGGCCGAGGGACCCAGACAACCCCGCCTCGTCTTCGATCCCTGCTATGGGCCTTCTCCTGGTGGGACCGGCTGGGCCGCTCCCCCATCCCAGTCTTGGGGCCGCGCCGTGTGTGGGTTCTCTGGCTGGGGGAAGGGGCGGGAGCCTTTTCTGGCCTCCCGATGGGTCCATGGGTCCATCTGCCTCCTGGCTGGCCGCTGCGCGCCCCTCCATCCGATCCTCTATCCCGGCCCCACTCTCCTCTGCCGCGGCTGTTTCCCACTTCCTGTTTTCTTCCCGGCCCTGGCGCCACCGAGGGCTGCCTGGAGTGGGGGAGGTGGTGGGGCCCCCCAGGAGGCCGGCGTGTTCTTCCTCTACCACTGCCCCTCCCTTCCGACCCCCATAGCCCTTTTGAAAAAAGTTTGGGCAGTTAAGGTGAATTTGAGGGGTGCCCGAGAATTCTGCACCCCCCCACCCCACCCCCCTCCGCCCCAGGTTTCCATAGTCTGTCTGGGAGATTCCCTACCCTGCCTGTGTGGGATCCAGGTGTGTCTTCTGGGACCCCGCCATCCCAGCCCTTCCTGTCTGCTGCCTCTTCTCCACCCTGTCTGGCAATGTCCTCAGTTCTTCTCTCTGTCAGCTGCTCTGTCTCTGCCTCACTGTCCCCCCCGTGCTCCAGAGGTCCAGCATCCCCAGGCTTTCTTGGTGTAGGCCGGGTGGTTCCCTGTTTTAAGCACGTGGACTCATACACAACACACACTCACACATGCTCCCCTTGCCCGTGCCTGGCTCCTGGCTCCAAAGCCTGGGGAACAGAGCCCCATTGAGACACCCTGACGTCACCCCCCATCTTCCTTCTCCCCCCAAAGCTGGGAACAGGCCCTCATGTATGCTGTGTCCGATGAGGAAAGCTGGCTTTGGGGTTGGCCTGGGAATGGGGAGGGTCCCTGCCATGAGTGGGAGCCAGGGTCCTGGCCCCGGAGCAAGGTTGTTCAGGGAGGGGGCTTAACTAAGGGGGCCTGGGTCAGCCCCCGAAATGCAGCTTGAGGCCTTTCCAGAGCCCCCCACCTCCCTTCTGAGTTCCCTTTGTGTTGCATGTAGTCTCTCTCACTCCTTCTCTTCTGCAAAGTTTATTTTTAGCCTCCTGCTCCCCCGCTCCCAGGACTGTCGCTGCACACACGTTGCCTGGTTACCGGGACAAGGAGGCTGGGGCGGGTGGGCTGGGAAGGGTGGCTTTAATTTTGGGGGGAGGGTGAAAATCAGTACACCCTCCCAACCCTAGACTGATGTCTCAGGGGCTTCGGCCCCCACCCCGAGTCCAAGAGCCAAATTGGGGCTTGTTGGTGGGGGTGGGAGCGTGAAGCTTGGTGCCATGAAGGGAGACAGGAGTTTTTTGGAGAAGGTTGGCGGGTACATGAAGCGGGCGGTCTCTTGCATTCCCAAGAGCCTCTGGGCCCTGAACAAGACTGTTGGACCTGGTTCTCTAGCAGGGTGAGGATCAAGGGGTGAACACCTGGATTCCCAAGAGAGGGATGGGGCTGTGGATGTTGGGGTCCGTGGAACGTGCTGTCAGGGGCTGTCACTTGTGAATGGAGCAGGAACTGCTGGTACAGGACCCTGGGTCTGTGACCAGCTGAGGTCATATGGTCATATCCCTGGAGCCCTGAGGGACTGACTGGAGGCTGGGATTTCTGAATGGGGCAGGGACCAGGTGGGGAATGCTGGCCATCCCAGTCTGCCCAAGGCCAGGGATCAGGGATTAGAGTCAGCTCTGATTTAGAGGGAGTGGTCCCTTTGGGACCAGGAGCTGCTGATCCCCGGCGTCCCCATGGGGAAGGCTCCCTGTTGGATTCCAGACTTGGGGGGGGGGCTTTCAGGGAGGTTCCATGTTGCCTCAGTTTGGGTTGGTACCTGCTTCAGCTTGAGCCAGGGCCATGGGAAGAAGGCTGACCCTTGCAGCCTGACTGGGACTTGGGACCCGCCCATCCTTAGCTGTCCACCTTGGCCTTCTCCCTCTAGTGGCACCAGGGCTCCTCTCCTGCCTCCCCCTCTTCTTCTCTTCCTCCCTTTTCCCTCCTCCCACCCCTCCATTACCGGCTGCCTTGTGCTGAATTATTGATGGCCCCTGATTACCCGGGGGTTTGGGAAATGACAACAACCGCAGCCCCCCGAACTCCCCCCCTCAGGCTGCCCACCCCCTCTAGGGACCAACCAGCCCACCACCAACCTCTACCCAAGGTTAATGCTGGGGGCGGGTAGGTAGGTGGGCAGGGAAGAAGCTGAAGATGAGAAGGCAGAAGGGGGAACGGGTTGCAGCAAGCAATGCCTGTTCAGTGTTGAGGCCTTCCAGCCAGGTTGGGTCCATGTGCCCGGGTCTGGGTAGGGCAGTGTAGCACAGAGGGTCCCTGGCTTGATGGGGGGGCGCTCTCTCAGACAGTCTGGGTTTCACTCTCCAGGGAAGACAGAAGCCTCTGTGTGTGCAAGCGCTGACCTCATCGTCAACCAGCCACCCCACCCCTCCTGGTCCTTTTAAGAAAAAAAAAAAAAAACCTTCTCTTGGGGGCCTAGGGTGGGAGTAAGGGCTCCGGTAGGTCTTGGGAGGGAGACAGTGTATGTTTCTAGGAGGGGAACAGAGAAGTTTGGGGGGGTAGGGGCGTGGTAATGACTAACCCTGAATGGGAGTGAGGGTGGGCTGGGGGTGGCTAGCCCCAACCCGTCTGGCCACGTGTGCCCCTTCCTGCCCCTCCCCCACTGGCAGCCCTGCCCGCCGGCCTGGCTTGGTGCCTGGCCCCCTGGCACTGGCCCCGGGACCCGCCGCCGACGGTTTCCTGTTTCTCCCGGTGTCACTGGAGCAGGCTCCGGCTTCCCCTCCCCCCAGCTCCTGTCTAGCCCCCCTCACACACACAGACACACTGTCTCCCTCTAACCAGGTCTTGGCTTGGCAGAGGGGAGACGGGTTTCCCCATGGTAAGGGCGGGGCTAGGAGGTGGACCCTGGGATGGGCCCCAGGGCCCCGGACTTGGCGCCCTGACCCAGGGCAGGTCCCCTGCCTCCTGTCTCCAGGCTTTGCCTTCCCGGATTGGGCCTACAAGCCGGAGTCGTCCCCCGGCTCCAGGCAGATCCAGCTGTGGCACTTTATCCTGGAGCTGCTGCGGAAAGAGGAATACCAGGGTGTCATCGCCTGGCAGGGGGACTACGGGGAGTTCGTCATCAAGGACCCTGACGAGGTGGCTCGGCTCTGGGGGGTCCGCAAGTGCAAGCCCCAGATGAACTATGACAAGCTGAGCCGGGCTCTGCGGTGAGGAGGGCAGAGGCCCCGGGTCAGACGTGGACAGCCCCCCACACACACCGGTTGGGAGCCCCCTGGCCCGTGGGGGTAGACATTGGGTTTGACTTCTGGCTGTGCCACATGGTGGCTGTGTGACCTCAGGCCAAGTTCTCACCCCTCTGAGCCCACGTGTCATACTGAGGCGAGAACGTGGTCATGGATGTGGCCTGTAGTCTGGCCCCAGAACTAAGGGGAGAACTGGTCCCCCACCCTCTGGACCTTGATTCCTCTCGTGTGGCCCACGTTCTCAGTCACCCTTTGCGAGCAGCACTAATATGGGTCAAGGTTTGGGTTCTAGATTCGGGTCCCCTGTGACTGACCCTCCGGTGAAAGGTGTTTCTGCACCCCCAGCTATTACTACAACAAACGCATTCTGCACAAGACCAAGGGGAAACGGTTCACCTACAAGTTCAACTTCAACAAACTGGTGCTGGTTAATTACCCTTTCATCGACGTGGGCTTGGCTGGTGAGTACCAGGGCTGGTGGGTACGGCCTCAGAGGGAGAGCAGGGTCTACCCGAATGTCCAGGCGAGGCGGAATGGTGGGGGCCGGGGGAGGGGGGACCTTGACATCACGTCTTCCCTCTCCCGTCAGGGGGTGCGGTGCCCCAGAGCGCCCCGCCAGTGCCGACAGGCGGCAGCCACTTCCGCTTTCCTCCCTCGACACCCTCCGAGGTGCTGTCTCCCACCGAGGACCCCCGCTCACCGCCGGCCTGCTCTTCTTCATCGTCATCCCTCTTCTCGGCCGTGGTGGCCCGGCGCCTGGGCCGGGGCTCGGTCAGTGACTGTAGCGATGGCACGTCAGAGCTCGAAGAGCCCCTGGGAGAGGACCCCCGGGCCCGACCGCCTGGGCCCCCGGAGCTGGGTGCCTTCCGTGGGCCCCCGCTGGCCCGCCTGCCCCATGACCCTGGTGTCTTCCGTGTCTACCCCCGGCCCCGGGGTGGCCCTGAGCCCCTCAGCCCTTTCCCCGTGTCTCCTCTAGCCGGGCCTGGCTCCCTGCTGCCCCCGCAGCTCTCCCCGGCTCTGCCCATGACCCCGACCCACCTGGCCTACACCCCGTCCCCCACGCTGAGCCCCATGTACCCCGGTGGTGGCGGGGGCCCCAGCGGCTCTGGGGGAGGCTCCCACTTCTCCTTCAGCCCCGAGGACATGAAACGGTACCTGCAGGCCCACACCCAAAGCGTCTACAACTACCACCTCAGCCCCCGCGCCTTCCTGCACTACCCCGGGCTGGTGGTGCCACAGCCCCAGCGCCCCGACAAGTGCCCGCTGCCGCCCATGGCCCCCGAGACCCCACCGGTCCCCTCCTCGGCCTCGTCCTCCTCTTCCTCCTCTCCATTCAAGTTTAAGCTCCAGCCGCCCCCCCTGGGACGCCGGCAGCGGGCTGCTGGGGAGAAGGCCCCGGCGGGCGCTGACAAGGGTGGCGGCCTGGCCCTCAGCGGTGCAGGCGGGCTGGCCGAGGGTGCCGGGGCGTTGGCCCCGCCACCACCGCCACCGCAGATCAAGGTGGAACCGATCTCCGAAGGCGAGTCGGAGGAGGTGGAGGTGACTGACATCAGCGACGAGGACGAAGAAGACGGGGAGGTGTTCAAGACGCCTCGTGTGCCGCCTGCACCCCCAAAGCCCGACCCGGGCGAGGCGCCCGGGGTTGCCCAGTGCATGCCTCTCAAGCTGCGCTTTAAACGCCGCTGGAGTGAAGACTGTCGCCTCGAAGGGGGTGGGGGCCCTGCTGGGGGCCTTGAGGATGAGGGTGAGGACAAGAAGGTGCGTGGGGAGGGGCCTGGGGAGGCTGGGGGGCCCCTCACCCCAAGGCGGGTGAGTTCTGACCTCCAGCACGCTACAGCCCAGCTCTCTCTGGAGCATCGAGATTCCTGAGGGCTGTGGGCAGGGGACCCCCATTCCCCCCACCCCCCATGCCTCTTTTGCTGCCTTAACCCCCCCCCCCAATTCCCTGGAGGCGAGGGCAGCTTTTTAGTCTCACTCTGCCTCCTCCTCTTTCCTGTCCCCCATGTTTTGTATAAAACTTTTAATTTTTTTTTTTTTTTTTAATGGTGAGGGTGGGTGGGTGCCCAGGGGTGGGGCCATCCCCTGTCCCTGTGGGTTTCTAAGCTCCGGGCAAAGTGGTGGGGGTGGGAGGGAGGGGGGAGTTAAGGGGGCCACCTCCATTCTGGGGAATTTATATTTGAACTGAGGCTCCGGCCTCAAAGCCCAGGAACTTTTTTTATTACAATCGTTTAGGAAGTAAAGCCTGTCTCCCTCCCTGTTCTCTGCCTCCTGTACCGCTTTCCCTGACCGTCCCCGACTGTCCTCAGCCCCAACCCTGCCTTCCCCGCCCCTCCAGGGGCCGTGAGTGCCTGGGTTTCTCATAGCCCCACAGGGTTGCAGCAGAGGGAGGGACATTTTATGATGAACCAAAAATTCCGTGTTGGGGGGGGTGTTGGGGGCGGAGGAGGGTGAGGGGTGCCGCCCATAGGCCACAAATCTCTACAAGTGCCTGCTATCCCTCTCCTGGTCCCCACCCCAGTGCCAGTCCAACCCCTTCACCCCCGAGCTGCTCCTAGGACTTGCCCCATAGGCAGGCGGGTGGGGAAGGGGGTGCCCTGAAACCAAACTGGAAGCCCCCTCTGCCTCCCAGCTGGGGCCCCTGGGGTGGGGGTCTGTGGTCAAGCCTTATTCTGTATTGGGGATGGAGGGTGGGTGGGGAGGGAAGTCGGGGGCTGCTGGAGAATGTATTCAAAACAATAAAAACTTTGGACCTTTGGATGCAGTGATTGAGTGTTGCATGCAGCCACCTCAGGGCCACATCCTTGGCCCTGAGTGGATCCATGGCCAGAGGGCCTAACCCCATCTGAATGGGTTAAGTCCAGTCCTGGAAAATGAACTCCTGGCCTCGGGGGGCACTAAACCTCTGGGTCTGGTGGTGAAGGGCTTGGGCATTCTCTGGCCCTCTGACTGCCCTCTCTCGTGGGGATCCACTCTTCCTGGGAGCACTTTTCGGCTCTTCAGTGCCAGGCCATGGCCCTTGTTCTGCCTGCAATGCCTCTCTTTGTGAATTACTGTTCATCCCTCCAGGCTCTGGTGAAGGCCTGGCGCTCCTTCTGCACTACCTTTGGTGTCCTCACGTCAGCTCCTCTTAGAGGTGCTTATGAGTTGCAGTGTCTTGCAATGTAGATCTTTCAAGGCACTTTAGTGATCTTCTCATCAACCCATGGGAGCACTCCACTAGTAAATTAAGAAGAGACTGGCTTAATCGAAGTTGCAGTTCACCTACTGTGTGCCAGGTACTTAGGAGCTGGAGTTCTTTATCTCCAAGGTGGGAGCTGGTGGCTTACTTAAATGACTTGCCTAAGGCCTTAAGCCCAGCTGGGACTTTAATGAAGTCTGTCTCTGAAATACATGTTCTTTCAACAAATCAATTCTCCTAAAGTCAAGATAGTTGGATCTAGACCAGGATCTCAAGTTCCTAAGATCTGATAGGAGAGGTCATAAAGCCGGAAGCCCAAGTTGGAGAGCTTGAATCAGAGATGAATCAGGAGGAGGTATCCAAGCTGGAGGTGCTTTTAGACAGCACAACCCATCCAGTGCAGGTGAGGTGCCTGAGGCCTAGAGAGGGAAAGTTTTCCAAAGGCCACACAGCTGCTAAGAAAATTGAGGGCTCTGGGCCTGCATGGCTTCATGAAACCCCACCCTGTGCAACTCTGGGGGAAGGAACTAGAAACTCCTACCCACTCTCATTTCATCCTCATTTCAAGCCAGCCCCAGGTGGGTGGTCCCTGATGATGCCCGTTGGCAGTGAAGAAAGGATCCAGGGCTGGGGTACTGTGAGGCTCCTGTGGAGGCCTGCAGGCAACTGCTCCCTCTCCTGGGTGATGTAAGTCACTCCCTTGGGGTGGGGGCCACTGGGCTATTTCTGGAAGTAGGGATGAGGCATGTCTCCTGGCAACATAGATGCAGCTAAGTTGGTGGTGGTGTGATGGAGAGATGGGGATGTCATTACTGAGGTAGGAGGGAGGACCCTGACTAGTAATCTCAGCACCTGATTCTAGTGCCTTCAAAGCACCTCTAAACCGGATCTAACATGGAGTCAAAGGCGCTCAGCTCCAGAACCCCTCTCCAGGTCAGACCACAGCCCAGCCAGATTTCTTGCCCCAAATTCTGGCTAAGTGGGACGTCACACGTGGCCTCTGGTCTTGAAAACTCCAGCAGCTCCTCTCATCTTTAAAGTGGTCCATCTAAATCTATTCAGTTTCTGCAAGGTCATACCCTTGCTCCCTTCCACATCCTCCAGGATCTCTGATACCAAGTAAAAGCTCAAGACACTTTCATCAATTAATTCATATCGTCAGAGACCCTCTCCTTACCTATAATCCCCAGCACTCCCTCAGTCCCCAGAAATTCCTTTCTTAGGCTTCTCAACCATCGCTCACTTCTTCAGGTCCCTCAGAGATACCATCAGTTTCTCAGAGTCTCCCACAGACCTTTTACAGACACCTCAAGTCCTTTCTGACTTTACTCCTCTCCAGGAAGACCATTTTACCTCTTCACACCTCTGAGCACCTCTAGACACCCAGAGGTCCCTCGTAGCCACTTACAAACCGCTCTAGCACCCCTCAACAAACGTTCTCATCTCGTACAGACATTCGGATAAGATTCCTTCAGACTGACTCCCTCAGACTCCCAAGGACCCCAATATCCTCTGGCGGTTGCACACGTGCGGCCCACGCCGCACGTCCCACGGGTTCTGGCCGTTAAGTAACCGCCGCTATTCCGCCCTGTTTTCCTGCCCTTGTAAGCCTTCTTGGTCCAGGTTAGGATTCCCCAGGATTTGGGGCTTGACTCAGATTTTCGCTTTTGGACTCCGAGCCGCCGTCAGAGGGCAGCAGGAACTGTTTGACTGAGGAACTACTACAACTCCCAGAAGCACCCGCTCTGGACTGTGCGGTGATGTAGCCGCATTCATTGCGAAGAGAGCGTGAGTGTGACTGTGCTTTGCCTTCTGGTTAATGTAGTACGAAAGGCTTCAGAGTTACTATCCGTCCTGCCCCAGGAGTTTGTGTCCGCTGGGAACTGCAGTCAACTACAGCGTGGACAAGACTTTTTTCAAAGGGCAAGGCAATTAGAGTGATCACAGGATCTGATTAAAGTGAAGCCTAGAACTCCGTTTCCCGTCATTCCACGAGACAGGAGAGGAGGGTGACTTAATTTCAGTTACAAATACTTCCGGAACACATAGACACATTCACATGAACTCTTATTTCCCAGCACACACTCACACGAGCTCTGTACACACACACACACACATACACACACACACACTCACTCAAACGAACTCCGTTTCCCAGCGCGCTTTGGACTACCGTCCTTCCGGGTATTAATCGCTAAGTGGGGGCAACATAATGCGAGCACAAAACGCGAGGCTACTCCTAGCAGCTGGCTTCCTTCTTTTGGGCCTTCCAGGATCCTGTAATTTAGGAAGACTGAGGATTCAAAGAGCTTAATGGGATCTTCACAATAAATTGTGTTTTCATTTCTTTCAACCTTCAGTTCAGCCTCCAGGTGCAACGTACATTGTTAGGAAAAGCTAGACAGTATCCGAAGACTGTATTGTCTTGAAAATCCACCGGAAACTTTGTTTCCTAAATCGTTGGCGGAGAGGGTTTTCCTTCCGGATTTGTGGAAACTTGGGAGTGTTTGCACTCCATTTTTCAGTAGTCCCTAATCGACTTCGGCTCTTTCTTGGGACCTGGCGTCAGGAAAGGAGGCGTTGAAACTTTTTGCAGTCTATCTTAGGCGACTGTCTTTCCCCTTTCGCTCACGCTCTTTCCAGCAAACCTCAGCTGTTTTCTCACAAAGGGTCGGGATCCGGTCTGGACTATTCCCCAGCATGCTTCAGGATTACGGTAGACCCCGCCCCCTCAGTCAATGGTAAGGCCGCCTTGAACTCCATTTCCCAGAAGACACAAGGCTCGCTGTAGCAACTACCCTGAAGCCTCGGTGTTGACTACATTTCCCAGCAGGGATTGCGGCCTAGCAAACGAGGGTGGAGGAATGCCCTGCCTCTCCATTTCCTAGCCTGTCTCCGGAACTGCAAAATCCACTTGGGGCTTAGGAATCACATGGGACTCCATTTCCCGGCGTGCTTTGGAAGTAGCTTTATACCTGCAATGCGGTGAGGGCGTGGCGACGACTACATTTCCCGGCTTGCCTCACAGCCCGATAGCGGCGGGTCCACCGGCTCCGACTCAATTTCCCAGAGTGCACTTGGCGCCAGTCGGCCTACAACCAATAAATTAAGTGAGCGATTGGACTTCGTTTCCCGGAGTGCATCGGGCCTATACAGCTCACTGATAAGAGTTGCCTGAGACTACATTTCTGAGGCACTCCTAGGGACGCGCGATTGCCGCAATGGAGTGAGTGTGCGACTCTGACTCTGCTTCAGAAAGTGCTTCAGAGTCCGTTTTGGGCAGTTGTCCAACTTATTGCCCGGGACTCTCTTTCCCGAGGTGCAGCGCGACTTATCATCGCCGCAGCCCTGAGGTCTTTGTGGACTCCATTTCCCGGCGTGCCACGCGGCTCTCTGTGAGGGCCTTGAGCGGCGACGGCGTCGCGTAGGGCCGGCGGACTGCATCTCCCAGCGTGCCCCGCGGCGGGCGCTGGGCCGGAGCCGGAGCCCGAGCGGCGCGGCCTGGAAGAGGCCGGAGCCCGGGGGAGGCGGCGGCGGCGGCAGCGGCGGGGGCAGCCCGGGCAGCCCGAGCCCCGCGGCCTGGGCCTGCGCTCGGCGCCATGAGCGGTGGCGCGCCTTCGGGGGGCGGCCCTGGGGGCTCGGGCCGGGCGCGGACCAGCTCGTTCGCGGAGCCAGGCGGCGGAGGAGGCGGCGGCGGCGGCGGCCCGGGGGGTTCGGCCTCTGGCCCAGGCGGCAGCGGCGGCGGGAAGACGTCAGTCGGAGCCATGGGCGGGGGCGTGGGGGCCTCAAGCTCCGGGGGTGGCCCCGGCGGCAGCGGCGGAGGAGGCAGCGGCGGCCCCGGCGCGGGCACCAGCTTCCCGCCGCCCGGAGTGAAGCTGGGCCGTGAGTACTAGCGGCGCCCGTGGCGGGTGGAGATCGGATCCCTGAAGCCACTCAGACGTCGATCAGGTTCTTCTTTATGCTCAGGGAGGAGCTCGAGGTCACTGTGCCTTCCCAAACTGGGATCTGAGATCTACCCCCTCCCGGAGAGAGGGATTCGGGGGGGGTTACCATCACTTGGAGTTTAGAATTAGAATTAGTAATCCTCCAAAAGACAGAGTCACAGGTTCCTGTTCTTCCAGTCCCGAAGTCTTGGGTCCGTGAGCCTTAAAAACAGGAGTCTGATGTTGCCATCCATTCGAGAACGGATCAGGGGTCATTGTCGCTTGCAAATGGGGCTCAAGGGTTATTGTTTTTCAAGAGAACACGAATAAGATCACCACCACCCAGAGAAGGGATCTGAATTGCTCCCCTTTAGAGCATGGGAATTTGGAGTGAGTATCACTTAGAAAAAGGGATTTGGGCTTGCTGTGGCCCCAGAGAACAGAACAGGGCCAGGGCTTTCCAAATCTGATACCCAGTCATCTTCCCTTTTAAAACACTATCTGTCCATAATATGTAGAATTGTACACCCAATGGTGGAAATTAATGATTGCTCCTTTTTGAGGACAGATTGGAAGTCAGCATACCTTTCAGACCAAGTTCATAGTCACTAATATTCAAGAAAAGATGTCTTTCTTGAAGGGTTTCTTTTCACAGAAAACGGAATGGGGGCAGGGGCCGTTACCAGTCCCTCCCCTAGAATAAGGATGTGAAGTTATACCCATTTCATTATTCTGATGTATGATGTCATTGACAGTGGATAAATAGCTATATAGGATCCTCTCCCTCCCTCGCCCCTCTGAATGGCTCTGATTCATCACTGACTTATTTTCTTTGGGGAACCTTTCACCAGTTACCCCAAGAAGAGGGATCCCTGTCCTCCAAGAATGCCAACTTTTGCTGCCATTCACAGAATGCTTTGGGAATTTCCTTTAAAGGACTGAGGCCAGGATAAACCCTTGATGATAGAGATCAGGTTCACCATTCTCACTATTAAGTGTTCATCCATTAGGGACCAGTTACATACAGGATGGGGTCTGGGGCTCCGAACCTCACGAGTAAGGTCAGGCCAGTGCCTTTTTCTAGCCCCAGAGTATTTGGGTAAGAGCTAATTGTCTCAAAAGTGAGAGTTAGGGCACTGGCACTCCCTACAGGAGGAGTCATTCTTTTCTGTCACCAGAAACCAGTGGTGAACTTAGGGAGGACTTAGAGATCACTGTCCCCCAAGCTGTGGGAAAGGTTAGGGCTTTACTGACATAGAAGTACCTCAGGATTCCTGCTCTCAAGCGGAAGAGGTTAGGTCAGGCTCTCCCTAGTAAGGAGGGAGCAGAAGGCAGTTAGCTCTCTTCATGGATGGATTCAACATCTGGGAGTGGTGGTGCCTTCTCACATCAGGAGGGACCAATAATTTGCTGCTCACCAGAAGTGGAAATTCGAGGTTACCAACCCTGGTACAGCAAGAGGTTTTATGTGTCAGTATTCTCCCCTATGGAGGAGTCAGGATTTGGGGTTTCCTGAAGGGAAGAGGGGAAAAGGCAGCATCTAGGAGCCACCTTTGAAGATGGGGGAGGGACAAAGACCGTCCCCCGCCCCATGAGCTTCCTGTAGAGACTCTCTGCCCTCTCACAGCCCCAGGATGGGGTGGTGGCCCGAGGGGAAAGGTCAGTAGATTGTGTGTTCCCTTTGCTCCCCAGGTGACAGTGGGAAGGTGACCACAGTGGTAGCCACTCTAGGCCAAGGCCCGGAGCGCTCCCAGGAGGTGGCTTACACAGACATCAAAGTGATTGGAAGTGGCTCATTTGGGGTCGTGTACCAGGCACGGCTGGCAGACACCAGGGAATTGGTGGCCATCAAGAAGGTTCTCCAGGACAAGAGGTTCAAGGTAGCTTGCGGGGAACGGGGATCAGGAGGTTTGACTGCACATGACTGGTGGGGGAACTCCAGCAAGAGTGCTGGACTTGGGTTTGTACAGGGGGTCTGAGCATGGGCCAGAGGAGAAGAGAGGGAGCTGTGTGGGGATGTGCATTCCAGGAGAACCCAGAGCTGACTTTTATTGGGCTCTTGTTCTTCATAAGTGCTTTTGTAGGCGAGTTTAACTTAATGCAAAGATTCTCTGAGGGTAGGTACTGTTGGTTACTCCCATTCTAAGTAAGCAGAAGCTGGAAACAGACTCAGATAAGAGAATTGCACAAGGTCAAGTCTAGAATCTGATTCCCAAGCACTTCACCTTAACCACTGAGTTACTCTGCTACCCAGAAGAGAAAGGAAGCTGGTGGGGCTGATGATTCTGTCTGCGAAGGTCAGGCTCTGCCCCCAGGGTCTGGCACTTGCTGGGAGAAATCCTGCCCGTGCTATAGATGCCTGGGTGTGGGGCCCGGTCACCCCTGAGGAAGGGGTCCTTTACCTCATTCATATATAGTGCCCTGTGAACTGGTAGAGGCCCTTTGGATCCTGTATAGTCGGGACGTAGGAGAAACTGAGCCTGGGCTGAAGAAACCAGGTCAGAGTTTAGGTCTCGGGCAGTAAGGACTTCAGGGGCAGGTCTTCCTCCAGGGCGCTGGTCAGAATTTGATTATAGGTGAGTCCCGAAAGTGAGAGGAATCTGAGGATAGGGGCCTCTGAGGCCCCAGCCGGGAAGAGAGGAGAGGGAAGAGTGCTAAGATAGGTCTGGGAAGAGGTTGAGGCTGGATCTCTACTGGGAAGGTGAGGATGAGAAGCCTGGAGTCCAGGACTCAGGATCCAAGCGCCCAGATGCCTCCCGTGAAAGCAGTGGAGCGGCGTGGGGACTAGGGGCATCTGGATGACCTCTCCCTGTCTAGTGTTGCTTGTGCCAGGCAGGGAGGTGGGCCTCATGTGGCCACATCATGTGATTTTCAAGAGAAGCTGAAAAACTTAGATTTACATGTGAAGTCATTTGCTTTGTAAATCTGAGCAAAAAATCAAACATTGTTAAGAAATAGGCTGCAGGAAGCACATGTAAGTGGTCTGAGTTTAGTTGTGAGGGGAGCTAGGGGTGAGGAATTAGGGGCTGCTTCATATGGGGCCTTGGAGCTAACGCGTGAAGTGGCTGCTTGGCCCTGCTGGCAGGAATTGGAGTAGAGCTGTGGCGAGGGGTGCTCAGGAGGGGAGGCAGGGAGAGTGGCTTGTCTTCTGAGGCTCTCTTCCCTTGCCCCCCAAGAACCGAGAGCTGCAGATTATGCGTAAGCTGGACCACTGCAATATCGTGAGGCTGAGATACTTTTTCTACTCCAGTGGGGAGAAGGTGAGACCTGGGTGTGGGGATTCCTCCTCTGCGTGGGCTCCACCCGTCTGCTGCCTTCTCGTGGCTGCGCGTCCCTTCCCCCGTTATTCCCCACACACCTTCCTCCCCCTCTTCCTTGCTCATTTCTCATGACGCCTCACACCTCTCCTTTGCTCTCTGCAGAAAGACGAGCTTTACCTAAACCTGGTGCTGGAATATGTGCCCGAAACAGTGTACCGGGTGGCCCGCCATTTTACCAAGGCCAAGTTGAGCATCCCTATCATCTATGTCAAGGTAGGCAGGCTGGCGGGCTGCGGGGGTCCTGGCCCACCAAGTCAGGTGCTCCAGACAGACTCTCCCATCATTTCCAAATTTACATTGGTCTCTAGAGGCCTCACGTGCCTTGCCCTTGTCCCTACATCCCCAGAGATGGAGCTCCCCAAAGGCAGCGCAGCCCAAGCCGAGGCCTGATGCAATCAGGGAGGCAGGCTGACCAGGGCTGGGGAGGCTGCACATTACTGGCTCGGGTCCACACCAGGAGCCCACCAGCACCAAGTGGTGTTGCTGCGGTCAGCGGTCAGCTCAGAATCGAGGTGGGGACTTAGAATGCAGAGGCACAGTGAGGTCAGAGTCCTGGCCTGTGGAGCCCTGGCAGAGGGGGATGGGAAGGAGGCAGGGTTGGAGGAAACTTAGCGTCCATGGAGCCAGGGACTCAGGCATCTTCATTCATGGCCTGCGGAGGCTCATTCTCCTGGTGCTGTGCCCTGTGTGTTACTGTCCCTAAGGACGTATTTGAGTGAGTGACTGAGTGAGTGGGCAGGCTTCGCGATGCTGTGGAGAACAGGACCCGAGCAGCCAGCTGCATGGCGGGAGGAGGGTGGGCTCACGTTTGCGGAGGTTGCATGGGCCATTTTTCCTTCCCCTGGCTTTAAGCATCCCAGACCTAGGGTGGTGCTGTGGGACCGCACCTTCTAGGGGGGCGGGTGGTGGTGGTCTGGTTTGTGGACTGTCCCAGACCCAGCACTGAGCAGCTGTAGAGGTCCCGCTGAGACGCAGACTGCTTCTGAAGAGCTCTCAGTTTAGCAGGGTAGACAGGCATCATCACAGAGAACTCTAAAACTGCCAACAATGGCCGACCCTGAAGCAGCACAGGGATTCTGCAAACAGGAGGCCCCTGGCCCTGCCTCCTTTGGGAGTGAGAAGGATTGAGGAAGGCTTCTGGGAGGAGACTGGGCACAGGGCAAGAAGGTGGCATCTCTGGCCACAGGCACTGGGAACAGAGGAGGTGCTGCCCAGGAGGCAGGCCTGAGCAGTTACACATGCTGGGCTATGGACGAAGCCCTGGGGCTGCAGCAGCGATGGAAACACAGAGATCCCTGCTCTTGGCACTTAACATCCTAGTCACTAGGAAAGAGAATAGCAGAAAAATCCAGGTGGAGAGGGGCTGGCGTGAGGGTGGTTTTGACTGCTGTGTGGAGGCTGAGCCCTTCCTACAGCCAGTGGTTTTCTTGGTGAGGCTCCCCAGCCTGCTTTAAAACAAGGCCTTCCTGATGTATCTGTCTTGTCCATCAGGCTTCTGCCGAAGTGTGTGTTTGAAGCAGTGGTTTCCAAAGTGTGGACCGGCACCAGCACTAGGGGGCTGGTTGCAGAGCCTCATCCTGATGTACCGAATCAGAACCTCTGGGAGTGGGCCCTGCAGTCCTTGTTTTAACACGGCCTCCACGTGATTCTGGTGCTCACCAAAGCTTGAGAACCAAGGGGCAGCGGAAGTGTTTTCAAGACAGGGAGAGTGGGCCTGGAAGGGCTCTGCAGGCCGAGATGGTGGAGCAGGGGTGTGCTCTGCGGGGAGAACTGGGCTGGAGTTCTGCTGTCCCCTGCCCACCCCAGGTGTACATGTACCAGCTCTTCCGGAGCTTGGCCTACATCCACTCCCAGGGTGTGTGTCACCGCGACATCAAGCCCCAGAACCTGCTGGTGGACCCCGACACTGCTGTCCTCAAGCTCTGCGATTTTGGCAGGTGGGCCTCACCTGGGGTGGGCTGGGTGGCTGAAGGGGCGAGGAGGGATCCCGACCCTTGGCCCGTGTTGACTCCTGCCCATATCTTCCCACAGTGCAAAACAGTTGGTCCGCGGGGAGCCCAATGTCTCCTACATCTGTTCTCGCTACTACCGGGCCCCAGAGCTGATCTTCGGAGCCACCGATTACACCTCATCCATCGGTCAGACTTGGGGGGGTAGCAGTTGTGGCAGTTTTTGAGGTCCTTCTGTGTGTCTGCCAGGCTCGATGATAAAGCGTTAACACCTGTTCCTTTAGCCGGTCCTCACAAATTCAGGAAGGTGACGCTGTCATAGGTGTATTTTAGTCTAAAGCTTAGAGTGGTGAGGTCACCTGCCCACAGTCAGGTGGGACTGGGCAGGGCTGGGCTTTGAAAGCAGACCTGACTCCAGAGTCCATAGAGCCCTGGAACCTCCCAGGAAGTCCTTTCTCCTCAGTCAGCAGGAGGGGCTGACAGTGACCTTGGGGGAATCGGGAGGTGAAAGGCCTTGCCACCATGAGGGTGTGACCTGTTCACAGGGCCTCGATGTCCTTCCCTGTTGCTGGGGGTGAGAGTGCCAACTTCCAGGCATGAGGAGAGGGTGTGAAAGTGTTCGGAAGAGAAAGTTCATCAGCTTTGCGAGGAAACATCATGGTCCCTAGGTGTGAACTTGTGCTGTGGGGGTCAAGGTACAGGACTGGAAAGGGTGACTAACCAGGCCACGGCTATTTCCAAGAGCAAGAGAGAGGCCAGAAGTGAGTAAGGCAGCTCATTTAATGCTTTCCCTCCAGGCCTCCCTGAGGCCCGGAGAACATAGGTGTCTGTTCTGGGCCTGTTGATGCGTCTTCTGAGGCTGTAGAGAAAAGGCTTACTGGGATCAGAGTGGAGAGAGGCGATGGAAGCCTCTAGATTGGAGAGTACGGCGTAGTCAGGCAGACTTGGAGGTTCAGAGTCAGGCTCCTGTGTTCCTATGCTGTGTGACCTTGTGCAAGGCCCTTTCTCTCTGAGCCAAGAAAATGGGGCTCTTGGCATTTCTCAGGGTGATCATGAAGGACAGAAATGCTTGCCCGGGGATGGGCATGGTAGCTCTGACCCTCCCCCGTTCCTCTTCAGATGTGTGGTCGGCTGGCTGCGTACTGGCTGAGCTCCTCTTGGGCCAGCCCATCTTCCCAGGGGACAGTGGGGTGGACCAGCTGGTGGAGATCATCAAGGTGAGGGCAGGGCCAGGGCGGGCAGGGACTGGGCTCAGGGCCAAGGACCTTGGCTCAGACCCCTTCCTTTCCCTACAGGTGCTGGGAACACCGAGCCGGGAACAGATTCGCGAGATGAACCCCAACTACACGGAGTTCAAGTTCCCCCAGATTAAAGCTCACCCCTGGACAAAGGTGGGGGAGGGCTCGGGGTTCAGGCAGCGTGGCTGAGGTCCCCACCAGAGGCCAACTGGTCTGGGGACCTGGTTATAGTCATGGCTCAATAGTGGGTCAGTTAACTTTGATCACATGGCAAAGTTTAAAGCTGAGGACCCCCAGTAAATCCCAGAGGCCTGCTTTCTGATGGGGAAACGGGCTCACAGCACAGCAGGGCCCAAACAGTCATGGGACCCGAGCAGGTTGCTCATCTGATACAAACTCACCTCCCCTCAAGAGGCTGCGTGTCATTTTCCTCATCTGGAAAGCGGGGTTGTGGGGGCAAGCAGGAGCACACCAGTACCCAGGGCCTCAGCCATCTCCTCTGCACCCCCAGGTGTTCAAATCACGAACGCCGCCCGAGGCCATCGCGCTCTGCTCCAGCCTGCTGGAGTACACCCCCTCCTCGAGGCTCTCGCCGCTGGAAGCCTGCGCCCATAGCTTCTTCGATGAACTGCGATGTCCTGGAACCCAGCTCCCCAACAACCGCCCGCTCCCCCCGCTCTTCAATTTCAGTCCTGGTGGTGAGAGCTCAGCCTGGGATCTGGGGTGCTGGAGGGGCAGCCAGAGACGGCAAAGAGCTTGGTGTGGAAGACCGGAGTAGAGAGCTGAGTGTGGGCTGCAAGGCAGTCCTGGGGCTCAGGAAATACACCCCTGATGCAGGGAGACCCCAACCCACCTCATCTGCACTCTGCGATCTCCCGTGTTAGGCTCCTTCCGGTTTTATTTAAAGTGTTCAGTGGCTACACCTGTCTTTATCTGGTGCCCCTTTCTAACCAGGACTGGGTCGCCAGGTGCCCTGTCCCCTGACTAGACATGTCCATTCCTGTCTCTAGAACTCACCATCCAACCATCTCTCAATGCCATCCTCATCCCTCCTCACTTGAGGTCCCCGGCGGGCACTGCCTCCCTCACCCCATCCTCACAAGGTAAGTTGGGGGCCATCTCCTGTGCAATAAAGCTGCATTTCTCAGTGTATGGGGGGGAGGGTTTGTTCTCACAGCCCCTGAGTTTACTGCAGATATGCAGAAATTGTTGACAGAAAGCCATGTTTCCCATGTGAATGGGCACCTTTGTAAGGCATTATTGCCTGTATTTTGTGTTCAGATGCAAACTGGAAAACGAAAGACATACATCTGGCCTGCACAAACAAATAGTTAAATTTGTTCCTCCCATTTGAAAATGAGAGCTATTTTATGTGCAAATCCAGATTTCCTGTTTCTCTTGGGGAAGAAAATCAGACTGGGCAGCAGTGGGCCTGCCTCTGCTCAGGGCGGTCCTGCCAGCTGGAGCTGAGGTCCGGCTGCCCCCTGCGCTAGAGGGGCTTCGCTCCCTTGTGAGTCACTTAGTGACCAACCTGGCCCTTTGGCGTCTGAGTTTGAAACCCTCGACCTAAAGTGACAGCTTTCGGTTTCTAATGTAGCATCTCACACCAGCTTCCTGCCTTGGGGTGGCGGGGTGGGGGTGGGGGGCCAACAGGCCCAGGTTAACCATCTGCTTCTTCCCCCCTCAGCTTTAAGTGAGGCTCAGACCAGCTCGGACTGGCAGTCAACCGATAACACAACCACCCTCACCAACTCTTCCTGAGGGCGCCACCAACTACCCTTCCATCTGGGAGCCCTGTGTGGGGCTGGGAAGGGGGGCCATAGCCCACCAAGCTCCTGCCCTGACTGGGCCCCTAGACTAGAGGGCAGAGGTAAACGAGTCCCCACCCCACCCCCCTAGTCCCTCCCTCACCAGCCTCACCCCTGTGGTAGGCTTTTTAAGAGGATTTTAACTGGTTGTGGGGAGGGAAGAGAAGGAAGGACAGGGGATGGGGGGCATGAGGACCTTCCACCCCCTCAGCCCCCCACCCTCCCCCCAGGTCTCCACCTCCTCCAACCCCCTCCCCCACTGTGTCCCTTGTAAATAGAACCAGACCAGCCCCTCTCCTCCTCTTCCCTTCCCTTTCCCCCGGGTGTAAATAGATTGTTATAATTTTTTTCTTAAAGAAAATGTCGATTCGCACCGTCCAACCTGGCCCCTTCCCCTCCTACAGCTGTGTCCCTGCTCCTGTCCTCTGCCCCTAAGGCCTCCTCCCTCCTCTCCCCGCCCTGGAGGGCAGGGGCAGTGGGGGAGCTCCTGATGTCTTAGTTTTCACAGTAAGGTTTGCCTGTGTACAGACCTCCGTTCAATAAATTATTGGCATGAAAACCTGCTTCCTGTCTAGACACCTGTTTTCACAGAGGTGAGGGAGGGGCTTGGGGGGGGGGGACTGGGACAGAGTGGGCTGCGTCTCAGGCAGGGGAGCAGGGTGCAGTGAACCCAGGCTGGCCCAGGCCTCCTGTGCCTCAGCTCTGTGCACGTGGTGAGCCGCGTCTGGCTTATCCACCGCAGCACACATCATCTGCTTCTACTTAGGGAGGGAAGCACCGTCATTCCCAGGTGACTGGTGAAAGAGCTGGCGATCAGATAAGTCAGGGCCACAGAATGTAAGTGGCAGAGTCAAAGTTTGAATCAAGGGCTCCCTATATCATAGCCTGAGCTACCTGCCGCTTAAGGGGGACACAGGATGATGGGGGGGGTCACTTGGGCCAAAACAACCTTGATACAGACTCTTGGTGGCCATGGATGGGGGCAGAGGAGCCGTTTCCAAACCCTAGCAGAGAGCCCCAAGCCTTCATTGCTGTCTTAAACAGGACCCTACTGTGCCCACCTCTAGGGATGGTGGGAAGTGACACCTTTGGGAAGGTTGTTGCAGAGGGCCTGATTTTTCTCCTTGCTTTGTAAACATGCTGGGGCCAGATGGTGGGGCTGTGGCAGAGCGAAATGGCATCTCCTCCACATGGTGCCAATGGTAGCGAAGGCAAGAGGCCCTAGAGAGGAGCAACTGAACTATCCAGTACTGGACTCCATTTGTGAAATGGGAGAGTTCCGAACACACCCCTGAGGGTGTTCAGGGACTGTTCCTGTGGTATCTGCGCTCTGCTATCACGTGAGGTGAGCACCAGGGGCATCTGTATACTGACGGCCCAGAGCAAACCCTGCCCCTCCCTGCTCAGCACCATCAGCTGTCACCTTGTTCGCAGGATGAACACCAAGAGCAGGTGGACTGGATGAGGGAAGGAAGGGTCTGGACAAGGGGCTGAACTTGGGTTCCTGGGGGCCCCTGCCTGCTGCTCACACCAGTGGGCCATGAGGTTCCCAAGGGTGTCCCTACACCCTCCGCCCACCTCCCTGGCCTCTGTCCAGTTCTGGCCCCATTCTCTCCTTCCCAGCCCATCTTCAGCTTCCTCCTTGCCCCACCCTGATGGATGCCAAAGAGCCCTAACCCCACAGAGAACCCTTACCCCATCCCACCCACTGCACTTCCCTAACTTCTGAGGCTGGTTTTCAAGGCCTTCCCAGGTCTAGACTTCCCCTGACCCCCACCTCATCACCCCTCCTTCGCCCGGCCTCCCTCCTGGACACCTCAGCCACAGCCTGTCCTGCCGCACCTGTCCGAGCACCTCGGTCTAGAGGCCCGAGAGGAGCCTGCCCCATTGAGCCTGCCCCAAGTGATCTGCTTTCATCTGGAGAGCAGAGCACTATCAGCCCCACATAACCTCAGAAAACGTTGGGGATGCCTTTCTGTTCCCAAGACCTTTTTATCTTTCGCAGCCCCTTAAGTCCAGTCACTTTCCCTGCAGTTACACTGACTCCTCTGAGCCGCTGCCCCCTGTACTGGTTTCAGGTCACGGTCACTCAACAGCACTGGTTACAGATGTGGCTGAAAGCACCACCTGGATTCAAATCCCGGCTGACGCCTCTGCCCAGCTCTGAGACCTTGGATGAGTCTGTCCCTGTTTCCTTGGGATAACACTGAGACGGCCTCGCAGGCCTGCTGGGACCACATGCGCGCCCAGTGCTAACTGCAGCGCCTGCCGCGGCTGGGCAGCCGGACGCCTGCTGTCACTGTCGTCAGTAACTGGACAACCTCTGAGTGCACCGAGAACTCAACGCCTCGCGGTGGTGTCTGCCTGTAGTATTTCCTTCCTCTTCTACAAGCAAATGTTTGCCTTTTCAAGGATTACCTCCCCTAGAAGTCTCTGACCCCTGATCTACCATGGAGGTTTGTTTCCTGCTCCGGGATCCTACTGTCCCTACACCTCCCCACTGCCGCCCTGGGGACCCTGGGGCTGAAGTGTGCCTGCCCCGCCTCAGGCACCGCAGACGCCTGACTCGTCTTTGGGCCCCAGCACACAGAGGGTGACCTTACGACACCCAGGCTCAATAAATCAACAAGACACTCAGGGAACAAGGCCATCTGTACTTGGGTGTGTTCCTCCAACCCCTGTGTATGGCTCTTGGGGCACAGCCCCTGTCTTGACTCATGCCTGCGTCTCCAGTATCACCCATCTGCAGCTGAACACCCATCTTTCAGGTGGAAGTGAGATGAAAGAAGCCCAGAGAAGTCAAGTACCTTCTTCCACCAGGCAGAGCCAAATGCAGGGATCCCAGAGTCCAGGGAAGGCAAGGGTAGGGGCAGGCGGTGGAGAACAAGCAGAGGACCTGAAGAAGAATGTGACAGTGCCCAGCAGAGACCTGGCACATGGTCGGGGCTCAGGAAAGGTTACCTGACGTTCCTAGGCACCAGGGTGACGCGGAGCAGAGAGTCTTGGAGAACCCCACTTTGCAACGCAGTGGGGTGGCTTAGGACACATTGTATGGTGTCTCAGAGCTTCAGTGTCCCCTCAGGCAGAGAAAGGTGACACCTGGTGGGGCCGTTCTGAAGAGTCAGTAGGGAAGAGGCCAGGATGGATGCTGGCACCCAGTGGGCACCAAAGTGGCTTGTCAGGAGGTGGTCCCCTTCTCCCCAGAGGTGCCCATACTTGTTTTGCAACCAAATTTTTTTATTGTTGCTCTTTAACTGTGTCACATGAAGGCTGTGTCCAACTGCAACAACCCGCTTGCTTCAGAGGCCCCCAGGGCTGCCTGGCACAACTGCAGCGTGTCTGCAAGGGCCAGTGGCTGGGACGTCTCAATGATGGCAATGGTCTCCCCGAGCTCGGTGCACATGATTGTCTGCTGAGGCTCGGGGGGTGGGGGCGGAGCAGGAGGGGGCGACCGGGGAGGCTGCAGCGTCAGGGTCCGTGCCTGGGCGTGGACCCGCTGATGCAGTCGCAGGCCCGCCATGGCACGGAACCAGCGGCCACAGGTCCCGCAGTAGTAGGGGCTCTTGTTGTAGAGTCCAGTGATGGGAAGGCGAGGCGCGCGGGCAAACGCCACTGGCCGCAGGTGCAGTCTCCGGTGCTGCTGCAGGTTAGAGCTCTGTGTGAAGCGCTTGCCACAGTCCAGGCACTGGTAGGGACGCACGCCTGTATGGGTCAGCTGGTGGCGGCTGAGGTTGGCCAGAGAAGCGAAAGTCTTGCCACAGGCATGGCACTGGAAGGGCCTCTCGCCCGTGTGTGTCCGGAGATGGTTGCGCACGTGGACCAGCTTCTTGAAGCCCTTGCCACAGACGCCGCAACGGTGCCGCCGCTCAGGGGGCCCGTGGACGGCGCGCCGGTGCCGGGAGAGCCGGGAGGCTGAGGCAAAGGACTTGGGGCACTGAGGGCAAGGCAGCTGGGCAGGCGGGGTGGGAGGGGCTGGGGGGGGAGGTGTGGGCTCGGCTGGAGCCAGGGAGGCCACTACAGATGCTACCGTGGGTGGTGCTGCTGAGGGGGGTGCCCCACTCTTGCCTGCGTGCGTGCGCCGGTGGTAGAGAAACTTGGTCATGTTGCTGAATGTTTTGCCACAGCGGCAGCGATGCAGCGGGTTGGCAGTATGGGCCCGCCGATGGGCCACCAAAGTGAGCTCCGTGCCGAAGCCACGGCCGCAGTCCACACAGAGGTAGCGGGCTTCGCCGCGGTGCAGCCGCAGGTGCTGCTCCAGGGAGGCTGCTTTCTTGAAGACCTTGGAGCAGGTCGTACACTCATGGGTGCCACCCACGTGCGCCCGCCCATGAGCCAGAAGCCGGTTTGCAGAGCTGAAGCTGCGCTGGCACTGGCTGCAGTAGAAGGGGTGAGCTGCTGAGGCTGGGCTGTGGGATGCCCGCCGGTGTCGCCGGCGTGCCCCTGCTGAGGTACAGTGTGGGGGACCATCCCCACTGCCCTGGGCCTGGCCAGCTGGAGACTTGTCACCTCCCTTTGCATCGTCACCAACGTCAGCTGCTGCCTCTTCCTCTTCCTCTGTCTCTTCATTGTCGTCTTCATCATCTTCCTCCTCCTCTTCTAACCCATTGTGCTCTTCTTTCTCTAGGGAGTCAAAGTGGGTGCCTTGATGCTCCAAGAACTCCTCGGGGGTGGTACAGAGGGTAGAACACTCGGGGCACTCGTAGGGCTCCATCTTGACTTCAGGTGGAGCAGGGGGTGGAGGTGGTGGTGTGACGGGAGGCAGAGGCGGCAGCACCGGAGGTTTAGCTGCTGCAGTGGAAAGGTGCTGGGCCTTGCGGTGAGCCACCCACAGCTCAGGTGAGGGAAACAGCTCCTGGCAGTCTCCACACTGGTACTGGATCTGGCTTGCAGACTCCCGCAGGTGGGCATCTTGGTGAGCAAGGAGCTCCCTGGGGGAGAGGATGAGCTGGCTGCACTCGCCGCACTGGAAAGGCCCTTCCTCAGTGCCTGGCACCAGCTCCGGCTCCAGGCCAGTGTCCTGGGTGGTCAGTGCCTCCTCCTCTGTGACAGTGGGCACGTGCTGCTCCTGGTGTGAGAGGACTTCTTCCAGCGTGTTGTAGAGGTTGCCACATTCAGAGCACATGAACTGGAAGAAGAGGGAGGAGGCAACAGCCTCCCCAGGTGTCATCTCAGTCAGCTCCGTTGACAGCTCCATCTTCTCCCCTAATATCGGTGCTGACATCTCCATTACCCTTGGCGACATTTGTGTCGGCATCTCAGCTACCTCAGCCACTTCAGCCACCACCTCTGCCATTGCGCGGAAGGTGGTGCCTGGAGAAAGGAGGGGGGCCTAATGAGACACCAGGAACTCAGGGGAGGGGGGATGTCTCAGGGGTTCCCTTGCCCACGTCATCACTCACCAGTCTCTATCAATCAGCAAGTCTGGATCCAATGTTTATACCTCACTCTTCAGTGAGCCCATGACTCTGTAGTTGAACTGCACCCCATGGCGCCCAGGCATCTGCAAGAGGGAGACAGCCCTCCTCAGTCTGGCCTCTGATGCCACCCTCCTTACCCAGAGGGCTGGTCACACCCTTTCCAAGAACATAATGTATCTTTGGGGGCCTGCTGGCTTTTGCCTGTGCATGTCCTCTCTGCGCAGCATCTTTCCTCCGTCTATGTGTACACAAAGGGATGCAGCAAAGTTTAAGAGCACAGGCTCTGGAACCACACTGCCCTCGGCTTGAATCTGAGCTCCACCACTTACTTTGTCTCTCTGAGACTGTCTTCTCACCTGTGAAATGGGCTAAAAGTAGTAATGACCACAAAGTCCCTGGTACTTGATCAAGGTTAGATAGAATCATTACTTGTAATTCTCCAGAAATGTTTTCCTATTCTAAGTCTTTGATGCTGCTATTCTTTCTGGCAAGAAAGTTTTCTCTTCTTGTCTAACAAACTCCCTCCCAGAATTTCCTTTTGTGAAGTCTTTTTAAATAACATATCTATATCCACAGGGCGGTGGCCACTCACTCCTCCTTGGGGTTCTTTTTTTTTTTTTTTTGGCTGCATCTCTCAGCATGTGGGATCTGCCCTAACCAGGGGTTGAACCTGTGCCCCCTGCACTTATAACTACTGCACCACCAGGGAAGTCCCTCCTTGGGGTTCTTATAGTATTCTGTGCCACCTCCATCATAGCAAATATCATGAACTTGAGATAAACTCATCAGACTGAGAAGGCTGGCAAGGCAGATGTGATTCACTGTAGGGGCTGCTGTCTTTAACAAAACCACTGATCAAGTGCAGGGATATTAACTTTTGAACTTCCCTCTATGTGCCCCCTATCTCCCTCTATTGGTGTAGGCTCAACCCAACCCAGGCCCCGTCACACAATGGGGGTTCAGAGTCCTTCAGACTGCCCCCACGCACGCCTCAGTAGTAATTTTCCAAATATAATCCCCACCATCTCCATTTCTTCTTCAACTCATCTGTTAGTGCCAGAGTTCAGCTTACAGGTGGGCACACAAAAGTTTCTGCACCTTTCAGCATGTGGGATCTGCCCCCGACCAGGGGTCGAACCTGTGCCCCCTGCACTAGAAGCACAGAGTTATAACCTGTATTGCCAGGGAAGTCCCTCCTTGGGGGTTTTTATGGTATCCTGTGCCACCTCCATCATCACAAACATCATAAACTTGGGACAGAGTTAAAAATGTTAAGCTCCCAGAGGTCTCATCACAATAGGCACTAAGTATATTTGCTGAATGAATAATGCTCCTTTCAGGAAGTGAGGCCCCGAGAATTTAAGGGTCTCTGCACATATTCCACTTTTCCCACCAGACCAGGCCTCCTATTAAACTGTGAATTCCCACAATAACAAGGCCCATCACTGGGCCCTGCTATCAGCTGGTGTCCAATAAATCCTCCTTGCGTAAATGATTCATTAAAAGCCCAAGAGCTAACTTTTGGACTCCTTCCCTAATTTTTGAGTTGCCCGGGGCCCTGGCACACAAAAGCCATTCAACAACGGATCTTCCCGGAAACCAGGGGCCTGAGAGTTCAACTTTTCATTGTTTACAGCTCTGGTCCAAAAGAGAATTCCCCTTTAGCGAGGCCCAGCGCCTGGTGCAAGGCTTTTACACAGAAGGCACCCAGTAAATGTGTAAAAAGACCTGAAGTGTGGACTTTCCTAGTCAACATTTCCCATTTCCCAATCTTGGATTGTGAACTACTGAGGAGAAAGATGGGTTTATTTAGAGGATCAACAAAAGTCCTTCAAGAAAGAACCCACCAGGGGTCTGGAAGTTCAACTTTTCTGAGACACAACCCTTTTCTCTGACCAAACTTATCAACGCCGCAGCCTGAGAGCCCTGCAAACAGTGGGGGGCCTGCACGCCACAGGCGCTCAGTCAACGCTACAGGGCACCGAGGAAGGAGCGCTCTTTCCACTCCGCGCCGCTCCCGCCCTAGCGCAGGCCCCAAAGCTCCTCGACCCTCGGTGTCCCCTTCGTTCTCCCTCCGCCCTCTCCGTATGCCCAGCGTTCTCTTCCCCGGCCCGCCCCGGGGCGCCCTCACCCGTCTCTCTCACCTCCTGCAGCCCCCGCCGCTCTTGACACAGACCCTCAGTTCCAGGCGTGCGGGACCCCTCACTATTCACACCTCCCATTGGGCGGCTCCCTTACCCCTGGCAGCCAATCAGAGCCGAAAGCGGAGGGCACGCGCCCTTGCGCCTGCGCGTGGACACTCAGGCGGGGCTCGGCGAGTTTCTCCACGCACGCAACTGTGCCCTGTGGGCGGGGCTCCGGGCTCGGAGAAGCGCCTGCGCAGTTCTCCTGGGTAGCTCTACCGCCAAGTCTGAAAGTTAAGTGGAAAGAAGTGGGCATCACCGGAAAGCAAGGGACCATGGAGTGGACTGGGTGGTAAGAGACCTTAACAGAAGTGTAATTTTATAGCTGAAGAGACCGAACATGTCTGAGAGCACAACTTTGGAGTCAAACACACTTGGGGTATTTCCCCTCTGTGGGCCTCACTTTTACTCCTGAATAAAATGGGCTTGAATCAAATCTACCTCAAAGGCTGTTGAGGGGGTTGGATGAAATCAATCAGGTAGAAGCACTCAACACAGGGCCTGATATAATGCGGATGCTCACTATAACCCATCTAACCTGGACATAGTCCTTCCCTGTTTGTAAAATTGCTTTCCCTTCCCTCCCACTCTTCGGTGAATTTAATGATATTCACTTATTGGATGCCTACTGTGTGTCTGGCCCAGGACTGGGTTTCAAGAGGTGACAATTGCCATAAGAGAGGGGATTCCCTGGTGACTCAGAGGGTAAAGAGTCTGCCTGCAATGCGGGAGACCTGAGTTAGATCCCTGGGGTGGGAAGATCCCCTGGAGAAGAAAATGGAACCCCCCCCCCCCAAAAAAAAAAAGAAAGAAAATGGCAACCCACTCCAGTGTTCTTGCCTGGAAAATCCCATTGATGGAGAAGCCTGGCGGGTTACAGTCTGTAGGGTGGCAAAGAACCATAAAGAGAGGGGAAGGAACTCTTCCGAGGTTACTGCTATAGCCAGTGCGAGGCAGGACCCAGGAGTCCCAAGGGGATGGGAACCGGTCCCAGAACCTGTCCCAAGACACTTGAGGGCCCTCACCTTGAGTCACCCAAGTGGGGAAGGGGCAGGATGGCCACAACGTCCAGGGCTCTGCCGCAGGGTTGGTGGGGGTGGGGGGTGGTAGTGCTTAGACATGCAGCCTTGACACCAACTCTCTTGATATAGACCTGCTTTTGTCAGAGTGAAATTGGTAGATGCAGATTAGAGAGGGGTATTGAGAGTTCCCTGTGACCTAGGAGGTCAGAGATTTTAAAGGGTTTTGGGGGCAGGGCGTTAGAGTTCCTGGAGGGGATTCTGACTGTAACGGGGGAGTCATGACGGACACATCCTGAAGTACACAATCAAGATGTAGGGGCCTATTGCAATCAAGAAGGAGGTACTGGCTCCTTAAATGAGACGGAGAGTCCTAGCCTTGACTGAGGAAGGAATTTATAGAAGAGGAATGTCTGTTCGATGAGGTGGGATTCCAGTCAGGATCACGAGATGGCACAGACGGGGTATAGGTTGCCAGTAGAAGTAAGGGGCAGTCTAATGGAGGGAAGTCCAAGTCCTGATCATAAGGGGTCTTGGCACTACCCAGAGCCAGGACGATCGTGATTATGGTCCTTTGCCACGGGCAGGTGAAAACAGTGGTAACGTGGGCTTCTAGGTCGTGATTAGGAGGGGGTTGTAGTCCATGACATGAGTAGTTTCAGCAGGTCGTGATGTGGGGCAACAAGGACACTGTAGCTCGAGTCGACCCTGCAAAAGGGTACCACCAACTCCAGCCCGGTTGCGGCGCCACTTTCGCTCTGCGCAGGCGCAGCACAGGCCTGCCAGACACTACGGTTGGGGGCGGACCCAGGGGAGGGGCCTGGAAGCTCTGCGCTTGCGCTTAAGGGGCGTGGCGGTCGCACCTGCGCGAGTTGGGCGAAGGAGGAGGGGCGAGGTGACGCAGGCGTAATAATAGAGAAGGTGCCAGAAAGATCCAAAACAAGTGGCTGCGGCCGTCGCCTGGGAGTCGTGAGACGCCGGAATTCGGTAAGGCTATAGAGAGGCCTACAAGCGACTAGTGGCGGGTAGACGGGACCACCTGGGTGCTGGGGAGAGGGAGGTACCGCCCTTCCAGGGCAAGAGGGTCGGATTCGGACAGCGCCACCTGTGTGGGGCGAAGGGCGGCTTTGGTCGGTCTCATTGTAGGGGACAGAGGGTCACTTTCGGGCGGTACCACTTAGGTTGATCTGTATGGCCGATCGGACAGTACCTCTGGACGGAGCCAAGGAACATGTCCGGACAGAATTGCTCACAAAGGGCGATTGGCGGGGTGCCCCGCGTCGGGCCCCCAGGCTTGTTCGAACCGAGTCACTTGCTCTGTTGGGAGGCTTGTTCGGAACATACCACCTAGGGAGGGGCCCTCGGGTCTGGCCAGTCCGAGTGGTAGGAGGATGAGCGGCGTCTGGAGTCTGGACCTGTTACTAGGGGACCTAGGGCGATACCATTCTCTTGTGGCAGAGGGGGGAGGCTCCAAGGGCTGGGACTGAGGATGGCCCTGCCCGGCGGGACGCGGCTGGGGACACACACTGGCGGGGGTTGAGGTCTGGGTCCCGCGTCGCTGACCGCTGCCTCCTGCTCGCTGTGTGGGTTCTAGGCCCTGGTTCTGAGCTTGCTCTGCCCCGCTCCCCCGGGTATGGCGCTGACCAGGTCGACCCCGGCCCCGAGCTGGGAGGAGGATGAGTGTCTGGACTACTACGGGATGCTATCGCTTCACCGTATGTTCGAGGTGGTGGGCGGGCAGCTGACCGAGTGCGAGCTGGAGCTGCTAGCCTTCCTGCTGGACGAGGTCCCGGGTGCCCCCGGCGGCCTGGCCCGCGCCCGCAGTGGCCTGGAGCTGCTGCTGGAGCTGGAGCGCCGCGGGCAGTGCGACGAGAGCAACCTGAGGCTGCTGGGGCAACTCCTGCGCCTACTGTCCCGCCACGACTTGCTGCCGCACCTGGCGCGCAAGCGGCGTCGGCCAGGTATGGTGGAATGGGAGGGCGACCGACTTCCGCTGGGGAGAGGGCCTTGCTTTCGCTGGGCCTCCCCAGTGCCTGATATGAAGAGAGCCATATCAGACAGTATGTGTCTCATCGCACTTTCCTCCTCCCAGGGTATCAATGAGAAACACAAGAGGGAGGAGGCATGGCTTTGGGAGGGGTGAGCTTCTGAAATTTGGCCACGTCAGTAGTGATGTTTGTGGCCACTGTTTACGGAGGGCTTACTTCATGCCGGGCATAGCAGTAAGTCCTTCTTCATGTGTACTATCACCTTATGACCCCCCACCCCCACCCCAGTAATCCTAAGTGGAAGTCCCGTCCGTGTCCCCACTGTACAGGGAAAGCACAGTAGGTTCAGAGAAGTTAAGCAGCTTGCCCGCATATAACGGTTGAATCCTGTGTGTCCCTGGGAAATAGGGAACAGGAGGTACAGCTTGATGAGACTGACAAAATGTTTGTTCCCTGAGGTTTTCATTTAGTGGGGGTATCAGACTATAGTGGGCTTCCCTAGTGGCTCTGTGATAAAGTATCCGCCTGCCAATGCAGGAGACACGGGTTCGATCCCTGGGTCAGGAATATCCCCTGAAGAAGGAAATGGCAACCCACTCCAGTATTTTTGCCTGGGGAATCCCATGGACAGAGAAGCCTGGAGGGCCACAGTCCATGGGGTCGCACAAGAGTTGGAGGTGAGCAGCGACTAAACGATATCAGACTATGAGACAGATGGATGACTTATTATTACTGTTATTTTAGTCTATGAAGATAATTTTATTTGAATGATTTACTTTTAGATGTGGTTATGGAAAGACTGAAACAGAAGAGTGGAGCAGAGAGTAGGAACTGTGGAGTGTTTCAGAGTGAAAGGCCGCCCCCTTAAGTTTTCATAACCAGTTAAGTCCTTTCTGAGAAGGTGACGTTTGAACTGAGGCTGCTGTACTGCCCGAGTGTCTAGATCTCAAGAGGAAAACATTCTAGGAATAGGGAAAGACAGACTGTCTAGTCCTGAGGTGGGACTGAGTTTAGCACTATCTGAGGCCAATGTGGCAGGAGCAGAGATGGAAGTAAGGGCAGAGAGTAGTTGAGAAGCCGTGTCACACAGGAGCTTGCAGATAACACAGCTGGAATTCAGATCCTGCTAGTTTGTCTCCAGAGTTAATGCCCTTAACCCTTGTAAGGGAAGGACTCCTAGAGCAGTCCCGAGCAGGTGAGGAGCCCCTTGTGTGCTGAGGCTGTGAGCTCTTGAGCCCTCGGCTGGGTTACTGGAGGTGCTGTGGTTAGTTTGGGGAGGGCGTTTGTGAACTTCCCTGTCTAGGGTAAGCCCATGGGGTTTGGATAACCAGGAGAAGGATAACCTTAAGGCAGAACTGACAGCATTTTGGGAAAAATGTGTCTGGAGCTCCAGTCAGGCTCTGGAAGAGAAGATTTGCGGAGCTTGCAGGGGCCTGCCTACTCCTTAGGGCCTCAGGGAGACCCAGGGATGGTTGGGGGTGGGGAGCGCGTAGGCAGCGTTGCCTGAATCCTGACCATAACTCAGCTTACAGAATAGCTCTGACAGTTGGTGCTGCTGTAGACAAGGATTGGGTGGCCCCAGGAGGTGATGAGTCTTCTATCCTGGGAGGCACGGAGCAGTTACTGGGCTGGAGGTGTTTGAGGAGGAGTGGCTGTCTGGGCTTTGACCTCTGGAGAACTCAGGCACCCTGTGGGGCAGGCTTTCATCTTTGGGGGGAGGGGTGAGAATTGGAGGCTGGGCCTGGGAGAGGCTGGAGGTTTCAAATACTTTTTTCCATCCCCTGCCCCATCCCCAGTGTCTCCAGAGCGCTACAGCTATGGCTTGTCCAATTCTTCAAGGAGGATGGAGGGCAGCTGCCGTCGCCGTCGCCAGTCAAGCAGTTCTTCAAATGCTGAGCAGGGTCAGTGGGAGACAGGTGAGTGTCCCTCACTGGCCCTTCTGAACCCTCATGAACCTACCTCATCTTGACCCATCAAGAAAGGAGCCTGAGGGGTGATTTTGCCTGTTTCTCTTTTAAATGTATATATTTATTTTATTTTTGGCTGTGCTTGGTCTTCATTGCTGCACTCGGGCCTTCTCTAGTTGTGGCAAGTGCGGACTGCTCTAATTGGGGTGTGCAGGCTTCTCATTGCGGTGGTTTCTCGTTGCAGAGCATGGACTCTAGGGCGCACGGGCTTGAGTAGTTGCGGCAGATGGTCTCCGTAGTTGCAGCGTGTGGGCTGTAGAGCACAGTCTGGATAGTTGTGGTGCATGGGCTCAGTTGCCTCAAGGCCTGTGGGATCGTCCCAGATCAGGGGTCGAAGCAGTGTCCCCTGCATTGTCAGGCGGATTGCTTGCCACCAGACCAACAGGGAAGTCCCAATTCTGTCTCATTTTTGCTTTGTGCTTGTGTGTGGGTTTGTGTGTTTATTGCTGCAAAAACCTGGGTCCAGAAGTAACCTGTGCAGTTCTCTTGTGGTTTTTTGTCATTTAAATGGCATCACCTTGTAGGTGTTATCCTTCACACAGCTGTCTTTATTGGATGTGTTCCTGAGATTTATTCACATTGGGTTTCTAACTGGTTTTGTTACATTGCCATGGCAGTGAATTTATCTATTGTCCTCCCTTCTCCCAAGTTTTTAATCATTCAAATGTAATTTCAAATATACAGAGAAGTTGAAAGATTAGTTCAGTGAACTTGTTCATATCTTTCACCTTGATTCAGTAATTTTAACGTTTTGCCAGTTTTGTTTTGTGGGTGGGTGTGTGTGTGTGTATGTAACTCTGGGGTTTTTTATTGAACTCTTTGAAAGTAAATTATAGGCATCAGGACACTTTACCCCTAAATTAGCAGGCATCTCCTGAGAATCAGGAGATTGTCTGATACCACTTCAAGACCATTATCATACCTGAGAAAGGGCATGAGCACTAATCCTGTGGTATCCTAATGAGCCTGCCTCAGATCTTCTCGATACTGTCTGGAGTTTCAGGACCCACTGACAGATGTGTTGTTGTGCACTCAGTTGTTAGTCACCTTAATCTCTACTATAGAACCCCCACCCCCTGCCACCGGGTACCTTTTTCTTTATTTCCTCATGACATTGACCAGGCCACTTGTTTTTTAGTGTCCTGATTGTTTCTGGATGTGTCTGATGATTTCCTGAGAGTATCTTTTAACTTATACCTCTGTCCTCTGTATTTTGGGAATGGTGTTTAGAGAGTTGGTTAGATTCAGGTTATGTGGATTTGGCCAGGATGTTCCTTGGTTGATGCCGTCAGCTTCACATTGGAGCACATGAGGAGACCTGGTTTTCCTTTTGTGAGCGAGCAAGTTTGTTTACCTGGTTATCTGGTATATTTGCCGTTAGTACAGAGGTATTTTTCCCTTCGTGGTTAGTAGATGATCTATGGGATGACATTTTTACCCGTCCTGTTCCCCAGCAGCATCCCCAGTGGGTTTAGCAGCCGTTGGAAATCTTTGCCTGAGCCAGTTGTACTGGTGTTCTCACAGTGATGATTTTCGGATTCTCTCCTGTGTCTGTTACCTGGCATTTTCTCAAAAGGAGTTTTACTTTTCTCTTTGCTTCTATCCATCCCTCCCTCTCTTTTTTAAGTGAGGAGTGTCACCATGGACTTATGTATTCTTGTGTGTTTAAAGTGTTAGAATCAGTTATTCTTCCTGATCAAATTGGCTAGCTCCTGTGTCTTTTTGATGTGTCTGCTTCGTTCTTTGCTTCTTGGTTTGTAGGTAGGACTGCAGGATGTCCTGGGTTCCCTTGTATTTTCCTTCCCCAGCCCTGGAATCAGCTGTTTCCAGAAGCCTGGTTTCTCTTAGAGGCAGTGGTATTTAGAGACCAAGATTCAGGGGCTGAGTAGGTGCATTGTTTCTAGACTCTTACAGTGAACCAAACTAGAAACTGTGCCTTTAAATAAAAATTCATGTTAGTATTTTCAGTTCAAAATTAACATTACAAGGACCTTTTTTTGTTTGTTTTCCTGACTGCACTGAGCTGGCTTGTGGGAATTTTAGTTCCCTGACTAGGAATTGAACCTGCATCATTGGCAGTGAAATCACAGAGTCCTAACCACTGGACTGCCAGGGAAGTCCTTACAAGGACATTTTTATCTTACACTGAAAGTCTTGGTTCTTGGTAACATTAAGACATGGACTTATTTGCTTTATTTTACAACAATAATAAAACAATTTCAAACTTAAAAAGTGCTAACCATGTCTATTAAATGAAACATAAGATTTTTTTGTGTGATTTTTAATTGTTTTCAGAGTATATTCCTACTAAGAGTTTATGGTCACAACATTCTTCCTAGTTACTTAAAATCCTTTTCTCCTGTTGTGTGTTACTTATTCTATATATGTGTAGATTCATTTGTTTCTGTTTAATTTTATGCTCTATTTTGCCTCCTTAATTTTTTGAGTATGTCATAAAACAGTTACATGAGTCCAAAGTCAAATCTAAAATATGCAGAAAATATGTTCTTAGAAGTATCATTTCTTTTGTTGTCTCTTTCCCTCCCAGTAGATAATCAATTTCATTTCCCCTATAGACTTATGATGTTTCATCTTGCAGAAATAGCAAAAAATGTATACATCTTGTTTCCTCTCCTTTTTTATATAGAATGTAGCAAACTGTAGCTACTTGCTTTCTTTCACTCAGCAATCTATTTGGAAACTCCCCTGTGCACTTTTTGTCAGACATTTACATTGTTTTCAAGTTTACAAGGTTAGAACTATAAACAGAGCTCCAGGCTCCCGCAGCTGTTGTCCTGCCTGTTTCCTGGTGTGAGTAGTCAGGGTTTCTTTAGGGTCACACCTGAGGGTGGAGCTGCCAGGTGGGGTGTGCTCACCTGTCCTACATGATGCTCACTTGTCTGTACTCTCCATCTTCTGGCCCAGGAAGCAGAGGGGCTCACCCAGGGTCCCCCAGCCCAGAGTCCAGACTTGACCGCTTCCTTGGGCTCCCATCTTGATGCTCCACCTGTCATCTGGTCCTCAGCCTACCTCATCTTTCTCTCCTCAGGTTCTCCCCCAACTAAGCGACAGCGGCGGAGTCGGGGCCGTCCCAGTGGTGGTGCCAGACGGCGGCGGAGGGGGGCTACCACCACTCCCCAGCAGCAGCAGGAGCTGGCCCGGCCCACCTCAGAAGGCAAAGTGACCTGTGGTAGGTGTTGATGTGTGCCTCGGGGAGCGCATGTACAGTGTAGAGCTGGAGGCGGGTGAAGCAGCCCCCCGTCTGACACCCGGGGGGGGGGCAGCGGCTCGGGCACCTGTTCAGCGCAGCAGAATTCTTGCCCTTTCTGTAGCCATCTTGGTGGTCTACCTCCCACCCATAGTCGAAGGATTATGTTGTGTGTAGCCTTCTCCAGGAGGCCTTTCCTGACAATCCCTTACCTTCATTTTCATTTTTTATTGGAAGAGCCAGGCAGAGCCTGAGAGGTTGGGCTTGGCAGGCCTCAGGGCAGATGGGAGTTAGATTTTATACTAGAGGTCAAGTCTTTCCAAGGGGGTTTTTCTTTTAGCGTGGCAGTGAGGTGAACTCTGATTCCATCTAGAAAATCAATTAGTGAATGAGTTAGAATTTGCACAGTGTTTAGAACAGTGCTGGACAGGCACATGCTCTGCCAGGTGTCTGGGAAATACAGGCAACAAAGGGGAAGCAGTGACCTGAGTGGAGCAGCTTCAAGTCTAACACGGATGGGGCTGAGGTCTGGCCTGGGGTAGTGGCATTGGAGAGGCGAGAAGGAGGTGAACCTACGGAAATAAACCATAGGGCTGACTGGACCTGCAGACTTGTTGGGTTGGGTGGGGTAGGGGACTCCACTCTGCAGACTCATGAAGACCTTCCCATGAGAAGTTCTCACTGTTTGTGAGGAGAGGACTCACTCTCTCACACTCCCACATGCTGCTCTAGTACCCCTTCTGAGTGGGACAAGGCTCGGTCACAGGGTATCAGCTAGTGAGAGGCTCCGGCTGGACTGGGTGGGGGTGGGATCACAGGTGGGAAGATTGAGGGGGAGTGGCGGCACTCTGCATTCCCCAGGAGACCTCAGCCTTCAGTGGGGGCGGGGGGCCTTCCTCCTCACCTGCAGAGCCTCCACCCCTCAGGAGCGCATGCTCTGCCTCCTCCCGGTGCCCAGTTCGGCCCCCCAGGCCCTGGGCACCAAAGCCACCCCATAGCCGAGGCTGCAGATACCTGTCCTGGGTGCTGTCAGGAGGAGCAGACCAGCAGAACCAGACGTGACCCCGGTTGGCCCCCACGTGAGGGGGTGGCTGCTTGGTTGTGACTCTTCCCTAGTCAGGTGGTAATTAGGGCCACCCCGTGGCTGGGGGGCCCGAAGAGCCTCTGCCTCCCTGGGAAGCAGGCCAAGCTGAGGCCAGGGAGTGGTCCTGCTGGTGGAGGCTTCAGTGTCTTGACTGAGGGTGGGGAGGTGGTTAACCTGGGTGTGACCGGTTCCTGATGTAGGGGATGAGTGAGCAGGTCTGACTGCTGACTCACCAGGCAGGGTGGGGCCGGCGTGAGGCTCTCCCCTGTAGGGCCCAGGTTTTCTTCCCTGAAAATGGAGATGGCTTAGTCTTGGGGTGGGAAGGAGGTCCCTCCAGACCTGAGGAAGGGGGGCCCCCCTCCTCACCTGTGCCACCCGTGGGGTTGGAGCCCCCAGTCAACTGCACTCCGCTGAGGGATAGAACCAAAGTGAACTCCTGAGGGCCCCAGAGTGTGAGGAATGGGCCCTGGGGGATCCTGGACTCAGCCACGGGACCTCTGAGTTTCCTCGTCCCTCGTCCACTGTGCTCTGTGCTGAGCGTGCTACTCCGGACCTTGAGTCCTCAAGATGGCCCCCAAGGTAGAGATACCGTCCGCCATCGTGTGGAGCGGGCAGGCTGGGTGAAAGCCTGGGTTTGTTCATTTGGTTGTCACACGCGTTTATATAGCACTGACTATGTGCTCACATCCCATAGACGGGACGGGAGGCCCTGCCCTCACGGGGCTTGTATTCTGGTGGGAGGAGAAAACTAAGAGAAGGAAGAGAGAGACTGACGATGTCAGCTGTGTAGAGAAACCAGCAGGGACAGGACATAGAGAATGATGGGAAATGCAGTTCTAGATGGATTTTCAGGGTAGGGTGGTCTAAGAATGCCTCAGAAGACAGGAAAGAGAGGCAGGCGGGTGTGGATGGCCGAGGAAGGGTGTTTCAGGCTGAGGGGACAGCGGGAGCTGAGACCTGAGCGGGGACATGTCAGTGGTGGAGCGGAAGCTGGCGAGCCTGGAGCAGGGGGAGTGCGGGGGCGGTCAGGAGGCCTGGGCAGGAGAGTGACCAGGGGCCTGTCCTACAGAGCCCGTGAGCCTCAGGCCAGGCCTTTTCGTCTTTTAAATGATGGGAAGCAATTGGAGGGCTTGAATGACAGGCTGAGCTTTGCTTCCGCTTCCCCCCGCCCCCAGTCTGTTTGCTCCTCCCCTCATCTGTTTCTGGATAAGAAACAGAAGCAGACAGACTAGCATTAAGAACCTCGACCCTGGGCTCCCCAGCACCCAGCCTCTGCCACTGTCAGGCCATGGTTTCATTAGCCACGTTGTTTTGGAGTCAGTTCCAGGTGTCCTGTAGCTTCATGGGTAGATTTTTCACTGTGTATCTCGAGAAGATATGAATTGAGTTCCCTGGTGGTCCAGTGGTTAGGACTCAGACTTAGCCCTTTCCCTGCAGTGGCCCAGGTTCAATCCCTGGTCAGGGAACTAAGATCCTGCAACCTGCACAGCTCAGCATCTGCCCCCTGTCTTCCCCCCTGCCAAAAAAAACTCACAAAGGAAAACCCAGTAACTTCTTACTCTCAAATGTCTTCTCTGTGCCTAAATGTTTAATTATTCTAAATATTGGTGCTCTTGAGTCTCTCCTAATCTATCGGATCCACCCTGCCCACGAACCACCACCCCCCACCCCCCACCACCACCCCCCTTCCCCCCTCTTGTTCCTCCCCCACCCTCCTTGCATTGTATTTGTTGAAGGTAGTTGTGTGGTTGTGTTTCCCAAAAATTGGATTTTGCCAATTACATTCTGCGATAGGATTGACTGACCATGTTCCTCTGTTGTCTGTTTTTCCTAAAAATTGATAGTTGGGCCTGGAGAGGCCTGATCAGATTCTGGTTTGATTAAAAAAAAAAAAATTTTGGCTGTGCTGTGCGGCTTGCAGGATCTTAGTTCCCTGACCAGGGATCAAACCCCCCGCCCTCAGCAGTGAACGCGTGGAGTCCTAACCACTGGACCGCCAGGGAAGTCTCTTTTTTTTCCCAAGCTCACTTCAGTGGCCTGTGTCCCCACTGTCCCTCCCTGTCCATTAGTTCAGGAAAGTTGAAGGACTTCTGCCTATGCCTTGGGGAAGAACCTGGAGCCGGGGTGGGGCGGGCTGTTGTCCAGAGGAGGTGCTGGTATTGGGGGACAGAGTCTGTCCCGGCTGCTCTCCACTGGGTACCCATCCTTTTGGTCCCCAGCTTTTCCTGTTACTAACTCCCGGAGGGGGGACCTGAGTGAGAGTCGTCTCTGGCCTCCAGCCATATGCAGCACACCGTCTGATACGCACGGTGGCTTACCTGCTCTCCCGGGGCCTGTGTCCCTCAAACATTCCCCGATTCCCCACTGGAAAGCCCCTCCCATTCCCTTCTGGGGCCCATTTTGCCCCCGAAGAGAGACTGATGCAGTGTGGGGTAGGGGAGCCAAGGGGGTGCTGGTGCCCAGTTGAGTGCAGGAGGCAGGAGCAGCTCTCTTCTCTAAGAAAACCTGGCCCCGCCCTCCACCCTGGGGGCAGGCAGCATTTCCTGCCTGTGGAGAGGGACCACAGGCAAAAGCTCTGTGTTCCTGGCCGGAGGAAACTATTCAGCTACCTCTGGCCTTCCCCCAGTGCTCCCTGGCTCTGTTTCTGACCCCCCTGCTGCTTGGTGTCCTGAGGCCACTTCCTTCCTGCTGCTTGCAGAGGACTCATTACCTGCCAGGCACTGACCTCAGTCTGCCCTTTACCTGCATCCAGCCTTGTCATCCTCACAGTGGCCCCATGAGAACAGGTGCTGGGGTGAGGTGGTTTTATGGAGGAGGCCACCAAGGTGCGGAGATGTGCGGTCAGCTCAGAAGACCCCAGACTTCCCGCCTCCCCAGCCTGCCAGGGCGCAGTCAGCCCGGCCCCTCCAGGTGTCCCCTTGTACCCTTTTCCAGCGTGATCTGCCCGTGTTGCCCCCCAGCCTGTGAATGCCCCAAGTTCATGCTCTGCCTCTGGGCTTTCACAAACACTGATCTCTCTTCTGGGAAAGCTGCTGTTCTCTTTTCACTGCTTGCTTGCCTCAACCTCCTTGTCCTCCTTCATGTTGCACTTCCCAATGTCATTTCCTGGAGAGGTTGTCTCTGATCATTTTGATCTAAATTACAACTCGCACTCTATAATTTTCTCTCCTGACCCTTGGAATGTCTTTTAATTATAGACTTCTGTGTATGGTTGTGTGAGAGGCAGCACACGGTTTAGGGATAGTTGAGAGCTTGGGCTCTTGGAGGCAAGCATCTAGGTTGGAATTCCAGCTCTGCCGTTTCCTGCCTGTGTGGCCTGGGGCAGGTGACTCACCCTCTCTGCCTTAGTTTCCTCATCTACAGAAGGGGACAGCAGCACAGCCTTATAAGGTTGCAGGCATCATCAAAAGGGTCAACAGCTGTGAATGAGTACTTGGTGCAGTAAGTACTGAGTATCACGTGTGTGCTGTGGGCGTCCCAGGTGGTGCAGTGGTAAAGAATCCGCCAGGCAGTGCAGGAGATGCAAGAGATGTGGGTTTTATCCCTGGGTTGGGAAGATCCCTTGGAGTAGAAATGGCAATCTGCTGCAGTATTCTTGCCTGGAAAATTTCATGGACCAAGGAGGCTGGCGGGCTACAGTCCATGGGGTCGTGAAGAGTCAGACATGACTGACCACAGCACAGCACGCAGGGTGTGACCCTCACAGAGTGCTCCTTGGTTGCGGCTCACAGGTCTTCCAGTCCCACTTGTGTCTCCCCAGCGCTCCTGGCACTTAGTAAATGTCTGTCAAACGGAAGAATGAATGGGATGTGCGGGTCCCCCCTGGTCCAGTCCTCCTTCCACCCCCACCGTGCCCGGTGGGCTCTGTGTGAATAGATAGGCTCTCCCACATGTCTAGTAGCCAGCTGTGCTGAGGAGAAATGCCAGCTGTGGGGGGCGGTTCACCTGGGCGGCTGCAGGCCCCAGGCTGCCGGTGAGCCAGGCCTTGGTGGGTGACGGGCATTCTGGGCAGAGGAGATGGCCAGCTCATTCTGTGAGTAAGGCTTGTGCTGGGAGCACTTCCCTTGTGACTGGAGGGCAGGGTATGGAGGATGGAACTGGGATTGCAGGAGGAGACAAGGGAGGACGTTGGCTCGGGCCCAGGTGAGCAGGCACAGGGCTTAGGCAGGGGCCATGGGGGTAGAGGGGAGTGTCGAAATCACAGTTCCTGTTTTTGGGGTGCCTTCTGTGCCTAGGCTCTGGGTCGAATGCTTCATGCGTTGCCTAATTTGATCCTCATGACCCTGTCGTGCAGCAGGGACCTCTTGTTTGTTTATGTTTTTCAGATGGGGAAACAGGCTCAGAGAGGTGAGGTCACATGCCCAAGGCCCCACAGCTAGAGAGTGGCAGAGCCGGGACTCGCCTCAAGGTCTGTCATTCTCCGCCACCTGGCTCTGTGCCTCTGCTGCTGAGCACCCCCGTGTGGCCTTGGACAGGTGCTGCTCCCCCCACCCCGCCCCCTGGTCCCCTGCTTCCCAGCTCATGCCTGTTGAGGGCCTGGTCAGATACTCAGAGGCGTTAAGGATGTGGGCCCAGAGATCTTGTCTGATCCTAGGATGGAGGGAGCCAGGCCTGAGTGTCGTGGGAAGTCCTGGGGGTCCAGGCTGGGCAGGTTTTCCTAGGCCTCGAGCAGAGAGGGTGAGCTTCCCCTCGAGGCAGAAAGAGGAAGCGTTTGGGGTTTGGGGTGGGAGGAGGAAGTGGGTGGTGCTGAGAAGTTGCCTGGGGAAGCGGGGACCTGCCTGCTGCTTTCTGCTCTGCAGCTGACACAGTCTTTGAAAGGTGAAAGGCCTGACACTCCCCTCCTAGAGCTTCAGCAGCCTCATCTGTCAAAGAGGGTGAACGTGCCCCTGCATCCGAGCTGCTGGTGCCTGCCATTCTGAAGCACCCACTGGTGGACGGTCGTCTGAACAACCCTCTCCAGGAGGGACTGTCCTCTGGTTTAGGCAAGACCCTGGGCTCAAGAGAGGTGGTGACTCATTCCAGGTCACATAGCTAGTGCCTGAAGGCTCTTGGGGCGGGATCAGCTCCACTGACCTGAAGCTGCTGTCTGGGCCTGGGAGGGTCCCTGCCCTCTGACCCTCGCACTGTCACATGCTGCCATTCCCTGCCTGTGGGACCTTGGGCAGGTCACTTCTCCTTGCTTTCATTTGTTGTTCAGTCGCTAAGTCATGTCTGACTCTTTGCGACCCCATGAACTGCAGCAGGCCAGGCTTCCCTGTTCTTCACCATTTCCTGGAGTTTACTCAAACTCATGTCCATGAAGTAAGTGATGCTATCCAACCATCTCATCCTCTGTTGTCCCCTTTTCTCATCTGGCTTCATTTCCTTATCTGTAAATTGGGGGGATACTAGGGCCTGCCTCACAGGGTCGTTTGAAGATTAAATGAGTTCATATGACTCTGCTGCTTGTCATTTCCAGCTTACACCTGATCCTCAGGGCAGCCTGTGTTGTGAGTGGGTATCAGTAGTCAGCAGTCAGATTCACAGGTGGGAGTTCAGTCATTGCACTGAACTGAGGGGAAGTGATACGCCTGAGGTCACATTTATAGGGATGGCCTTGGAAGTCCCATGTCCCACCCCCTATCCAGAGCTGCCACCTCATTTGGGTGGATGTGGGCAGGGTTATAAGTGACAGACACACCTCAGACTGGCTTAAGCAGAAAAGAAATTGATCAGAGCTGAAAATCCAGGTGCTCCATGTACACATGATGAACTCAGGAGTCTTTTCCTGTCTGTCCCTGGCCTTGTATAGGTCTCCTTCTCCCCGCCCCTGGCAGAATGGCCCCCAGCAGGCCTGGGCTCAGAGCCCACCTACTGGGCAGCCTTTGTAGAACTGAGATCGCCTGCTTCTGTAGAGCCAGCCCAGTTTGGCCTTGAGTCTCCTGGGCCTGGTGACTGCCTGGTGGGTGGGGGGCTGGGGATATGGTTGGCCCCACATGAATCTCACTGTTTGGGGGCAGAAGAGGGGGATGGCTGGTTACCTAAAAGCCAGTCCATTCATTCATGTGTTGTTTCTGTCACAAATGTGTATTGAGTACCTACTACGTGCCACAGGGCTACCTATACAAGTGAACAAGAAACAAAAATCCCTTCAGGGAGCTCACATTGGGGGCAGATAGGTGATTAGCTTGACAGTGAATGAAAGCTCGGGGTGGGTTAGAAGATGCTAAGTGCCGGGGGAGGAAATGGAGCAGAAATGGAATGGGGTCTGGGAAGTGCAGAGGCCCGGGGGCGGTGGTAGATTGGATAGTCAGAGTAGGATCACTGGGAAGGCGGCGTTTTAACCTGAAGGAAATGAGAGAGTAAGTCCTGCAGACACTGGGGAGAGAAGGGACAGTGGGGAAAGACCATCCCTAGCTGGAGGACGGGAGGGCCAGAGCTGGGTGGAACCTGCGGGGTGTTGGGGGGAGGAGCACGGAGGTGGCGAGGCTGGAGTGGGGCACGTGAGGGGAAGCGCAGGGCCACCAGGTCAGGAGGTAGCAGGTCAGACCACAGGAGCAAAGCCGAGTGAGGGTGTCACCCACACTTGGGTGTGGTTACCAGGAGGAGGAAGGATGTGGGGCCGGGGCAGTGCAACTCATGCTGAGGTGCAGTGGGGAGGGGAGGGTGGGTGGCGGCCCCTCCCTGACCAGTCCCTCCTTCTCCACAGACATCCGGCTCAGGGTTCGAGCAGAGTACTGTGAGCACGGGCCAGCCTTGGAGCAGGGCGTGGCCTCGCGGCGGCCCCAGGCACTGGCACGGCAGTTGGACGTGTTTGGGCAGGCCACCGCGGTGCTACGCTCCCGGGACCTGGGCTCCGTGGTGTGCGACATCAAGTTCTCCGAGCTCTCCTACCTGGACGCCTTTTGGGGCGACTACCTGAGCGGTGCCCTGCTGCAGGCCCTGCGGGGTGTGTTCCTGACTGAGGCGCTGCGCGAGGCGGTGGGCCGGGAGGCCGTCCGCCTGCTGGTCAGTGTGGACGAGGCCGACTATGAGGCTGGCCGGCGCCGCCTGCTGCTGATGGAGGAGGAGGGGGGCCGGCGCTCACCCGAGGCCTCCTGATCCTGGATGCGGCAGGACTGACCCCACCTCCTCGCCTCTGGGCCGCCTCCTCCCTGGAGGATGTGGACCGTCTCTGCTCCTAGAGGACTGTCACTCCAGCGGCGCCGAGGACTGCGACAGACACCAGGCCCCTCACCAGACCCTCCCACAGGATGTGGGCTCTGAGGCCTAAACCACTTCCAGCCGAGTTTCCTTCCCAGCCTCCTCCACCCCCCACCCCACCCTGAGGTGTGTTCCTTCAGCTTCAGGAGGCCAGGGGCTCAGGCATGCAGATCTGAAAGGAAGGGAGGCATAGCCCCTCTCACCAAAGGCCCCTTGCACATTGTCTCCCAACCCTGGGCTGTGTGTGTGCACCCACACTACCCTCTCTGAAACCACCCCTGGGCGCCTGCCCTGGCCTGCTCCACTTACTTGTTTGGCCTTCGGGCTTCTCTCTCAGGATCTCTGATTATATGGTCCCTCAGCCCTGAGCTTCAGTCACACCAGTGGGCACTGGAGCTGGGGTACACCTGGGGCCTGCTCACCTTGCCCACACATCTCTACAGCCAGCTGGGGCTCCACCCACGAACCGGGCCTCCACTTTCTCCTGCTTCCTGAAGCTGGACACAGACTTGCACACACATCTATGCCCAGGGTGTCACGTGTGTGTTGCAGCCACATCAGACCAAATGTGTTGTTTCCTAGGAGGCCAGGGCAAGGATCCAGCTTCCTTCTCAGAAAAGGGGGAGGCAAAGGCTTCGGGCTCTTGGCCAAGGCCTTGTACCAATGGCACCAATAAAACTGCCCTGGCTGGGGCACAGGTGGGCAGCAGGGCTGTATTCTTCATGGGCTGGAGGAAGGAGCTGGTGAGAGCCAGGGCCGGGCATCAGTCCCAGAGTTCCTGGCCTGGTGTCGGGCTGGAGGGTGGGCAGGATGCTGGACCATCATGTGCTGGCTGCTGCCCCAGGCTTGCCCTCCTCCGCTTGGCTTCAGTTTCATCTATAGAAGGAGGAGATACTGCCTTGGAATCACAAAGGCTCTCCCAGGCTTATTCACACATGCTTTGCTCCTGTATATTCTGGGGAGTGCTGGCATTTTTAACCCTCAGTGAGGTGGGCCAGCTTCTTATCTCCCAAGGCCAACAGAGTTCCAAGGGTTTGGAAACCAAAGGGCTCAGCAGCCAGTGTTCTGCCTAGAAAGCATCTCCAAGTGGCTCTCCACCCCTCCCACCTTCTAGGTAGTTATCTTAAAACCTGGATCTCTGTTCCTCCTCCTGAGGGCAAGCATTTCTTCCTGGTATCCTATGGCTACAGCTGAGGTTGTAGCTTCTTACTCTCTACCCACTCCTTGTTTAAGACTGCAGGAACTCAAGTTTCTTAGACAATATCCAGGGTTTTACTTCCTGAGGGAGAAGGGGCCCAGGGCTGGGGATAGGGTGGGCAGGGGTTCCCAACTGCTGGCTTTTCTTGGGGGAAAGGATGTGCTACCCATACCTGAGAGTCCCTTGCACTGCGGGGAGATCAAATCCTAAAGAAAGTCAGTCCTGAATATTCATTGGAAGGACTGATGCTGAAGCTCCAATACTTTGGCCACCTGATGCAAAGAACTGACTCATTAGAAAAGACCCTAATGCTGGGAAAGGTTCAAGGCAGGAGGAAAAGGGGATGGCAGAGGATGAGATGGTTGGATGGCATCACCAACTGGATGGACATGAGTTTGAGCAAGCTCTGGGAGTTAGTGAAGGACAGGGAAGCCTGGCGTGCTGCAGTCCATGGGTGGGAAAGAGTTGGACACGACTGAAGAGACTGAACTGAACTGAAAACCTGCACATGGGAACCTGTCCTGGACTCCTTACCTGTGTTGGTAGGCAGGGATACAGTGGCAAGTCCAGGAGTTGAATCTTGCCCGGGAGTCAAGACCTGGTCCATCCCAGACTGTCTCCATTTATCTTCTCTGGGCACCTAAATAAGATTGATTTAATACTTTGCCACTCTGTGTAAGGTAGGGATTTTACCTATTTTGACAGGAAATGGGTTCAGAGAGTGAAAGTGACTTGCCTGAGGAGTAGAGAAGTACTGAGATGGAAAACAGCTCTCCTCGCCGTTGCAGGCAGGTTGGGGAGGCAAGTTGGGGCTTCCACGAGCTTTCTCCTTCCCTTAGCTAGAGGGCTCTTGGTTGGGGTGGGAATAGGCTTTGTTTTCACGACCTTTCAAGATTTGGAGCCCCCTGCGGTAGTCGGGTGGGAGCTGCTGTTTGTCCTCGCCTCCCCTGCATTTCACCTCTCCCTCAGGCTCCCACCCCGAATTTAGGAATGGTGGGCCCCGCCCATTTACTGGACAAGATTCAGGCCCTGGCCCTTCCCCTACAGGCCCCGCCCGCTCCACTTTTTTCAGGGGGGCCGTTGGGAGGGAAGTATTTTGTGGCATGTGCACACCGGAAGTTAAGTGATCCTGACCTCGAGGCCACGCGAGCCTGAGGCCTCTGGAGCCTGCACAGGCGCAGTGCATGCCGGGAGTCCATGGTGGCGGGAACCTCGAGGCAGTGTCTCGCGCTTCCAGAATGTCCCGGAGCGCTGGCCTGGGCTTGCTGGAACCCGTGTCTGGCGTTTCCCAGAGTCCTGAGACTGAGAAGTGGATAAGACTCAGGTTCTGAGAACAACCGCAGAGTTCAGAGAGCTTCGGAACTCTAGAAGGATTCTTTGGAGCAGGACGTAGACAGGCTGCAGCCAAGAGAAATTAGGGGCCTGTGGGAGCTCAGAGGAAGGCGGGCCATGATTTCACAGAGGAGATGAACCGGGAGCTGGCTCTTGAAGGACGAGTAGGAGTTCAGTAGACTGACAGAGAAGGGCATTTCAGGCAGAGCGCGTTCCTCGAGGAGGCCTTGGGAACGTTCGTGAATGGGATGTGACGAGACAGAGTCAAAGGTAAGTTGCAATGCAGTCAGCCCCGCCCTCTTTCGGTCAGCAGTCATCAGCTACCGCAGTGCCGGCCGACACCCAGGGGCCCCAGACGGTGACCCCGACGGTGTGAGGTGGTTAGGGAGGCAGGCTTGGTGTGCCTGGAGCTGGGCCTCACATGTTGCCCTACTCCTAAGGGGGCCCCGGCCTGGGGCTGGCTGACCCCTGCTGGGGACACTGAGAGGACTCTAGCCTCAGGGTGCTGGTTCTGGACCGCTCCTTTTCTGGTGGGGGAGCCAGACAGGACACCGTGGGTCACAGCCCAGAGTGGCCAATGACTGAGATGACCCCCAGGAAGACTTCATGGATTAGGAAGCTCCCTTTTCATTTGATTAAAAGTTACCAGGACTTCCCTAGTGGTCCAGTAGCTAAGATTTCAGGTTCCCAATGCAGGGGGCCCAAATTCCATCCCTGGTCATGGAACTAGATCCCACATACCACAACTAAAGATCCCACATGCTACAACTAAAATCCAGTGCAGTCAAATAAATATTTTTTAAAAAATTACTGCCACCAGCACCAAGATACTTTTTTATTGTGACATATAACATTCAGAAAAGTGCATAAAACATAAATGTACAGTTAAAAAGCTGTTGTAAAACACCTGCCCCATGAGAAGACATCCATTAGTAGCACCCCAGTAGTCCCCACCCCCTTTCTGTCGTGTGCTCCCTCCTGATCACATCCCTCCTGGTTCCCTAGCTAGAAATACTATCCTGGCTCTTACAGTAATAATTCCCTGCTTTTCTTTTAAGTTTTTAGCTTTGTGTCACTCAATGAAATAGTTAATTTCTCTTTTTTAACTTGATATAAATAGAATTGAACAATATGTGTCCTGTTGCCTTTGGTTTCTTTTGTTCAGTGTTGTGCTTGTGAGATTCTTCCACGTTTTGTTTATTTGTAGTTAACCCATCTTTATTGCTGCGTAGTATTCATTGTGAGCTTCGCAGGTGGCTCAGTGGTAAAGAATCTGCCTACCAATTCAGGAGATGAGGGTTTGATCCCTGGATCAGGAAGATCCCCTGGAGGAGGAAATGGCAACCCACTCCAGTATTCTTGCCTGGGAAATCCCGTGGACAGAGGAGCCGGGCGGACTGTAGTCCATGGGGTCAAAAAGAGTTGGACACAACTTAGTGACTAAATAGCTGCAGCAGTATTCACTGGATGATTATCCCACAGGTAGTTCATGCATTGCACTGGGGGTGAACATTGGGTTTTTAGCAGTTGGAGCTGTAATAAATAATGCTGCTGTGAACATCTGTACACTTTTTTTTTGGTGGACAAATGCTTACATTTCTGTTGGGATGTACTTAGAAGAATTGGAGAATTCCTGGGTATGGACAAGGGTTTTGGTTGACACTGCCTGATTAGTTTCCTATGACTGCTGTAACAAATTGTCACAAGCCTAGTGGACTAACTCAACGTAACTGTGTTCTCTCACTGTTAGGCAAGAGGTCTAACAGTCAAGGTGTTGGCAGGCCCGTATTCCCTCTGGAGTGTCTAGGTGAGAATTTGTTCCATGCCTCCTCCAGCTTCTGGTGGTTTCCAGCTTCTGGTGGTTTCCAGCATCCCTAGGTTTGTGGCTGCGTTACTCCAATTTCTGCCTCTGTAGTTACACTGCCTCCTGTTCTGTCAGTGTTAAATCTCCCTTTGCCTCTCTTTTATAAGGATGCATGTGATTGCATTTAGGGCTCATGAGAATAATCCAGAATACCAGAATAGTCTTATCTCAAAATCTTTAATCACATCAACAAAGTCCTTTTTGCCACATAAAATAACATTCACAGGCTCCAGGGATTAAGCCATGGACATTTTTTTTCTTTTTTAAATTTATTTTTATTTTGTGGCCCTGCTGAGAGACATGTAGGATCTTAGTTCCCTGACCAGGGTTCGAACCTGTTTCGCCTGCAGTGAAAGGGCAGAGTCCTGGGACTTTCCTGGTGGCCCAGTAGTTAAGAACCCACCTGCCAACACAGGGGACATGGGTTCAATCTTTGGTCTGGGAAAATTCTACATGTCTCACGGTAACTAAGCCTGTGTGCCATAACTGTTTATCCCACACTCTTTGCCCAAGAACCGCGACTGCTGAAGCCCGGAAGCCTAGAGCCTGTGTTCCACAACAAGAGAAGCCACCACACCGGAACTAGAGAGCAGCCCCCACTCGCTGCAACCAGAGAAAGCCCATGCACAGCAACGAAGACCCAACACAGCCAAAAGAAAAAAAAGGGCAGATTCCTAACCACTAAACCACAAGGGAATTCCCTTGAGGGATGTTTTTTGGCCTGCTACACTAAAAAACTTCTTTTCTAATGTGTTTATAGCAATTTACTATCCCACCAGCACAGAGTTAAAATTCTCTTTGCTTCACATCCTTGCCAATACCTGGTGCTATCAAATACTTTTTAAGTTTTTTAATTTTTAATTGGAGAATAATTGCTTTAAAATATTGTATTGTATCTGGAGAAGGAAATGGCACCCCACTCCAGTACTCTTGCCTGGAAAATCCCATGGACGGAGGAACCTGGTAGGCTACAGTCCATGGGGTTGAGAAGAGTCGGACACGACTGAGTGACTTCACTTTCACTTTTCACTTTCATGCATTGGAGAGGGAAATGGCAACCCACTCCAGTGCTCTTGCCTGGAGAATCCCAGGGACGGGGGAGCCTGGTGGGCTGCCGTCTGTGGTGTCACGCAGAGTCGGACACGACTGAAGCGACTTAGCTGCAGCAGCAGCAGCAGCAGCAGCAGCATTGTATTGTATATACAGTATATCAACATGAATCAGTCATAGGTATACATATGTCCCTTCCCTCTTGAACCTCCCTGCCACCCATCAGACACTTTTAATTTTGCTGATCTGATAGACATGTGGCAGTATACCATTGTGGTTATCTTTCTCCTCCCTGATAATTAACTTCTGCTTATTCTTGAATGAGGAATAGTAGATATTTGGGTGCATAGAATGGGCTATTATAGACAGGTGGAATAGCGTGTATGAAGGTCTCAGTAGTCATTTGCTTAAATTGAGTAAGAGGTTGCTTTTTTTTTAAGCATTAAGTTATTAAAAGCAAAAAAGTATGCGGAGAGATAAATGGAACAAAATCAAAGATAAATAAGATGGTCCAGTATGAGGCTCTGGCTGGGCTGGTCAGAGAGAGGAACCAGGAAGGGGTCTGGCCAGCTGGCAGAAAACAGAGGGATCAAGGGAGTGGAGCTCTCTCTATGAATTGATGCTATAGGTGTGATGACAGCAGAGGCCTGCCAGACCTGGAAGGCAGGTGCTGGGATCAGAGCCCAGGGTACAGGATTTTGAACATGGAAGACAATACTGTGGTTCAAACCAGGGATTTTTGAATTTATTTTTTAATTGAAGTGTAGTTGATTTACAGTTTCGTGTTAATTTCTGCTGTATGCAAATGATTGTTATACATACATATACATTCTTTTTTTTATATTCTTTTCCATTGTAGTGTAACATAGGATATTGAATAGAGTTCCCTGTGCTATACAGTAGGACCTTGTTGCTTATCTATTCTATACATAATAGTTTTCGTCTGCTAATCTCAAACTCCCAGTCCTCCCCATATGTCGTTGAGTCTTTTTCTGTAAAACCAGGGGCTTTTAATTTGGGATCCAGAGAGTCCTGTGTTACTATCGTGGCTCTGTCCCTTTATTAAATGTCACCCATGACTTTTCTCCTTCCCTCATCCCCCAAGTCATTCAACAGTCATTTACCAACATGTACTTCTGTTGTAGGGCAATGCCAAAGAATGTTCACACTACCGTACAATTGTGCTCATTTCACATGCTAGTAAGGTTATACTCAAAATCCTTCAAGCTAGGCTTCAGCAGTGCATGAACTGAGAACTTCCAGATGTGTGAGCTGGCTTAGAAAAGGCAGAGGAAACAGATATCAAATTGTCAGCATTCGTTGGATCAAAGGGAAAGCAAGGGAATTCCAGAAAAACATCTACTTCTGCCTCATTGACTCTGCTAAAGCCTTCATGTGAATCATAACAAACAGTGAAAAATTCTTAAAGAGATGGGAATACCAAACCACATTACCTGCCTCTTGGGAAACTTGTATGCAGGTCAAGAAGCAATGGTTAGAACCTTATATGGAAAAACTGGTTCAAAACTGGGAAAGGAGTAAGACAAGGCTGTATATCGTTACCCTGCTTATTTAACTTCTATGCAGAGTACATCATGCGAAATGCCAGGCTGGATGAATCACAGGCTGGAATCAAGACTGCCAGGAAAAATATCAACAACTTCAGATATGCAGATGATATGACTCTAATGGCAGAAAGCGAAGAGGAACTAAAGAGTCTCTTGATGAAGGTGAAAGAGGACAGTGAAAAAACTGGCTTAAAACGAAGTCTTCAAAAAACTAAGATCATGGTATTGGGTCCCATAACTTCATGGCAAATAGAAAGGGAAAAGTGGAAACAGGGACAGATTTTATTTTCTTGGGCTCCAAAATCAGTGTGAAAAAAAAAAAAAAAAACCAACAACAAAAAACAAAATCACTGTGAATGGTGACTGCAGCCATGAAATTAAAAGATGCTTACCCATTGGAAGGAAAGCTGTGACAAACCTAGACAGCATATTAAAAATCAGACATCACTTTGCCGACAAAGGTACATATATTCAAAACTATGGTTTTTCCAGTAGTCATGTATGGATGTGAAGTTGGATCATAAAGAAGGCTGAGTGCAGAAGAATCGATGCCTTCGAACTATGGTGTTGGAGAAGACTCTTGATAGTCCCTTGGACTACAAGGAGATCAAACTAGTCAATCCTGAAGGAAATCAACCATGAATATTCATTGGAAAGACTGAACGTTGAAGCTGAAGCGCTGGTACTTTCGCTACCTTATGTGAAGAGCCGATTCACTGTAAAGACCTTGATGCTAGGAAAGATTGAGTGCAAAAGGAGAAGGAGGTGGCAGAGGATAAGATGGTTAGATAGCATCATTTACTCGATGTACATGAATGTGAGCAAGCTCTGGGAGATAGTGAAGGACAGGAAAGCCTAGCATGCTGCAGTTCATGGGGTCACAAAGAGTTGGACAGGACTGAGCAAATGAACAACAGCAACTTCTGTTGTAGCTACTACAGGATGGGTTAGATCCTGTCCCTTTCTTGACATGCTCTGGCTTTGTGGGGGATGTGATCACTGAGGGCATTTCCTTGTCTTTTTAATGATTTAAAAAATATTTATTTATTTGGCTGCATCAAGTCTTAGTTGGGTCATGCAAGGTCTTTCGTGGAGGGGCACAGACTGTGATTGTGGCAGGCAGACGTCCACGGTCTCCAAGCCCGGGTTATGGAGCACAGGGACTCAGTGGTTGCATTGTGCAGGCTTAGTTGCCCCATGACATGTGGGGTCTTAGTTCCCTGACCAGGGATCGAGCCCACGTCCCCTGCATTGCAAGAGGAATTCTTAACCACTGGGCCACCAGGTAAGTCCTGAGGGCATCTGAAAGGGACATTCAAGGGGCCATGGGAACTCAGATGAGGCAGACACTGACTCTAATCTGGCTTCACAGAACCCAGGCTTCCTTGAGCCTTATGTCCTCGGGTTCTACCACCCTCTGTTCCACCTCCTCATTGACATCTGTGGACTCCTCGGTTCCTTCTCCTTCCTGAAGACTCTAGCACATCGTCACAGACCTCCTTTCCACGCCAGCTCCTGCCATTCTGCTGGGATCCTTAACCTCTGTGTGGTGACCCATCCTTCTAATTATCTGGTCTCTTGGTCTTTCCCACCTCATCCTCAGTGACCTTCTTCCCACGCCAGCCACCACTGCCATGACCACACCTTGGCCTTAGTCATTACCCGGAAGCGCAGGGCACATAGTGAGCATTTACCACGCACTCACACCACATGCCAGGCCCTGTGCCGAATGGTTTACACGTTTACTCCTCACAAAAACCTGTAGTGTTGGTATTTTAAAGATGAGGATACACACTCAGAAAAGTGAAGTCACTTCCCTGGGTGACACATTTAGTAAAGGGCTGAGCCAAGATTGTATTAATAACACAGAACTCTCTGGGTCCCAAATTAGAAATCCCTGGGTCTTAACCACAACCCTGTTCTGTCTTCCATGTTCAAAATCCAGTACTCTGGGCTCTGATCCCAACACCTGCCTTCCAGGTCTGGCAGGCATCAACTGCCGTCACACCTGTAGCACCAGCTCAGAGAGAGAGCTCCACTGTCTTGATCCCTCTGTTTCCTGACAGTTGGCCAGATACCTCCTGGCTCCTCTCCCTTCTCTGCTCAGCCAGAATCTCACGTTGGACCATCTGATCTCTCTGGCTAGCTCTCTAGCTGTCAGGGTCCCAGAGGGAAACAGAGGGCTCCGACAGCTGGGATTTTGAAGATAATTTAACGAAGGGACTTTTGCAGAGAGTGTGGGTCAGGTTGAGAGAACCAGCAAGGGAGGTGAAGGCAGTAGGATGTTGGGGCCCCTCCGTGGTCTGCAGGGGTGAGGAAGGGAAAGGGTGTTACTGGAGCATGGTGAGACCATGGAGCATACCTGAGCGGTGTGGAGGGTACGGTACTGATCCAGAGCTGGGAGCAGGAGATGAAAAATCCAGAACAGTGCTTCCCCACCCCCCCGCCACACTCTCTAATGTCCTGCTGGTGCTGTGCCTGAAGGACCCAGTTAGAAGTCAGGGGGCAAGGGAGCCCAGATAATGCTGTCCATATGGGCTGAGAAGGGCAGAGGTGGGCCTGGAGGGGGCAAGGGGAAATGGCCAGCACGCTCTTGACTCCCGTGTGCCCTAGCCTCTGCCTCATCTATCAGCACACCCCTACCCTTGCTTCGAGATTGGCTCAGAGGAGAATGCTGGCACGTCCAGTGGTTAAGAACCTGCCTTCTGATGCAGGGGACACTGGTTCAGTCCCTTGTCTGAGAAGATTCCACATGCTGTGCAGCAATAAGCCCGTGCGCCACCACCCCTGAGCCCACGCTCTGGAGCTCATGCACCGCAGCTGGAGAGTAGCGCTCTCCATAACTAGAGAAAGCTCGGGCGCAGCAACAAAGACTCTGTGCGGCCAAAAAAACACAAATGGTGACAAATGATACATACAGGTGCCACTCCGACTTCTTGGTCAGCCCCCTCTCTCTGTCACCACTCTCCCATGAGCATCCCCCAGTGATCCCCTTTCAGTCTCAACACATAAAAGTAAGGCTAATCAGTCATGCATTTCCTTCAGCTTCCTATATACACCCACAGGAATTCACACCCAGATTTACTTCACTGCTCCATGCTCTGTGTGAGTGCAGCCTCTCCACCCATGCATCACCTGTCATCATGACTCCCAGAATATCACTCCATCGTTCTTCCCTTCTCAGCTTCAACAGTCCTTCCTTCCCTCTCCTCCTTCTTAGCTATAAATATGTGCAAATTTTTACCATTAAAAAAAAAAAAAAACGAACTGAAAACCTCTCCCTCCCTTTACTTTGTGCTCCCTCTAGTGCCTGTCCTCTATGTTTCTTTTCATCCCACCCAGAATTATTCTTCTTTTTAAAAATATTTATTTGCCTGCACCGTGTCTTAGTTGCAGTATGAGGGAATCTTAGTTTCAGCATGTGAACTCTTAGTTGCGGCAGGTGGGATCTAGTTCCCTGACCAGGGATTGAACCTGGGCCCCCTGCAATGGGCGCCTTAACCACTGGACCACCAGGGAAGTCCCCCGCTAAATTTCTTAAAAGAACAAATGTGAGTTAGCGTTCTTTGGCTACAAACAATAGAGACTGACTTGCTAATTTAAGCAAACAAGGAATTTATTAGAAGGAAATGAAGATGACACACACAGTGGAGGAAAGATGGAAAAAACAGGCTTTGGAAAAGGCTGGAACCAGGGCAGGGGCAGGAATCAAGAAAGGAGGAAAGAATAGCTGTATGATTCAGCTCCAGCCAGGTTCAGGCATCCTGTCACGTCAGCTCACCATTCAAATTCCAGGGAGAGCTTCTGATTGGTACAGTTTGAGTCATGTGGCCCTCCCTTTGGCCTGTGGAGGGCTGGGCACCCTGACGGACACAGCTTCATGAAATCCTATCCCGTAGGCCATGGGTGGTTGCTCAGAGAAAAATCAGGGAGCTGTTGTAGCCGATGGGGAAATGGACGTTGGGCGGGCAGAATTGACAGACGTCCACTGCTCGCCGGCCCCAGCTTTCACCTCCCATTTGAGTCTCCACTCACGGAAACCATTTGCACCAAGCATGTTAATGACCTTCTCTTGCCAAACCCAAGGACATTTTTCAGTTTTTGTTTGCAGTTTTTAATTCCATTGACCAGTGCCTCTCTTTTGAAAATTTTTCCTCCCTTGGCTTCAGCATAAGAAATCAACCCAAAACTTCGCTTCTCAAAATAACAAACATTTGAGGACTTCCCTGGTGGTCCAGTGGTTAAGAATCTGCCTTGCAATGCAGGGGATGTGGGTGTGATCCTTGGTTGGGGTTAGGGTACTGAGCCCGCATGCTCTAGAGCCGGTGCTCTGTAACAAGATAAGCCTGTGCACCACAACTGGAGAAGCCCGGGACACTGCAAGGAAGGCCCAGCACAGCCCCACCCCCCAAAAAAAAACCCCTAACATTGATTATCTCATAGTTTGAGCAGGTCAGAAATCCATGAACAACCTAGCTGAGGGGTTGTTGTCTCTTCTGAAGGCTTGGGTTGTGTGAGTGTGGATGGATAGCGTGGCCTAGGAGAGAAGGGGAAAAATAAAGACATGCACACATACCAGAAAGCTGTGCACGTTAAGTCGCTTCAGTCATGTCCAACTCTTTGCAGCCCCTTGGACTGTAGCTTGCCAGGCTCTTCTGTCCATGGGATTCTCCAGGCAAGAGTACTGAAGTGGGTTGCCATGCTCTTCTCCAGGGGATCTTCCTGACCCAGAGATCAAATCTGCATTTCTTATGTCTTCTGCATTGGCAGGTGGGTTCTTTATCATTAGCTCCACATGGGAAGCCCACATGGAAGCTGTGTTCCTCTTTTTTTTTTTTTGGCTTGCAGGCTTTTAGTTCCCCAACCAGGGATTGAACCCCAGGCCCTCAGCAGTGAGAACAGGGAGTTCCTCACCAGGGATTTCCCAGTGTGATCTTTTTTAATAGCCTAATCTTGGAAGTGACACCCCATCACTTCTGCCATATTCTATTCATTAGAAGTGAATCACGGGACTTCTCTGGTGGTCCAGTGTTTAAGACTCTGCACTCCCAATGCAAGGGGCCCAGGGCTAATTCCTGGTCAGGGAACTAGGTCCCACATAACACAAGTAAGAGTTCATATGCTGCAACTAAAGATCCTGCATCCCGCAACAAAGATCGAAGATCCTGCGTGCCACGACTAAGACCCAGAACAGCCATATAAACAAATGAAAATAAATATTAAAGGAAAAGAAGTGGGTCATTAGGTCCAGCTCACACTCACAGAGAAGGGATCACAGAAGTGCACGAACACCAGGAGGTGGGGGTCACAGGGGCCTCTTAGGGGCTGCCTACCATAGTTTCCTTGGTGCCTCAGATGGTAGAGAATCCACCTGTAATGTGCGAGATGCAGGTTCAATCCCTGGGTCGGGAAGATCTCTGGAGAAGGGAATGGCTACCCACTCAGTATTCTTGGCTGGAGAATTCCATCCACAGAGAAGTCAGGCAGGCTATAGTCCAGGGGTGGGGGGTGCTAAGAGACGGACACAACTTTCACTTTTCAGCATAGCTTCCATGATGTAGTGATTCTCCTTCCTTCCCGACAGCTTTTCTAGTCCAGGTAGGGGTTCCTCTTACTCTGCCCACCTTTGAAATATGGCTCTTCCCCTGGGCTCCTTCCTTGGTCCATAGCTCTCAGTCTACATATTCTTCCTGAGAGGCATCATCCATCCTCGTGAATTCAGCTATCACCTGTCTGCTGCCGATGCCCAAATCTTCAGTGCCGACATAAATATATCCTATTGTTGGCTGCAAAGCCAACACAGACTCATATCCCATGAGCACCTCAGACATAAGAAGTTCCATAAAGAACTTCATTGGATAAGTTCTGTGCCACCTTTCATTTTCTCCCTAGTCAGCAGATGGGACCTCCACACACTCAGGCATCCAGCTGAAGAGTGAGGCCCTGACACCATCTCCCCCTCAACCTCATATCAAACACGAAGCCTGGCTGATTTGGTTCACCTCAAGGTTTTTCCAGCCCACGCCCTCTTCTGTGTCCTTGGTACCACTGTCGTAATGCCAGCTTTTAGCACCTCTAGCCTGGGCTATTGCAACAACTTCCAGATTTTACAGGCTTCTTCCTTCTTATACTTGCCCCCTCTCAAAAACGCAAAGCTGCCCTTGAAACAAACTCCATGGCCTCCGAGATCAAAAGATGTGTAATGCCCGGGCCCCCTCCAGCCTTTCCAGAAGCATCTTTCCTTCACAGCTTGTGCTTTAGTGATAGCCCTGACTGCCCGCACACAGCCTGCTCTGCTTCAGGTGTCTTTTTGTTGTTCTTGTTGTTCATACCATCTCTCTGAGTTTCATGCCACCTCCAACTCAGGAGAATGAGTTCCCCTTGAAAACTGAAGAGAATTTGAGCTCTTTAAAAAAATATATTTATTTTATTTATTTGTCTGAGCTGGGTTTTAGTTGCAATGTTGCCTCTTACTTGCATTACATGGGATCTGGTTCCCTGACCAGGGATCAAACCCGGGTCCCCTGCTTTGGAAACACGGAGTCTTAGCCACTGGACCACCAGGGAATTCCCAAGGATTTGAGTTCTTGAGGGCAGGAATTATATTCTCTCCTGCTTTGCATCCCTAGCAGCTTCCATGGAAGTCACACATATAGGTCACTCAGTTTGTGTATTGAGTGGAAGAATGTATAAACTGGAGATGGACAGTAGCATAGGATATGGGAGCTGGCTCTTCAGGTCTAATAGGTTAGCCAGTGGGCAGAAGAGTGGGAAGAGCATCCTTTTTTAAAAAAAAAATTTTTTTATTTGACTGCACCAGGTCATTTTTAATAGATTTTTTTAAATTACTTAACTAATTAGTTGTTTTTGGCCGTGCTGGGTCTTCATTGCTGCCCCCAGTTTTTCTCTAGTTGCGGTGAGCGGGGGCTGCTCTCTGCTGCTCTCTAGTTGTGGTGCTTGGGCTTCTCACTGCAGGGGCTTCTCTTGTTGAGGAGCGCGGGCTCTAGAGCGCAGGCTCAGTAGTTGTGGTGCATGGGCTCAGTACTTGCGGCACTTGGGCTTAGTTGCTCCGAAGCATGTGGGAACGTAGTTCTACCAGGGAATTTCTGGGAAGGGTATTCTAATTATAGGGAACTGCATGTACCAAGGCCAAGAGGTGAGAGGAGGCAGATTCAAGGAAGTGGTGGTGGTCTGGTGTGGTTGATAGGATACGTGGTAGGAACTGGAGGGGACCGAAGCCAGATATTGCAAAGGTTGTGGAAAGCTGGCTAAGGGGTCTGGCTTTTGTTCTGTTTGCAACGGGGAGCCCTGAAAGAGTCTGACTCAGGGAGCGGTTTCATCAGAGCCATGTTGTAGAAAGATCACCCCAGGGGTCAGACTGGACACTGGGAGACCAGGTAGGAAGCGGTGCACCGGCCTGAGCAGGAGGTGTGGAGGCCTGAGCCAGGACACTAGGGGCAGGGGAGAGCAGAGGAGATGGACTTGAAAAATACCAGGTTGAAGTTTATGAAACTGCTCATTTGTAAGGAAAAGCTGATGAATGATTGGTAATTTTCGTATGGTTCATCTTTTTTTTTCTTTTTAAATTTATTTTTAATTGGAGGATAATTGCTTTAAAATGTTGTGTTGGTTTCTTCTGTACAACAAGGTAAATCAGCCATAAGTATACATATGTTCCCTCCCTCTTGAGCCTCTTTCAACACCCATCTTTTTTTTTTAAGTTATTTTTTTCAGTTGGTTTTTACATTGTATTTATTTATTTTATATTGGAGTGTAGTTGATTAACAATGTTGCGTTAGTTTCAGTTGTACAGGGAAGTGATTCAGTTATACATATCCATGTATCTATTCTTTTTCAAATTCTTTCCCCATTTAGGTTATTGGAGAACATTGAGCAGTGTTCCCTGTGCTATACAGTAGGTCCCTGTTGGTTATCTGTTTTAAATATGGCTGTGTGTACATGTCAGTCCCAAACTCCCAATCTATCCCTCCCCTGCCCCCTCAGTTTATCTTAATATTAAGGAGGTAAGTGAACTGAATTGGATTTTGAGCCCGATTTGGATGTAAGCGTGAGGAGGAGGCTGTCAGGCTTGGGGGACATTTTTCTTGAGTTGGTTGCCAGATCTAATGGAGGTGCTAACACAGGGAGAGGGAATCCAGGTGTGTGTGTGTGTGTGTGTGAGAGCATGTGTGGGGGGGGCATGATGGGGAAGAGGCATTTCAGCTTGGACTTGTTGATTTTGAGGTGCCTTTGGGACCCCCCAGGAGGTGGCTGGATATCTGGCCTGAAGCTTAGGAGAGAGCAATAAGCTGGGGACAAGTTTGGGGTTACCAGCAGAGAGAAGACAGTTTCTGGGAGAAGAGCCCAGACAGCAGGAAAACCAAAGGAGTGAACTTTCTTAGATGTGAAGAGGAGGATTTTTAAAAGATAGTTGTGTGCTGCAGAGAAGGAAAGTCCCGAAGGATTGAAAAGTGCCTGTTGGATTTAGCAAGGAGGAGGCCGTTTGGAGGGGGGACACTGATGGGCGTGGCCTGGCCTGGGCTCTGAAGTGGCAGACTAGGGCCTGGCCTGGGCACTGTCCCTTCATCCTCAGTAATGCATGACTGTAGCCACCAGGGGGCAGTGGCCACACAGAATCCAGGTTGGAGGGATCCACTGGGACCTGCAAGCTTGCAGAGATGTGAGCTGTGGGCACAGACGGTGGGGGTGTTGCTGGCCCACTGTGAGGGCTGTTGCCTGGTGGGGAGGGACGTTCCCACGTGAAGGGAGCAGGGAAGAAGTTCCAGGAGGGCAGGGAAAGGAACTGTTTTTTGTGGGGTGGCCGTGGGCAGATTACTAATTCCCAGTTCTGTCTTGCATGCAATGGGTCTCTGGGGGTGCTAGTGGGGTTTATTCAACCTGGCACACCAGGGGTCACGGGATTTGCATTTTGGACTCTAATTTTCTCTGCCCACATTACTTGATAGTCCTACTTTGCATTCTGTGTTTGAGACACACTGAACTTTTCTCAGCTCACACCTGCTTTCGTGTGAAAGTCCTGCTTCCGTGGAAATGTCTTACCCCCACCCCCATCCTTAAGGTCTTATCTCAGGCGTCACCTCTTTCTGGAAGCCCCCTTCACTGCCCCTTCTTCGACTTCTTGGTTCCTCCAGAGCACAGTTTTTACCATCTTCAGCCTTAATATTCTGGTGCATAATATTTGTTTATTTACGTATTTTTGGTCAGTTTTATTGCAGTATAGTTTTTTTTTTTTTTTTTTTTTGCCACAGTGCATGGCATGTGGAACTTCTCTGACCAGGGGTTGAAACCATGTCCCCTGCAATGGAAGCACAGAATTTTAACCACTGGACTGCCTGGGAAGTCTTATTGCAGTATAAATACAATAAAGTGTTAGTCGCTCAGGTGTGTCCAACTCTTTGCAGCCCCATTGACTGGACTAGAGCCTATCAGGTTCCTCTGTCCATGGAATTCTCCAGGCAAGAATACTGGGGTGGGCTGCCATTCCCTTTTCCAGGGAATCTTCCCTACCCAGGGATCAAACCCTGGTCTCCTGCATTTCAGGCAGATTCTTTACCGTCTGAGCCACCAGGGAAGCCCCAAGAATATGGGAGTGGGTGGCAATAACATTTACCAATTTTAAGTTGACAGCGTGATGGGGCTTCACACACAGGGCAGAGCCATGTAACTACCACCACAGTCAGGGTGCCAAACCTTCTCATGACCCCCAGTGTCCCCTCCTGTCCCTTTGCTGCAGTCTCTCCTCCCAGCCCAAGCCCCTTTCCACCACGGAGCTGCTTTCCTGTCACTACAGTTTCGCTCCGTATAGAATTTTGTGTAAATGGAATCCTACCACACGTAGTCTTCCGTGACAAGCCTTGTTCACGTTGCTTTTCGGGTTCATCTGTGCTGCTGTGTGTCTCAGTAGCCACGTATTTCATTGTCTGTTTTTTATTGTCTGCCCCAGACCCGGGTCTCTATGAGCGTCACGTTGGTGCCTTCATGCCGCCCTCCAGCTGCTCCTCCACTTGCCTTGGCCATTTCAAGCCAGCAGGCTCTCTCTCCTTGCCGCTTTCTAAGCTTCTTCCCCCGCCTGGTTCCTGGTTCCCCACACCTGCCTGCTGGTTGGGACGCCTCTGTACCACTAAGCTGGGGCCTCCTTGCATCCGCCAGCCCCTCCTCCCATCATCTCCAGGACCTGCCTGCTGCAGCTGCCTCCCCACCTCAGGTTGGCTCTGGATACCTTTCTCTGTGCCCCAGGAGCCCTTCTCTCTGAGCTCCTCTGAGCTGCCCCATCCTGGAACACTGTGTTATTTAATTTCTCTTTCCTCCTGTCTTCTGCTTCCTGCCATCCCCTTTGTGCCCCAGTCAAACATTTTCCCATGGGAGGACCTTGGGGGAATCTCTAAATTTTGTACAGGCCAGAAAAACCTCTGTCTCTCTGGTTTCCTTCCCTCTCCTCCTTCCCTCCACCTCGCATTTTCTTTCTCCTCTCGCCAGTCTGTGTCCCTCTTCTTGATGCCCTCAGCCTGCTCACTTTTCTCTGGTCTCCGTTCGCCCCACTCACCTCCTTTCTGCTCTGGCCTCCCCTCCATTCTCAGGCATCATCACCTGCTGTCCTTGTGTTCCCCTTTCCTCGTCCACTGTCTCCCGTCTCCTTCTGTCCTCAGGGCCTCCTTTCTTCCTTCCCTAGGGCCCATTCCACTTCCACTTCTCTTTTCCCTCCCTTCTTTTTTTGGCTATGTTGTGCAGCATAGGGGATCTTAGTTCCCCAGCCAGGAATTGAACCCATGCCCCTGCAGTGGAAGCGTGGAGTCCTAACCACTAGACCGCTAGGGAAGCCCCCCACTGTCTGCTTCTTCTTGTACCACTTCCCTCCTCCTTCTCCCAGCTTTCTTCCCTTCTCCTGTGCTCCCATTTTCCATAAATTACCCCCTTTATCCTCAGGGGTATAAGGGAGATCCAAGACTTGTGACCCAGACACAAAGATACACACACACGCGCACACACACACAGGTGGCCGCATATGCATGAATAGATACGTTGCATTAGTGAGCATGTGCCATACATTCAGATATGCAGACACAATGACAAGTGCCAACAGCTTACAACGTAGTGCATTTAGTATACACCAGGTACTGTTATTTTTACACGTTTTTGTATATGAATGAGCAGGCCAAGGAGGGCTAAGAGCTAAGCATCCAAGTTGACTTACACAGGAAGGGCCACGTGCATGCACACCTGTACCCGGACATGGCCCTCACACAGACCCGCATGCACACACTCCTCAGGGGAATCCGGAACTTCCGGAACTGGGGCTCTTTCAGAAGCAGAGAGAGCACGCACACACATTTTCCCAGCGTCATGTGCCATGTCCTGCATACATCTTTGCGTGTGCCTCGTGGCTGCCTCAACCCACCCGGAGTTATGACTCAGGACGGGGTGGAGCCCTCGAGAGCATTTAGGACCACCTGCACTCAAGGCTCTCCTCCTGGCTGAGGCGTGTCAGCTTCTGCTTAGGGTGGATATTCTGGATAATTAGGGGTTATGACTCAACTCACCATTCAGCACCCTGTCCAGTGAACACCTGAAAGGATCTCCCACGTAACAAATCAATGTTTTTTGGATCCTTAACACTGGTCCTTGTGTCTTTAGTGTATATTCATCAGTTGCTTGTCCAGGGGATCTTCCCAACCCAGGGATAGAACCCGGATCTCCCGCATTGCAGGCAGATTCTTTACCATCTGAGCCATCAGGGAAGCCCGTATCCATCACACACATAATTATCGCAGACTTGGTCATTCTTGGGAGGGATGAGCACCCAGCACGTGCATCCTTTTAGGATGCTGGGGGCAAGGCAGAGCACAGCCCATGCTTGTCCTTGGCCCCAGCCCTGGCCCGGAGCCTCCCTTCTAGCAGTCACGCTCTGTCTGTTGTGCACACACCCGGGTCAGTTGGGTCCGTTCATTGCAGGGTCCGTGTTCCTTCTTGCTCCTTCCAGGGTGGGCAGTTCCTGTGTTGTCACTGTCGTTGTTGTTGAGTTGCTCAGTTGTGTCCGACTCTTTTGCAACTCCATGGACTGTAGCCCTCCAGGTTCCTCCTCTGTCCATGGGGTTTCCCAGGCAAGAATACTGGAGAAGGTTGCCGTTTCCTCCTCCAGGGGATCTTCCCAACCCAGGGCTGGAACCCGCATCTCCTGCATTGATCGGCAGGTGGATTCTTTAACACTGAGCCACCTGGGAAGCCCATGTAGCCATTACACACACCGTTTTTGGGTGTTTCCTTATTACCAGTGGGACCCACGTACCTTGGTGTGCAAATAGAGTGGGGTTTCTTATAGTACCTTGTGATATACTTATGCTGTGGGGCGCCAGGCCCTGCTTGTGGGCGTCTGCCATGTTCGCACTAGGGAGGCCCGTTGAGTCCTGCGCCTGCTTTACAGGCCGGGGCCATCAGTGCTCCTGCGTTCATCTGTGCTGTGCATAGCTGTGGGCTCTGACCAGCTGCTTGGTAGGTGGTTCCTTGTCCTTGATGTTCATGCCTTGTAGGTCTTGTGTGCCTAGTCTGTGTGCGGGTGCGGCCGGGAGTTTCCTGTATCTGTGTCCTGAACAGGTAGTGTGGGGCCTGGGGGCCTGTGCTGTGTAGTGGGTATTAAGTCTCTTATGTAGGGGCTGCGAGAGTCCCTGCACCTACTTGGTATGCAAGGGGGTGGCTGGGTGGGTGTTTCTTGCATTTATTTGTGTTGTACACACAGAGTGGGTCCCAGGAGACTGCTGCACATGGGGCAGAGGGTTGGGGGGCAATAGGTAGTTCCGTGTCTGTTAAGCGCGCTGCGCAGTCCCGTGTACTTACTTTGTACGCCCGCGGGGTAGGTGTTTCCTGTATTTAATTCTCTTACTCACTTGCAGTGTAGGTCCCGGGAGCCCTCTCGGTACACGTGGGCAGTTGGTGATTCTCATGTTTCTCTCACGCACCCAACGCGAGGGTCCTGTGTGCCCATTCGGTCCGCGCGGGGCAGCCGGACGGGTAACAAAGCGTCGGGCGGCAGCTGAGCCCAGACCGCGCGGCGCGCGCCCGCGCCCTCCTCCCCCAAACGCCTCCCGGCCTGGGTGCCACTCGTAGCCCCTCTCTCACTCGTAGTCCTCCTCTCCGCGCCGCAGCGCCCCCACCGGCCGGGGCCGGCAGACACGCGTCCTCCTCAGACCGTGCGCAGGCTGGCGCAGGGCCCAGGGTGCCCTCCTCCTCAACCTCCCCAGCCTTACTGTGTCCCGCACAGCGGAGGTGTTCCGTGACCAGGCCCTGCCCTTCTTTGCTCCCCTCCCCTCCCTGCGGCTCTCCCCCCACCTGCTGTCTCCCCTTGCTGCTCCCCTAGCTCCTCTTTTCACGCTCCTGGCCTCTGTTCTCACCCCAGCCTGCACCTTCCCGCTTTCCCTCGGCTCTGTCTCTTTGTCCCCACTCCCCACCTTTTCCAGTTCCCATTCTCTATTTCGGACTCTCCATTATCTCTTGGTGTCTCTGTCGTGGATCTCCCTATGGATCTCTGTCCACCAGGGAGCTTGTTCCAGTATCTGTTCCCATCCACCATCTCTCTCTGTCTCTTTAGATGTCTCCTTTTCCAGCTCTTGCAGTCTCTGTGTATGTCTCTGTCTGCATCTCTGTGTTTCTCTGCATCACCACTTTGACTCTCTCAATCTGCCTTTGCTTTCCGTCTCTCACTGCCTGTATTTCTTCTTGTTCCTTTTTCTGTCTTGGTCACTGTGTCTCCTTTGGCACGTTTCTGTCTTTCTGTCTCTTAGGTTCCTTCTCAGAATCCTTGTTTTGTTTCTCTGTGTTTCTGTCTGCATCTCACTAATCCCCTGCCCCTGTCTCTCTGCCCGCCTCTCTCTGTCTCTGTCCCCATCTCTGTTTCTTTTGGTCTCTGTCAGTGTCTTTCTGGTATTGCCTCTCTCTGGCTCTTTCTTCATGTCTCTGACTCTGGATGTCTCTCTTATCTCTGTGTCCATCTCTCCACGCCTGTCTCTTTCTGTGTGTCTTCCTATCTCTGTATCTCTCCAACTCTGTCTTGCCTCTTCCTCTTTCTCTGAGTGTGGCTCTTCTATCTCTGATTCTTGCATGTCTCTCTCTTATCTGTGTCTCTGTCTCTGTATGGCTATTCATATCTGCTGTCTGTGCGTCTGCTTCTTTGTGGCTGTTTTTCTGGCTCTTCGTCTCGCTTATCTCTGCCTGGATCTCTTCTTATCTCTTTGTCTCTGAGTGTCTCTGTCCTTAGTGCCTCTCTCTGCTTTCATGTTCCCATCTGCTCTCCCCACTTCTGTCTCCACCCCTCCCCCCATGCCTGTGTCTCCATGTTTCTCATGTCTCTGGCATCTCTCTGCCTCTGTTCGTCTCTCCCTGCCTCCATATCCCCTGTACTCCCATCCTCTCCCTTTCCTTCCTGTGTACTGTGTCTCTGGTATCTCTTTGAGTCTCTGGCTCTTAGGGCCTCTCCCTGCCTTTTGAGTCCTGCTCTGCTTCCCACCCCTCTCTGTCTCTGTGTATATGTTTCTGTGTGTCTCTGTATATCTCTGTGTCTCTCTGACTTTATGACTGTCTCTGGGCATCTCTTTGTCTCTATGAGTCTTTCCCTGTCTCTATGAGCACAGTCCTCTGTGCTCCCTGCCTTATTCCCTCCCCGCCTCCCCCCCCCCTTCTCTGTCTCTGGATGTCTCTGTGTCTCAGGGTGTCTCTGTGGATCTCTGAGCCTCAGGGTGTCTTCCTGCTCTTGCATCCACCTCTCTTTCCCTGCCCCCCATTTCCCCTCTGTCTCTTTCTCTGTGTCTCTGTGTCTCTCTGTGTGTCTCTATAGATCTCTGTGGGCTTCTTGTCTCTGTGTCCCCCTCGACTCCCCACCCCACTCTCCTGTCTCTGTTACTGCATCTCTGTTTCAGCCTGTCTCTGCGTGTCTCTGCGTGTCTCTGTCTCTGCGTGTCTCTGTGTCTCTGAGTCTCGGGCCTCTCCCTGCCTCCGTGTCCCCTGCGCTCCCCGCCCTCTCCCTCTCCCTCTCTCCCCCCTCGCTCTCTCGCTCGCGCTCTCTCTCTGAGCATCCTTGGGCCCGGGGTTGCCATGGGGACAAGGTGGGAGCCGGGGATGGCGCGCGCCTGGGCTCGCGCCGGCAGCTCAGGCGAGGAGCAGCGGCCAGAGCAGCGCCAGCAGCAGGCAGCGAGCGGGCGCGGGAGCGGGAGCGGGAGCGGGGGTAGCGTTGGCGGCGGCGGCTCCTCCTCGGCCATCCCCTCGGAGCCGTGCAGCTGACGCGCATGGCGAAGACAGCGGCGCCTACCGATGGGAGCAGCGGTAAGGCAAGGCGGCGCGGCGCAGCCGGGCGGGCGGGCGGCGGGCAGCCTCCTCCTCTCCCCAGCTCGCCTGCGCGCCGCCCGCCCGCCCTCCCTTCCTCCCTCTCCCCTCGCAGCCCCTGCCTGCCCGCCCGCGCCACGCTCGCCCTTCCATTTAAAAATCTTTAAAACTTTGCATATTAATATCTGCGCTTTGCATAATCTGACCCGCGCTTTATTGATTGCAAGAAGCTTAATGCAGCCGGCTCGGCCTATTGCAGAGAGCTCTCCGGGCGGGAGCCGGGCGGGCGCCGCTCGCTCCGCACCGCGCTCCGGCTGCCCGCCGCCGCTGCGGCCCCGGCCCTCTCGCCTCCCTCCCGGCGCCCGGCGTCGGGGCTTTGCCCCCTGGCTGGGTATCTTTATTATTTGGGGGCGAGGTGTGTGTGTGTGGTGGGGGTCGGCTTACTGTCTGTGGCAGCGAGGGAACCGAAGGAGAGATGTGCGTGGTGGGGGGCTGGGGAGGGATAGGAAGAAATGGGGACGAAGAGGAGGTGAAGAGGGAGAGAAAAAAGGGGAGAAGGGGCAAGAAGGAAGGGGAAAGGAGAGGCGTGGAAGAGGCGGCCGTAGAGAGAGGAGAGAGCAGTCGGCTGAGGACGGAGCTGAAAGGACGGAGGAGCCGAGCGGAGACAGAGAAGAGAAAGGAGGGAGGCAGAGGAGCGCAGACTAGAGAAAGAGCCACCTGCCCGGAGCCTGTGGAGGGGACCGGGCGGTGGGCGCTTTCATCGCTGCCGTCCTCAGGCCAGAAAATAAAGAAAAAGAGGAGAAAAAATAACACCAATAAAAAGACGAAAATAAAACACACCGCGGCCGGGGCCATCATATACAAAAAGGAGAGAGCGCAGAGAGGAGAGACAAGGCGGCATGGGTGCCCGGCAGGCTTCGGCGCTTTGGAGAGGCTCCCCGGGCTGGGCGGGATCCCCATTTTGGACCCTGCATCTGGGGAAGGGGCGACTGTGGAGAAAATGAGACGAGAGGGGTCATGGATGGTGGCGGTGCCGCCTGTTGTTTTTTTTTCCCTTTGCTAGGGGTGTGGGGGCCGCTGTAGTGTGATGGTGGTGAGGATGTCGGTTGGTGATGCTGTCGGAAGCTCGGAAGCAAGCAGGGCGCATGGGGGGGGGGGGGGCGAGGTAAGAGGGCACGGGGAAGCAGGAAGGGCTGGGGTGGGAATGAGGGCGAGAGAAAGAAATGGGGTGCCTCGGATTGCGGGAAGGGTGGGAGCTGAGATGGGGAGCAGCTGGGATGGGATTCTGAGAGGTGGGCGGTGGAGCTCCAGGGCCCGGGAGCGACGCCGGGGAGCCGGGTGCGCCCCTCAGCTCTCTAGGCAAAGTCTGTAACTTGGGGAGCCCCCTGTCTGTCTCCTCCTGCTCCTCAGCTCCCTGCTCTTTTCTTCCTCTTGTGTCCTTCTTCCGGGCTTCTTTTTCTCCATCTCCTTTGCTGGTTTCTCTTTCTCCTGTTTTCCAGTTTCTCTGTCTCTTCCTTCTCTCCATAAAAACTACCCCCCACCCCCTCAGGTTTGTTTTTTTTTTTTTTTTCAGGTTTTCTTTTTTTTTTTTTCCAGCTTCCTTTTTTCCACCCCTCCTTTTCTTTTTCTGTCTTTCCCATTTCCCCCTTTCTCCTTTTCTCTCATTCCCCCTCCCTGCCACTCATTTCCCCTGTTGCCCTGTCCCTTCTGGCCCCTCCCTCAGTTTCATTTATTCTTCACTTTTGTATCATTTGCCCTGAACAGCATGCCAGGGAGAGGGTCTCTGTGCAGAGACAGGACTCCCCCAAGTTCCCAGCAGAGCATAACCCCTATTCCACATCCCTGTTTGTTCCTGCCCTCCTTTTTCCCAGCTAGGGGCCTGGATCTGCCCTGGGGAGGGGGGCTATAGCGCCACCCTCCTGTTTTCCCTGGCCTCCTGGAGAAGTCCCGGAGGGTGCTCACTGGGGCCATAGGAGGGGGAGGGGAGGACTGTAAGCGAGGGCTCAGGGCTCTGGACTCAGCCCCACTGAGAGAGAAGGGTGTGGACGAAGGAGAGAATGACACGAATCGCTAGTGGGAAGTGGAAAGGGGAGGCAGTCGGGGAGGGGGTCCATCTGAGAGGGTCCTCAGAGCTTTTGCGCCCCAGGTAAAAGATCTGAAGAGAAAGCCTCTGGCCTGCCAACCACTCCCCGCTTTCTCCCTCCAACCTGGGGCCTGTGGAGTTGGGGAGTAGGTCTTGGATTTCAAAAAAACCCAATGAGATGCTTAACTCAGTAGGTTTTAGTCTCTTACCATTCAGCCAGGCAAATTTGCCCCCTCCCTCAGGGCAGAAAGGGAGAGCGTGGCGTCAGTGGGTGGTGGTGGGGCTGGTATGTACAGTCAGACCATGGCGGCTGTGTGCGTGTGTACATGGCCTGCGTGCATTGCAAGAGGCGTGCTGGACAGACTGACTGTGTGCGGGGCTTGGGAGCCTTGGCAGAGTGAAGAACCAAAGGGGTAGAATCGTGACACGTGTGTCCAGCGGGGGGCCGGGTACGGGGGCTTCCCATTGTGGACGAGGTGTGTGCAGGAAGGAGTCGGCGCGAGTATTTATCCTGTGAGGTCCTTCCCTTGTCTCGATGTTCATGGAGCCCTGGCTGCGTGTGTACTCGGGAGGCACTCTCTGGCTCTGTGCGAGGCGGCCGTCGGCGCGTGTGCGGGTCGGCGATGGGTGCGTCCATCTGGACGGGCTGCGTGGTTGGCATAGAGACTCTGCATGCAGGTACTAGGTCTGACTGTGGTGTGTGCCCCGAGAATACACATGAAATAAAGTCACATATGTGAAAGTACCATGTCGACGCAGAACTGTTTTTACTGTTGTGCTGGTTATTCTTCTTAGGTGTCTCTGGGTCTCTGTGGCCTAGGTCAGAGGGAGGCTGGGTTTGTGAAGCCGAGCCCGGGTGCAGCGATGAGAAATGTGCGCAGAGGTCGCGGGCGTAGGGGTGAGCTTAACAGCATGCTTGCACAGCAACCTTGAAGCTGGGTTCAAGAAAACAAAACAAGAAAAGATCCCCCCTCCCTGAAGTCTGCCAGCCCACAGAAACCTTCCCTGGCTCCTCCGTGGTAACAAAGCGTCGTCCCGTGTCAGGGGGTGGCAGGCTGGCCAGGAGGGAAGTGGATCAAGGCCGCGGGCAGCGTCTCCAGTTGCTGGTAATGTGATTCTGCGTCTACGTCCCGATTCCTGGGTGATGGTGGACAGAGGCCCACCCATGTCCATCGGGAAGGTCCAGATCCCCAGTCCTGTAGGCTGCTGGCCCACGCTCTGGCTGGCTGCCATCCTTGGGGGTCTTAGTCGTCCTCACTTCTGTCAGTCTTTGCAGGGAAAATGGAGGGTGTCTGTTTCAGGGATCACGATATGAAAAGAACGCAGCCACAGTGTGTGTGTGTGTGTGAATGTGTGTGTGTGCGCGTGCGCCCACACCCATGCTGAGTGTGTGAGGGAGGTTAACTTGTACCTCCTTAACAGCATGTTAGCCAGATTTTTTTTCCAGCGGATCCATCAGTGCTCACCCCAGGACACCTGCATTCTGGTTCACACACTCTTGCTCCTTGCATGCAGGGGCCACAGGCCAGAGGCCCTTCCCCCACCAATGAGACAGCTGCACCAAGGGCCCCAAGCTCAGCACCCCTTGGGTAGAGCCTGTCACTGCCCTGGTGGTATTCCTAGTGTGTAGGAACATGACCCTGGTGGGGGAGACAGATGGGCATGGCAGAGGCTACTTGGGGAAGCAGTTTCCCCATCTAGCACATTCTCGTTAATTTCCAGTATTTTTTTCAGGATCGAAATGGTTGAGAATCCTGGGTGTGGAGAATTGTTGGGAGGAGAGAGTAGGTGTGGGGGTCTCCTCAGACTGGGGTCTGTTCTTCTAAATATATAGCACTCATTGTTATTCCCATAGGCCCAGCACCTCCTGATCTAATTATAATAATAATAATATTGGCGATGATGACTCCCCTTCCATCCACCTAGCTCTTAGGGCAGCCCTGATGGTGCCCCCTTTCACTGATGAGGGTTTGAGGTCCATATGGTTCTCTCAGCCTATGAGTGACCAAGCAGCGCCAGGACTGAGGTCTTTGGGCTCCTGGTCCTGACCCCGGCCTGTCTCTGGAGGTTTGTCTGATCCTGTCCCCGTAGCTGTCCCAGCACCATTTGTTTTCTCTGGCTTCCCCCTTCCCCCTTCCTCCCTGCCCCCTGAGATGTCTGTCCACAGGCCCGTCTCTCAGTGCCTGTCAGGTGGATGGATGCCTTATAGGGCTCAGCACGGGCTTGGAGGACCTGGGCTTCGCATTGTGTCCTGAAGAGAAAGCCAGCAAATGAGAGAGGTTGAGAGCCCACTCTGGCTGACAGTTTGGCGCTGGGCCTCTTCAAAGGCAGGATTACTGATGAGCTTCCATCCCTTCCGCAACCTGTGCTGGTGAGCCCTGTGCTGCGCGGCCAACCGGGAAGCCAGCGGTGGGCTTGGGAGGCAGGACCCCCTTCCCTCACTCCCCACAGCCCCACCTTCTTTAGCTCCTCGGGACAGGCAGTTTCCCCACGTCCCAGGCCCCTGAATTCAATAGGCATTTATTGAGTGGTGTGTCACCCCCCGAATGAGGTACAGTTAGTTTCCTGAGGAAGTCAGGTGATGATAGCATGATCACTCCTTACCTGAAAATGATTGTCACGGGCTCTGAAGTGAAACCAGGCTTACACAAGATTCTGGGGTGCCGGGAGCACAAAGGGAGCTTCTGGGTCCTGGGGAATCTGGAGGAGGGAGGTGCGGGTCCTCAGGCGCTGAGGAAGGGGGCAGGAAGACGGGCGAGGGAGCGGGGAAGAAGCGGGCTAGCTGGGGGCACGGCCCTCAGAGCAGAGACGCACTTGGTGCCCCGGGCCGTCCGTGGAGGTTCTGAGAAGTTTGGACTTGGTCTCTGCGGCCCTGGGGAGCTGGCACACCCATGTGCGTCTCGCGACAGTGTGCCTTGGACAACATGGACTGGTGTGTGAGTGTGAGTGAGCGCCCATGCACACACACACAGAGCCCTTCACCCTGGCATCCGTTCGGACACACTGTCCTTCAAAGACACTGGAAGGCGGGACTTCAGTTGTCATCCTCAGGACCCTATACTGTTGAGGGCTGTGGCTCGCAAACATGAGTGTCAGCGCAGGCCGGGGACCCTCCCCCACCGGGGTGCAGACTCATGTGGCATTCACAGACTTAATCCGCCGCAGTGAGGCCAGGGAGGCAGCATCTGTCACTTTCACAAACACAGGCAACGGAGTCTGGAGAGACACACTCCACTTGCTCACAACCGTCTGAAAAGCAGATGCCTGTACCGCGCTGACCCCCACGGCCGAGACAGAAACAGCCCTCATGGCCCCCCCGCCCCAGGGCCAGACCTGTACACCTAGTGCCCCCTGCATTCAAGCACACACACATGCGCACACGCACACACACACGTGTGAAGCATGTCCCAACATCCTAATTCTGCACAGGCACTATCACACTCAGATACTCCTTGACTTTAAGCACAGCTGCTGACACTCTAACCCCTTATTCACATGTGTGCACGTGCACACACACACACACACTCTCACGCACATACAGTCCTTTTGACTTAAAGCACAGCTGTAGCCACCCCACCAGCCATACACACATGCCTCCGAGCAGACTCACACACACACATGCTCAAACACACAGGCTCGAGACCCACCAGAACCACTGTGGGCAGCGGCCATTGAAGAATGACCGCCTGAGCGTTGTGCTGAGGGGAGGGGTCACCCTGAGGCCTGGGCTGGGGGCACACGACAGGGGGCCTCGGAATCCCTTGGGGAAGGGGTCAGGCAGACCCTGAAAGGGCTCCGTGGGTCTGGACGGTTCTGCCAGGTAAGGGAGACTCGACAAACACAGGCCAGAGGCGGGAGCCGAGTAATGGCCGAGGCTGCTGATGGCCGAGAGGGCTGGTCAGCAAGGAGGGAGGCTCGACAATTGATATGACTCAGGGCTGGACAAATGGTGGCGCATCTGGCTGGGGCTGGCTGGGGGGCCAGGGACCAGAGACTGGGGGGGCCCTTCTCGCCTCAGTGGGGAGAGGGCCGGAGCTGGCTGGATTGCGGCAGGGTGCATTTCCCAGCCCGGCTTGGCCAGCATCCTGCCTGGTGTGGGTGTCTTGGGGTCTTTGTATGTGTGAATGTGCGCGTGTGCATTTGTGTGTGTGTATACGTCACTGTGCACCTGCCTTCATAGAACTTTGTGTCCTGGGGACTCTCATGTGCATCTTTGTGTGTGTACTTGCATCTGTGTGTATATAAACACGCCCACCCACAAAGTGGATGGGGCCCTTCTTATTGCCCCGTGCACCTTTGTGCTCACGTGTGCATATGTGTATTGAGTGTGTAAGAACGTTTCTTTATGTGAGGTGCTATGCACTCTGGTGTGCTTGTGTTTTGTGAGGTTTTTTGGTGTTGTGTGAAGGTTGGGGCGAGGGAGAAGGGTGTCCCTGGATTCCGGCTGTCCAGCACCCGGTGGCCCGCAAGGCCGTCTTTGTGTGTCCGTCAGAGCCTGTCGGGGCGTCAGCGGGTGTGGGCTCGTGTGCCTGCCTGCTCCAGAGTCCAAATACCCGTGTGTCCACGACAGCAGCTCCCTCTGCACATGGCTGCGGGTGGGGTGGGCCGGGCTGGACGAGGGGGACAGCCCCCTGAATCTGTGTCTCATCCCTCCGGAGCGGGTCACACAACCCCTCCGGGGCCTGGCTGGGACCCAGAGGCTCCGCGCGGTGCAGACCACCCCTCCTCCTCCCCGCCGTGACCTTTGAGCACAGCAGCCCCAAATACATATTTATCAGAGGGGCTGTGGGGACCAGCCCCGCCCCCATCACTCCCCTCAGGGCCCAGCCTGCCTGGCTGCGGAGAATTAACCTTGTGACACAGGAGCTCGCGGACACCCCGGCCCCCTCCCTCCCCGCACGGCGCATATGAGCACGGGTGGGTGTGAGAGACAAGGCAGAGAAGAGAATAGGTCCTCGTCCAGGCCGGAAAGGCAGCCAGCCGCAGCCGGGGAAAGGGAGACGCACAGGTGTACACATGTCCATGTCAGTCTTCACACACACACACACTCAAAACTACAGAGTATAGTTGGAGACTTTGAGATTTTGAAACACATCTACATGCAGACACATGCAGTGGTTCTAAAATAGACACTCACACAGATTCTCAAGTCCACGATAGATTCATGCGCCCGTGGGTCTCAAGACCCAGGTACAGATACCCTTGGTCAGAGATTCTCTTAGGAAATGCACAACTACTAATGCCTCCGGATTCACGCACACATTTCTGTCCACATCTCCGGACACGTTGGAATGGACACACCAGGTACAGAAACAAGGATAGGCACACACTCACACACAGGTGTGATAGTCCAGACAGCCACATGGGCACGTGGGGACCGAGACATCACAGGGCAAGACAAATACTGAAACGCCAGGGTGCTCCTCGTGTGGAGAGTTTTTTCCAGCAGCAAAGGTACAAACACAGTAACTGTGGCCGCACCCCAGTCCACACGCCCATGGGAGCACACAGGCCACATTCAGACATCCCCGGGGAAGCCACATGCAGCGACCAGAAGGGACATGGCCTGTTACTGCACACACACAGCCCCCCTGTGGACTTGTCCCCTTCCAGCAAAATGCACATAGGTAGATGCTCAGGTCTGAAAACGTTCACGGGATGAATTTGTTCGTCACATGGGAACTGGGCCCGACATGAGCCAGGTCCATCTTAGAAGTTGGAAAACTGACTTATAAGACAGACCTGGGCTGTGTTCTTGGAGAGCTCTCAGGGCCAACAGGATGACCACTGATTGGACCTCCGTGTGTAGTTAGTTATAAACAGAGATAACGTCTTGGAAGGAGAGGAACACGGGGCTGGGGAAGGGGACATGAGAGAACCCGGTTTAGACTGGTAGGTCAGCTGTTCCACCTCTGCGGAAGTGACATTTAAGCTGAGTGTCAGACGCAACACATCGATTCTAAATGCACGCTCACAACCCTCTCCAAATTATCTGAGGCAGCACAGGCATGGAACATGCAGGACCCAGAGGCCCCACCCCACTCCTCTGTGCCTTAGTGACCCTCTAGAAAACTCCTCTGGTGGGAAATGGGGTCCCCCTGGCTGGGGTCCAGATGTCCAGGCTGACAGAGGTGCACAGCGTGTACCAGAGCCATGCTGCCTGGGAGGGTCCAGGGGCTTCACTGAGGCGGTGACGTGGAGAATGGGGGTCAGGGTCTGGAGGAAAAGGGGAGGCGGAAAGCTGTTCAGGCATGGCACTTCCAAGGGACTCCCCCGGCGGCCCAATGGTTAAGACTGCATCCCTGGTGGCTCAGATGATAAAGAATCTGCCTGCAGTGCAGAAGACCCGGATTCGATCCCTGGGTCGGGAGCATCCCCTGGAGAAGTGAACGGCTATCCACTCCAGTATTCTTGCCTGGAAAATTCCATGGACTGAGGAGCCTCGTGGGCTACGGTCCATGGGGTTGCAAAGTCAGACACAACTGAGCGACTAACACTAACACTTTCCACTGCAGGGGGCACAGGTTTGATCCCTGGTTGGGGAACTAAGATCTGACGTACTGCATGGCGTGGCCAAAAAAAACCAAATAAGTAAAAATAAAGAAACAGAGGCATTCTCTGTGCACAGGCATGGAGGTGTGAGCAAATGTGAACATCACTGGACCCGCGGGTGTGTAGGGGCGAGAAACAAGGCTTGACACCACTGGGAAGGGCTAGGAGGCTAGGATTTATTCTGGGCGCACCGCACACACAGAAGGGACTTGACAGGATGTGAGCTGGGTACTAAGTCAGGGATCTCAGAGTCTGCTGCGGAGGAGGGACGGGAGGAGGACGGGGAGGCCCTGGAGGGAGTGAACTCCTGCCCTGCCAGTCCATGCTGGGAACCCCGGACAAGGCCTGGCCAGGGGAGGGGGCTGACGCGTTTGCCTTCCCCTTGCTCCAGCCCCTTCTGTCTCCCACTGGACAGAGTTGAACAAGCTACACCTTGCTTCCACAGGGAGATGTGCTGAATGGTAGAGGTCAGGGGTTACAGTTCCTCTTAGTAACCATTGACACCCTGCTGTTTTCTGAGGCCTCCTATGGCTGGGCCTGAGCTGGGTGCCAAGGGGCGTGGATGAGCCAGTCCCTCCCGTGACCCACACACTCCAGTGTTCTTGCTTGGAGAATCCCAGGGACGGAGGAGCCTGGTAGGCCACCGTCTGTGGGGTCGCACAGAGTCGGACACAACTGAAGCGACTTAGCAGCAGCAGCAGCTCTCGTGACCCAGAGGAGTCCCCAGGTAGGGGAGGTCAACACTTGAAGGCCTTATCTGGGACTAGGGGTTCACTGAAGGCGTCTAGAGCTTGTTCTTAAAGAATGAATGGGTCACACGTGGTTTGCAGGGAAGTGATGAAGATGGAGCTTGGTTTTTGAAGGTGAGACCAACTTTCAGAGAGGCCAAGTGACTTACCCAGGGTCACACAGCATTTTGACCACCATTATCTTCTGCTGCATAGAATCTCCCACAGTGAGGGAAAGCCTCTCATTCCCCCATTGCACTTAGAGCATCCTCTTTAGCCTGGAAGCCCTGCAGGAACAGGAACCCACCTGCTTGTTCAGTGTCCACTCCTTTCCTCCTGCCTCCAGAGGCTCAGGCCACTCTGGCCTTGCTCAAGCACATCGACCTTGTTCCTACCTCAGGGCCTTTGCACCTGCTGTTTCTTTTGCCAGGAAAGCTCTTGCCTCCAACACTTCATTCAGGCTACTACTCAAAACCCACCTTCCCCGACTGGTCTTTCCTGACTTCACAGTCTAAAGTGACATCATCTTGTAACCCACTCTTTCACCTGCTTTATTGTCTTTCCTAGCTCCAAAGTATATATTCTCATCTATTGTGTCCCTTTCTCCACTGAGAGGTCAACACTGTGAGGGCGGGGACTTTGTCTTGTTCGTGGCTGTATCCCCGCTGCTTGGAACGATGCTCAGCACACTCAGTGCTCAGAGGACGTTTGTCGGGTGAATAGGAGCTGGGCCCTTGCCATCCTATTGCCCAGCATAATGGTGGAGCTGGATGTTGGAGGTGCTGAGCAAGCGTGGAGCAATCTCACCTTCTGGGGGAGGGGGGGGCACACCTACCAGTGTAGGGGCATCGGCAAGCCAGGCCACCTCCTCCTGCCTGAGGCTCGATGCAGCCGGACTCCAAGCTCATCATCCAGGGCCCATCCACTGCACTCCATCTTCCTGACAGTGCTCCCCTCACCCTAGCCAGTGCATCCTTGCCACCCCGCCCCGCCCCGCCCTGCCATCGGCACCCCTGCTTCCCCCCTACTGTTTCCCTTCCCCCACTCCCAGGCCCTGACTCCTCCCCCCCCAGCCAGCCACAGGAAAAGGCAGACCCCAGACTGTGGGGTCGCACACACCCCGCTTTGACTCCCAACCGCGACCGTGGGCAAATCACATCACTCCTTTTAAATCTCAACTTTCCTCGTCGGCAAAATAAGGTTTTTGTGGGGATCAAGAGTGATCTGGTGTGTGATGATGATGCTAATAATAGCTACTATTTATCGAGGACCCTGCCAGGTGTTAGGCATTGTGCTCGGTGCTTTGAACATTTCTTTTTTCATTAAAAAAAAAAAAAAACAGAGGAAAAAAAAATCGAGCCCGGCTTGTCCCCAGAGTGTCAGGCTTGGTGCATGCGACTGTGAAACACAAAGATGGACACAGCCCATGTGCACAGAGCTTACTATCCCTCTGTGTGTGAACACACATCCCTGAAGTACACACTGGCCTCACACTCCTGCTCAGCCCCTTTCAGCGGAAACCTCAAGGGACAGTTGGGAGGCCTCTGAGGCAAGCAGCTCTCACAGATGAGAGAGCAGCCGGGCCACCCCCAATTCCTCTTCACTATCTCAGTGGGAACTTCCATTGTTCACGTCCAGATTGCAAGGCTTGGCACAGGGTCTAACCTAGAACTGGCCTCAGGAAATGTTTACTGAATGAATGAATGAACAAAGGAATATCTTTTTTTGGCCACGCCAGTTAGTATGTGGGAATCTCAGTTCCCTGACAGGGGCTTGAACTTGCGCCCCCTGCAGTGGAAGCACAGAGTGTTAGCCACTGGACCACCAGGGAAGTCGCCAGAGGAACATACTGAGCCAGGTGTCTTCACTGCATTTGTTCACCCCAAGTCAGGGCACCAGAACAGACCTTGCTTCTTCCCGCTTCCCACTGCATTCCTGCCCTCACCCTGCACATTCTACTCATACACATCACTTGTGGCGATAATCATAATATCATTTCCACCATTCACCTGCCCCTTTCTCTGTCAGCTCTCTCTAAGTTCATTATTAGCATGGTCTTGTTGACTTCTCTCACTGGGTCTGTGAGGCAGGGGTTATTATTATTCTCATTTTGTGTTTGAGTAAACTGAGGCTTCCCTGATAGCTCAGTTGGTAATGAATCCACCTGCAATGCAGGAGACCCCGGTTCGATTCCTGGGTTGGAAAGATCAACTGGAGAAGGGATAGGCTACCCATTCTAGTATTCTTGGGCTTCCCTTGTGGCTCAGCTGGTAAAAAATCCGCCTGTAATGTGGGAGACCTGGGTTTGATCCCTGGGTTGGGAAGATCCCCTGGAGAAGGGAAAGGCTATCCACTCCAGTATTCTTGCCTGGAGAATTCATGGACTGTATAGTCCATGGGGGTCACAAAGAGTCGGACATGACTGAGCGACTTTCATTTTCCCTTTCAAACTGAGGCTCAGACAGGTGAAGTGACTTGCGCAAGGTCACACAGATTTTGGACCACCATGCTCTTGAGCTCTGTAGAATTGCATACGCTTGCACTAGTCCCTGGCCTGCATGCACATTTGATCTTGCAGGTTTTTCTCATCTCAGAGGTGAGAGAGTGCAACCCAGGAGCCAGCTTGGGTCCTAGCTCTGTCACAAACAGCTGTGTGATGATTTGAAAATCTGTTCCCTCCCTCTGGACCTTGGCTTCCCCTCCAACCGTCCCCCCTGCCTGTGAGCCCTCAGTCAGATTCCTGAAGCAGGGACAGGGCACGGAATTCGGCTTGGTCCTACCAAACGCTGGAGCAAGTATTTCTGCACTGGGCAGATTTCAGATTCATTCACGTTCTGAGGGGCTCTGGGCTTGGCTGGGCTTGGACACAGGGGGAGCTTATGCTGGGACATAAGCCAGCTAGCCAAGCCTGGCTGGGAGAGGGAAGGGGCTCCGAGAAACACTGCCCATTGTGTGTTTGCCGCGAACCTCGCCACAGTCCCGCCAATGCAGGATTCGTTAGCCCCACCTTTTGCAGTTGTGAGCGAATGTCAACTCATGTGACGCATGTTCACTGGAAAAAAGTAGGAAATGCAGATACTCAAAGAGATGAAAGAAACCCCATCATGATCATCTAGTTACATGAAAAAAAGTTTTTTGATGCCTATCTTTCTAGATAGCTTTTTCTCAAATGGGAGTATGTCTACGAGTTTACCCAAAGATGGCTCAGCCCTAAAGAATCTGCCTGCAACGCAGAAGACACAGGAGTCTCAGGTTCGATCCCTGGGTTAGGAAGATCCGCTGGAGAAGGGAGTGGCTACCCACTGTAGTATTCTTGCCTGGAGAATCCCCATGGACAGAGGAGCCTGGTGGGCTGCAGTCCATATGGGTCTCAAAGAGTCAGATATGACAAGGCACGAGCACAGTTTCACCCAAAGAATAAATTAAGATTCAGAAACCTGGAACCAAATTCAGAATGTTGACTTCTGGGAATTCCCTGGCGGTCCAGTTTGTAGGACTCTGTGCCATCACTGCTGGGGCCCAGGAATAAGGCCCAGGTTCGAGCCCTGGTCAGGGAACTAAGATCCCGCAAGCTGTGTGGTATAGCCAAAAAAAAAAAAGAATTCTGACTTCTGCTCTAAACCTTTTTCTTTAGGATAAAAAAAGTGTGTGTGTGTGTGTTTCATAAAAAGGAAACCATCACCTACATACCAGTTTATAATCTGTCTTTTATTCCTTTCTAACAATGGATTATGAACGTCGCTCCCTTGTCAATGAATTTATTTCAAGCATATTTTCTACAACTCTGCAGCCCTCCTTTATCAGGCTGCTACACCATCACGTATTGTCCCAGTCCCCAGTCGTCAGGTATCTAGGTTGTCTCCTGGCATTTCCTGTTATAATTATCACCAGTTTGCAGAACAGGACATTGAGATTCAGAGAAGTCCCTCCCCTGTGTGAGAAGCTAAGGTACGAGCCAAGAGGACCTGAGGGTGGCTTGGGCACTGGGGACGGTTCCCAGCCTCAGTCAGGACAAGCCTGAGGAGCCCTGACCAGAGGGAGAGGCTTGTGTAGAAGCCCCCACATATGGGACTTCCCTGGTGGTCCAGTTGCCAGTGGTTAGGAATCCACCTTCCAATGTGGGGGACATGGGTTCAATCCCTGGTTGGGGAACTATGATCCCACATGCCACAGAGCAGCTAAGCCTGCATGCCACAGTGAAGACCCAGCACAGCCAAGGGTAAATAGATTAATTTTTTTTTTTTTTTTAAAAAGAAGCCCCCGCAGAGAAGACCTGTGACTTATCAGAGGAGTGGTGGGTGGGGTTGCCTGAGGAGGAGACCGCCCTCTCTTAGGCCCCCAGACTTGGCACGCTGCCCATCCAGCTTCCCCCAGCCCTCTCCCTGCTTTCCTCCCTGAGCCCACTCACCGCCTGCTCCATCCTTGCCAGCTTATCAATAGGTTAAGTGGTCAGGTCAGCGATATTGACCATTTGATTAGGACCTTGTCAGATCAATCCCTGGCTCATCTCACGGGCCTCCTCACCAGCCCACACCCCCGCCCTGCTGCCGTGCTGGGAGCAGGTGGCTGCAGAAGGCTCCCCCTGCACCCACGTGGCACCCCAGAACCTGGAGCCCTCAGGCACGTTCAGAGAAGCTGAGGGCCAGCCCTGGCCTCCCGGCCTCGTGTCCTCGTCCTGCCAGGTCAGGAGCTCCCAGTGTGTCTCCAGGTCCCCTGCCCTGCCCACCCCACCCCTGCCTCCTGGGCCTGTGCTGAGCCTCTCCTGGTCCCCATCCAGGCGCTGGGTTCCTGTACCCCCTATTTGTACGCACCCTCTTGCTTGCAGTCATTGGATCTTGCTTGCCCTGTGTCCTTCTCCCCTCAGAGACTGGTCAGACTGAGCTACTGGCTGTGTGACCCCGGGCAAGTGGCTTCACCTTTCTGAGTCTCCATTTCCTCATCTGTATCGTGAGAATGATACTCACCAAATGGTTGAGACTGCAAGATCACACCCGCAGAGCAGCTAACCACACCTGACACGTAGCTAGCACCCAGGAAATCCCGGCTGCTCTCACTCAGGGCCGCTCTGCTGGACTAATCTGAGCTGATGTGTTTGTGGGGGACAGTGGTTCCACCGCATGTAGCTCAGCGAAAATGTATGTGGGCAGTCTTCTGTGCAGCCAGTGGGCACTGTCATCCTCACTTGTCTAAGCTCAGGGTCATACTCTGGCCTGGGCAGTGCTGGGGACCCCCAGAGAAGCCAGACCCCAACCTGCCTGCAGGAGAGTCATCCTGGCTTCAAGGAATGCTGAGGGGCCAGGACTTCCTTTCCTTCTCCTGTGAAATCAGTCAGTTCCTTCCCTTGTCTGTGGTGCAGCTATAAGGAACAGAGACTCTGGAGTCAGAGAAGTCAGGGTTCTAGTCCTGGCTCCTTAGCTTCCTCTGCCAGGTCACTACAGGCCACTTGCTTTCCCTCTCTGCTCCTCAGAGTTCCTGTCTGTGAAATGGGGAGAAGGCATCTTCTACACAGCTCCCATTCCTATCTTCCAGGCTCAGGGCCCTGCTGGGAATATGGCTGCAATTGCACAGGGTTGCCTGCCTCTCCCGAGAGGAGAGGCTGTTTACTTGGGAGAGGGGTCTGTCAGGCAGGGGAATGGGGGGTGCGGGGCCCAGAGAAATGCCACGAGGAGGAGAATTGGAGGCAGACAGGCCGGGATGGTCCTGCCTGTGGGCATCGCCGCCGTTGAGGGTGGCAGAGGGCAGACACCAGGTGGGGAGGGGGCACTGCTGGAGGGAAGTCCCAACTAGGGGCGCTGCCTTGAGGGAAGACCCCAGCCCGAAGGCGCCGTCTGACTCTGGGCCCCCGAGAGGCCCGGGGAATCCCCCTCCCGCCCCGCCATCACTTACACCAATATTGACGGTTAATGCCGTGTCGCCACCGTGTTCAACACTCAGCGCGGCTAATTGTTTTGACTGGGAATCGGCAAGGCGATTAAACGCCATCGATTTTGCCCTGCGCGCTGCATCGATTTTTAAATTTCCTATTGATCCCGGCCCTAAATCTCCTTAACCAAGACCTCACGGTGGAGATGACAGCCGCTGATTAGCTCTGGGGGCGGGGGCGGGGGTGGGGAGCAGACCCTGAGTGGGGGGAGAAACCCCAGGCCCTCCCTCCCCACAGGGACGGAGGGTCCTGGTCCCCTCTGCCCCGGAAAATGGGGGCCCAGATAGAGAGAGGGGGAGGAGTTGGTCAGGCCCCTTGTTCCTTTGACTCCCCTTTATTCATTCCTATTTGGGCTTTCTGGTCTCTCTGCTTGTGTCTCCCTCCACTCCTCACCTCTGAATGTCTGGGTCTCCCCAACTCTTTCTCTTCTAACCAGCCATCTATCCATCTCTCTCGGTTCATCTTTTTGTCTTTCTCTTTTCTCCGTCTGATCTCCAGTCCTGCCTTCACCAATCCCTTGTGTCCTTGGCTGGTCCTGGGCCTCAGTTTCCCCATCTGTACTGGCAGACTTGCCATGAGATAGCCAAGCACCTGCCAGACATCCAGGCCTGTGGCCATCCTTCCCGTCCCCCTGAAGGTCCCCCTCTGGAGACACGCAGGTGTCAGGTGGATGTGAGCCTTCTGGCTCTGTGACCCCCCTCTACCCAGAGCTCTCCCTCTCTGACCCCCAGCTTCTGAAGTTGCCCACTGTCCACTCATGGGGACCCGCCTGGGAGGAAGGTCTCCCTGAAACCCTGTCTCCTTCCCCCGTCCTACAGTCCCCGCACCTTCTCTGACTGCCCACGACAAGAGTGGTCTTTGTACAGGTTCAAGCAGCTTTTTCAAGACCACGTTCCCAGAAGGCAGGAAATGTGGGTTTCAGTAGGAGGCACGTAGGCCTGACCTTGATAACCAGCTCCGCCCCTTGCCAAGCTGTACAGGACCCTGGGAAAGTCATCTGCTCACAGCCTCGCCTGCCCATCTGTAAAGTGGGGATGACACCAGCCGTCGCTTTGCCTTCCTGTGGGTCTGCGGAGAGGCTCAGCCAACACTCCTTGGAGAGGGTCTCCCCATTTCCCGTCGACCTCTCTATCCTCCTGTCTCTTACACAGCAAGCAGCGGGACTTTACCTGAAGACAGACTGCATCGTCTCCTGGCTGTTTGGACTGGGTCCTGCCGGCTGTAGCCCCAGTCATCTTTCCCAGCCCTCTCGCTGAAGCCTGGGGGATCGAAGGCTTGACATTGTCTTTCCTCCCACCCGGTCCCTCCACCTGGCTAAAGTGGGTTTGTTTGCCAGGCTTGGTTCGGAGGCCACATCCCCCCTGAGTCTTCCCTGACCTCTTCTAGGATTCCCCCTGCATCCTCTGCTTACACCGGTGTGTGGGCATCGGCTTTTTTTTTTTTTCAAATTAGGGTATAATTGCTTTGGCTGTCCTGATGGCTCACTGGTAAAGAACTTGCCTGCCAATGCAGGAGACGCAGGAGATGTGAGTTCCATCCCTGGGTCGGGAAGATCCCCTGGAGGAGGAAATGGCAACCGCCTCCAGTATTCTTGCCTGAGAAATCCCAGGGACAGAGGAGCCTGGTGGGCTACAGTCCAAAGGTTCGCAAGGAATTGGACACTAAAGTTGGACACTGAGCTACTAAACAACAGCTGTTGCTTTACAATTGTTGTGTTAGTTTCTGCTGCACTGCAAAGTGATTCGGCTATATACCTACATATATCCCCTCCCTCTTGGACCTCCCCCTGCATCCCACCCATCTAGGTCATCACAGAGCCCTGAGCTGAGCTCCCTGCGCTACACAGCAGCTTCCCACTAGTTGTTTTAGCATAGCAGTGTACACATGTCAGTCCAGGTCTCCCAGTTCATCCCACCCTTCCACCCTTCTCCATGTCCCTATGTCTACATTCGTTCCCTATGTCTGCGTCTCTGTTCCTACCCTGAAGATAGGTTCATCTGTACCATTTTTCTAGATTCCACGTACATGTGTTAATACATGATATTTATTTTTCTCTTTCTGACTTACTTCAGTCTATGGCATCAGCTATTCGTTTGGTCTCCCTAGCTCACCTTCAGGCCCCCAGTAGACAGGGCAACGACCTGGTTTGGTCCATCTCCGCATCTCCCACACTTGATCCAGAGCCCAGCTCAGACGAGCCTCCGTATCTGCTGCTTGTTGTTTGTTGTTTAGTTGCTCAGTCGTGTCCGACTCTTTGCAACCCCATGGACTATAGCCCGCCAGGCTCCTCTGTCCATGGGATTTTTTTCCCAGGCAAGAATACCGGTGTGGGTTGCCATTTCCTTCTCCAGGGGATCTCTCCAACCCAGGGATTGTATCCGGGTCTCCTGCCTGACAGGTGGATTCTTTACCACTTAGCTACCTGGGAAGCCCATCTTCTGATTAACCACATGAATAAATGAGTGAACAAATATACCAGTCAGAAGCATCATTGTGGCTTTTATTTTCATCTCCCCACAGCACATAGGCATCTGATAATGAGTAACCCTGTCACATTTCTCATTTGTCTCTCCCTGCAGTTGTTGGGCTTTTTTATGTATATATTTATTTACTATTTATTTTTGGCTGTGCTGGTCTTCGTTGCTGCTCGGGCTTTTCTTCAGTTGCACTGAGCAAGGACTACTCTCTAGTTGGGTGCGTGGACTTCTCATTTCAGTGGCTCTCTTGTTGTAGAGCACAGGCTCTGGGGCGCAAGGGCTTCAGTAGCTGCAGGCTTAATATTTGTGGCATATGGGCTTAGCTGCCCCACAGCAAGTGCGATCTTCCCGGACCTGGAAAGGAACCCATGCCTCCTACACTAGGGGGTGGATTCTGTACCACGGAGCCACCAGGGAAGCTGCCCAGAGTCCTTTGAGACACATAGTTGGTCAATTAGTTACGCCCTCTCGCCATCCATCCATTCACTCAAATCATCCAGCTTGTCCTTCCTCAGTATCCCATGTTTGCCAGGCCCTCTGTCAAGGGCTGAAGGTGTAAGACACAGTCCTTGCCCATTAAGGAAGCTCCAGTCTAATGGAAAATACAGATGTTCAACAAGGGAACGCATCAGAATGCCCATTCATGAGCTGGGGTATCTGAGGCTCAGAACCCGGAAATGCAGGTAGCCAGTGGCTGTCAGGACCTGAGTCTACAGTCACCGACTTGTGACTCCCGATGGTGTGACAAGAGCAGGGTCCCTCTGCCTCAGGAGGGCCCCCTCCTGCTCAAGGAGGTGATGCCTCTCAAATTCCCCAGCATGCTGACTTCCTTCTCCTCTCTCTCCAGGTTCTCTACTGGACCGGGTTGGTGGCCTGAATGTATTAGCTTCGCTGCTTCTGCCCAAGAGGTAAGGGCTGCGGCTCCCCAAGCTCTGCTAATTGCGGAGTCTTGTCTCCTCTCGGAAGCCCTGGCTTTCCCATCCTTGTCCCCGGCCCATCCCCGGGGTGCTGTCCTTTCTCTTCCTGCCTCCATGCTCCACGTGGTCAGTCTGAGTGATGTGCGTTTTCATCCTCTGTTCATCCTGTGGCTTCCTGGCCAAACCTGTGGTTCTGGACATTGGCGACAGTGGGAATTTCAGCTGATGAGAGTAGGGGCTCAGGAGGAAAGGTGGGGGTAGCTTGGTGGCTCAGATCACAGCTTGGGGTCAGGCCCTCCTGTGTTGGAATCTCTTTTCCGTCCCTTCTTAACTGCAAGTGGTTTGGGACAGTCAGAGCCTCATCTGTAAAGGGGTGTAGTAACAGAACCCGTCGGACATGCTGTCCTGAGGACGGAAGCCTAGGAAGGCCATTCAGGTTCCAGTTTTGGAGCCAGGGAGCACTTGCCCTGCCGGCGGCCAGCTGTGCGAGCCTCAGTTTCCCTGTCTGTCAAAAGAGGGTGATAACAGCACCCCCCTCCCCCACCCCACACACACATGAGGAAGTGAAGATGAAAGAAGTTAACTCGATGAAAGCAGGAGGTTTCAGGAAGCCAGGACTTGAGATACTGCTGGAAGCTTCCCTGGACAAGTTGGGGTTTGTGAGGTGCCTCCTTGGATACCACTGAGACCCTGAGCTGGAAGCAGGGGTTCTCCAGCCACTCAGCTTGCAGGAAGCAGAGGCTCTGGGCATCAGCTCTGGGGTTTGTTCCACCAGCTTGGTGAGGCCTCAGCAGTGTGCGTCTGGGGAGGGGTAGGGACAGGGCCTCTGAATTGGAACCCGCCGAGTGCTGCACCAACCAGAGCAGTTTAACTGTACACATCTCAGGACCCCAGGGAGGCCTCTGCTTGCTCTCATTGGCTTCTTGCTCTTGGGGGGCGGGGGTGGGGGGGTCACAGCCTGACTTTAAGAAACAGAGAAAGCTGTAGCCTAGGGATGGCGATCTGGTGTGGTAGGGACTGCACCAGACTGGAAAATGCATTGGCAGGAGTTGGGGTGCTGCTTTTCAGCCCCATTGACTGTCCCTCCATAGAAACATGCCCCCCATTTGTCAGCTTTTTGGATTTTTCAAGAGAAGCCAGAAGTCCAGACTGTTATGTGAAATCTCTCAATTTTTAAATATTGGTAACTCTCCACAATTTCAAAAATCTCCTTGTGGTTCGAACCACATGTTTCAGGCAACCTTTGGTCCATGGATTTCCAGTTTTGCAACATTTAGTATAGACTTTCTCCCAGGAAAACGCATCCCTACATCTACTCAATTGTGCTCTGACCTCAGGATGCTCACAGACCCCCCAAAGCGCATCTATAGACCCCATTCTAGCTGGTAAGGGATGTAGGAGTCTGAACTACTTTCTCCAAGAACCAGAAGTGTAGCTTTCCCAGGAACTGCTGTGTCTTCTGCTGCTCTTGATATTGAAAAGAAGGTCAAGGAGCTTCCAGGCTGCAGAATTCATCTGGGGGCTAGAGGCTGGCTTTGAGGAATGCCCGGAAGTTGGGCTAAAGTAACAGATGTTTAAAAAGAATTATGTGTCAGAGTTGGTGGAGGTTACAGTGGAGGCTATGATTTTAGGTCTTTGTGTTCAAATAGATGTTTGTTAAATAGTCAAGTTTTCACGGACAGACACATGACAGATTGGATAACACATGCCAGAGAGCTGTTATAGTCTAATGGGGAAACTGATATTTATCTGGGGCCACCTCTATGCCAGGGCCTGTTCTGGGCACTGGCTGCCACCCTGTGAAGTGGATGTGAGTCACCTGTTGTAAAAGAAGGAAACTGAGCCAAAGACAAGAGATGCCACTGGCCTCAGGTCACCTAAGGTTACCATGGTAACCGTGATAGAGTCTGAATGTCTACCTGAGCTTGATGCTCTCATTCTTCCATTTCACCAACACCCACCCCAGGTTTGGAATCTCCTCGAGGTGGCCAGTCTTTGTGCTTCGGGGATGAATTTGATTTGTGGGATGGGGTGCAGAGGGGGATACCCGAAATCTTATTTGGAACCAACTCTGATCAATTTGGGGCTTCCCTGGTGGCTCAGATGGTAAAAAATCTGCCTTCAATGCCTGGGTTCAGTCCCTGGATCAGGAAGATTCCCTGGAGAAGGGAATGGCTACTCACTCCAGTATTCTTGCCTGGAGAATCCCATGGACAGAGGAGCCTGGCAGGCTACAGTCCATGTGGTCCCAGAGTCAGACACGACTGAGTGACTAATACTTTCACTTTTCTGATCAATTTAGCAGTGCTGATACTAATAACGGATGATACTGTGACTGCTTGCCGGTGTTTTGATATAAACTAGAGACAATTATACAGTAGAGATGTTTTTGCTGATGGAGTCTGTAAACTAAAGCAGACTTAAAGGCTGTTGCCAAATTACCTGAGTGGTTTGAAGATAAGTTCAACCCCCCAGAGAGATGTTTGAAGGGAGCCACACCCTTTAAAGTCTATAATTTTGTTACAAAACAATTACAGCAAATGGCGTTCCCATCCCCCATTGTTTCTTGGGAGGTGACTAGTTCCCTAAAGGTGTCCAGAGGCCTCCTCAATGCCCCAGAAGGAACTGGAACGCTGGGTCAGCCTCTGGCGCCCACGCGGCGGCTCCCCCTCCTTCACTCCCTCTGGCCCTTCCTCTGGCTTGCCTCCCGTCCCAGCCCAGGGCCTTGGCTCCACTCTTGGTTGGGCTTACCTTTCCACCGTTCCATCTAGGGCTCCCCGAACCCCCTGGCCTGGCCAGGCCCCCCACCTTGTTCTTCCTTCTTGCCCATTGTCCCTGCATCTGATCGTATATTCTGTGTAGTGTTTCCCCCGCTTAAGCTTCATGGAGGGGACAAGAGAGATGTCTCTACTTATCCAACACGTCGACACCCAGCCCTTAGCATAGTATAAGTGTTCAGTTAAGTATTCATTGAGGGGACTTCCCTGGTGGTCCAGCGGTTACACTCCATGCTTCCTCTGCAGGGGGCACAAGTGCAATCCTTGGTCAGTAACTAAGATCCTGCATGCCTCATGGTGCAGCCAAAAAAAAAGGTATTTTGTTGAATGAATAAATGAGTGAGCACATAGACATTTAAACCCACATCCATCCATTTATTCCTTCAGCCACCATCTCCTGGGGGTTCTTGTGTGCTGAGCCTTGTGCTGTGATCAGGTGACAATGCAGAGGGGAAGCAGCCCGGTGTGGCCTCTGGGGGGCTTCCTGGCTGGTGTGCAGGGGGGTGGAGATAGGCCCAAACGCTACTAACCTGAACCTGGGGCTCAGGGAGGGACTGGACCCCGAAAGAAGGAGGAGTCTTTGGCAGGAGGAGGTGGGAAGGCGTCTCCTGAGGGTCTTGGAAAACAAAGGGGATGTTACAGTCCAGGTTGGAGGTGGTCACTCATGGAGACCATGAATGCTGGCTTGACTTGAGTCCCTGTGGACGTCTGAGGCAGGAGCAGGGCTGTGGCCCCACCTTGTCTCCCTCCCTCCTGTCCTTCCATCCTTCCACAAAAAGACATGATGGCCTTCGGTGTGGACCCAGGACCTGGGGGCCCAGAGATGACTGTGGCCCAAGCGCCAGGGCCCACCTGGAGTGCCCGTACATCCCACAGAATGCCCTGGAAGCTGGAGCTTAGCGGTGGGTGAAAGGCTTCTGGTGCTGGTCTGGTGGGGTGATGGGACGGAACCCAGGACTGCATCAGGAGGAAGACGTTGAGCTGCTTGGTGGGCAGGTCCTCTCTGGAGGGGGCGGGTGTGGCCTGGGACACTCCGGGATCAGAAATGCCAGCCTGTGTGGCCGCGCAGGTGTTCTGAGAGCCGAGGAACCAGAAAGTGGGGCCGGGAACTTGCTCTGATCCCTCAGGCCCGGCTAGCACCCGGGGAGGGGGCTCTGGCTCCAGGAATGGGGTGTGTGCTGTTGCAGATGTGGCCTGGGGGTTGGGGGCTGGGCCAGGCTGGAGCTTCATGGCCCTGGCTGCCTGGATGCTACTGTTTGGTCGGCCCCCGGCTGGTGCACAGGGCGCAGCTGGTCTGTGCTGGTGCGGGCAGGCCGGCCAGGCCATGGGTGACGGCGCTCCTTGTCGAGTGTAGAGTTGGGTTCCCTGGGGGGCTGCTGTTTGTCACTGTGGGGTGCTGTGAAGCAGCAAGAGGTCCCTTTGGTGCCTCTGCCATCCCTGGGTGGGTGGAGACGTCACCCACCCAGGACTGGGAGTATCTCAGGTGGGGCCTTACAGATGTGGAGGAGGTGAGAGTGGCTGGCCCTCTTAGTAGTTTCGGGGACCGATGAGTGCCTGGCGTCCCTGACAGTCCCAGGGCAAACAGAAGCTGGAGTGCCTGCCATCCAGCAAGCGTGGAGCCCCTGGGGTTGAGGGCACACACCTGACCCTGATTGCACACCGAGGGAACCGGTGAGGGCGCGGTGGCAGCAGACAGGCCACAGAGTCTGACCCCAGATGCTGCCGTGAGCGCCCGCCCCCACAGGGGCACCGTCCCGCTCCCGCTGCTGCATGGCCTCTGCTTGTCTCCGAGTTCCCTTCTCTCCTCTTCCTCGCCCTGGGGCTCCACCTCCGTCTTCCTCTTCCTTTTTCCTTCTCTTGGTCACCTTCCATGTCTGGTCTCTCCATCCTACCCTGGTGGCCTCCTTTTCCTCTGAGCCTGGATTGGCTTCCAGTCTTGAGTGCAGGGTGCATGTGGGTCCCTGTATAGCTTTCTGTCTGCAGCGAGAACCACGGCGGGGATGTGGACCTGCTGCAGGTGGGGAGAGGGGCCAAGAAGAGAGAAGGAGAAAAGGTACATGAAGGAGAAGCAAGACAGGAGGGGCACCCCCAACTCCAGGACAGCTTCTGAGGCCCCTGAAGGGCCAGCATGTGTGGACAGGAGGGCGGGCCGAGGGGTCTTCTGAGAAAGGGGGGTCCAGGCATATGCCAGAGAAGAGTGGGAGAGAGAGACTCGGGGAGACTCAGAGTATACCCCACGACAGAGTAAGGCCTGGAGAGAAGGGGCAGTGAAGAGCAGGTAAAGAGCCATGGAGACAGCACGAAAGTCAGCTGGACAGAAAGAAGGCTGAGCGTGCGCTGCTGAGGCCGCCAGGCTCGAGGGGAGGAGGCAGCAAGAAAGATGGGGCCTCGGGCCACGGGAGAAGGTAGCAGAGCCGTGGGGCAGGAGGGACACGCTTCATGCCCACCCCCCGCTAGCCTGCTGAGCCCAGGTGAAAGGGACCTGCCTGAGGACCCTGTGTGCGTGAGGGCATGGTGGCCAGGAGCGGGCAGCTGGGGTGTGCCGCCGCTACCCGCTCTGTGGTGCTGAGCCCAGTCTGCCCCATGCCCTCCCTGTCCATTCGGCCTGTCCCCTCCCCAGCTCCTCCATCCCTGGGGTTTTGGTTCTGTTGTGTTCTGGCCCACATGGAGCCCAGAGGGCCGTGACCACGGAGAGTGCTGGGGCACCGAGAACTTCTGACCTGGGGGAGGGGGAGAGGCGTGTGTGTGTGTGTGTGTGTGTGTGTGAGAGAGAGAGAGAGAGAGAGAGAGAGAGAGAGAGAGAGACAGAGAGCTGGAGTCACTCTGGGCTTGGCCGCCCTGGGCTCAGCTCCAGCTGTCTGTCGGTCTGTCTCTCCTGCGCACCACCTGCCCCCACCTCTAGCTGCGTGTGTCTCTGGAGCCCCTCTCACCAGCCATCTCTCACTCGCTGTCTCCCCTGCCTGTCCCTCTCTGTCTTCTCTCTCTGTCCCGGCCTCGTCTCGGGCTCTCACTGGCGTTCCAGTTGCCTCTGGTTGGCTCCCGTTCCCCCTGTCTCTGTCTCCCTGCTCTCTGGCTCTCCGCGTCCTCCTTGTGCCTCCGTCCCTGGCTCTTCGGTTCTGCTGTGCCCTGGCCCTCTTGTCTCTCTCTCCTGTCTCCCCACTCTCCATTTCGGCGTGTCCCTCCATCGGGCCCTCCCGTCTGCCCTTCCCCGGCTCTTTCTCCCTGCCTTTGCCTCCCGTGTCTGCGTCTGTCTCTCCTGGTCCCTTTCATGTCCTGTCTCTCCCCGTCTGTCTCTCACTCGCTGTGGATCTCTCTCGTCCCTCATCTCTGCGGGCCTCTGGCCGTCCATCCCTGCCTCTGTGTGTCTCTCACTCCCCCTCCCTTCCCCCTTTTTTTTCTGTCTCTAACACCCACACTCACATCTACCTCAGGAGTAATTGCTTTTGTCTGGGTTGGACTGGACTTGTGGTGGGGGGAGGGTGGGGGGAGCGGTGGTGCTGGGGGGGTTGGGAGGGACGGAGGTCGCTTGGTGGAGTTGAGGTGGCCTCCGCCAGAGCAGGGGGTGCTGAGGGGCAGAGGTCCGGTCACCCAAGGGGGCTGGGGGTGGGGGCCCTGGACCCATGCTGGCAGGGGTCTGGGGCTTCTGACGGGGAGGAGAAGAAGGCAGACAGGTCCTCACGTTCGGATTTGGAGACAATGTAGTGGCAAAACAGGCTAGCCAGCGTCACAGTGGCAGTCTCGGCCTCGAGCCCTCCCCCGTTCAGATACCCACACTTCCCCCACCCCTGAAACGCCATCGTGTGCCTCGAGTCACCGTGATACACATGGGGACACACCCAGAGCCTCCAGCCACTCGTGGAAACACACGCGGCCATTGGCACGCAGGGACATGCCAAGTCACGTAGACACACAGGAAGCACACTGGGTCTCTGACACTCACCTTTAAGCCGCCAACACACCAGAGACAAACACACCTACAGCCACCCCCGACACAGGCACAGAATCCACACACACACAAACACATGGGGACTCAGGTTCTGGTTCCCAGACGCTCACAGAACCATCCACGCCCAGACATACTCAGCAGGGGCTGGAGCACACACACCAACTCCCACGGGTTTCCTAGAACCCAGGAACATGAAGGCACCACGTTACTGGGCCCCAGGGGTCACTGAGATGCCCCTGGGCACACACCCACACTTCCGGTGGGGACAGGCAGATCCGCATACACACACTTAACATACTCGGGGACACCCAGGTGGAGGGAACTCTGGCGGAAGCACACGCGCACAGAGCCACCGCGTCCCCTGGGACACACCCACCGCCTCGTGGTCGCACGGGGTGACTCAGTGGATGAGACACGCGGGGATACACAGTCCTGGAGCCCCAGCACCGAGCCAGAGGACTCACGGACTCGCCTCTCCAGGCGTGCCTGGGATGCACGCACGCCCTACACACATGGCCGCTCGGCCACTGCAGCCTCCCCTGGAATCCCCTGTCAGATGCCTCACAAGCCCTCCCCCACACCCCACGGTGCACGCCAGGCCTTGGGGCGAAGCCAAGGTGGAGCTGCCCACAGAGGCCCTAGGAGGGAGCAGCCAGGACTCTGTGGGTGGGCACCAGGCTGCCCGGGGGCAGCCCCAATGTTCTTGGCATCCACTCTCCCAAGCTTACCCCAGCACCCCCCACCCCATGGGCTCCGGACAATGCCTCCCCAGCCCCCCGGTGCCCACTGCCCACCTCCCAGAGGTCCATCCCTCTTGTACCTTCAGAGGGTTCCATCTCCCTGAACCACTCCCAATTGAGCAGGGACCTGCTTTATCCCAGGAGCTCTGTCCCTCCATGTCTTCCAGCCCCCTGACCTGACAGTGGGACCCCCATCCCCACCTGCTGCCCTGCCCACCCCCATACTCACCCCCTCTCCTGGCTGTCCAGGCTCTCCCCCTCCCGCTGTAGGGGGCTGGCACCGGGTGGAGGGCCTGGCCCCTCAGAGGCGTGGGTAAGGGGTCCATGGGGGTGGGGGGTCTGGGCGCGGCTCTGGGAAAGGGAAGCAAGGCAAGCGGGGGAGAGAGAGAGAGGCAGAGGCAGGCAGGCAGCCAGCCGGCTTTATATCCCTGCCGTATTGATCTACCATGTCACAGACCCGGTCGATAGCCAGCCGAGAAGGAGAGGGAGAGAAGGGAGGGGAGGTTTGGGGGAGGGCAGTGGGACCCCTATAGCCCTCGGCCCATCTGGGCCCTTCCTGGCAGGCTTCAGGGGGTCTGTTCCAGCTGCCCCCTCCCCAAAAGGGGCCGGTTGTGTCCTCCCCGTCTCCCTCTTGAGTGCGGCCCTCTTTCCCCGAAAGCTGCCTTGGTAGAAGACTTTCAGCACAGGAGATGGGCACATTTCTTTCTGTCTCTGGCGGCTCTCAGTCTCTCTCATGGGCACAGGGAATGGGGGTTTGGGAATGGGGAGCTCTGTGTTGTTCACTGTCTCAGCTCCCCTTGGCCCTGTGTCGGGCTGGGCAGGTGGGAGGCCCAGTGACAGTGTGGGCTTAGGACAAGGATGGGCGGGACTACAGATCTTCCTTCTTTGCTGTGTGCATCTTGGGCACGCCAGAGAACCTCTCTGAACACCCTCTTCTGAAGCCATCTTTAGCACAGGAGGGTGCTAAAACCCTCCCACCTTTAGCACAGGGGGCTCTATCCTCATTGGTTTTCTGCCCTTTTTGACTTGAAGTTCCACCTCGAAGCTGTACTAGGCCAGCGCTAGAGACAGACGGTGTTCAGCGGCCTGAGAGGAGAAAACAGCCTCTTGCTCGCCTCAGCCTCCTCTTCCCTCTGAAGAAACTGCTTCCACCTGCTCCCCACCCTATCTAGGGTTCCCCTGACAGGGCGGGAAGGGAGGGGTGTCTCCCTAGACAGGAAGCGGAGAAGAGTAGGGGCTCCATCTAACGGGACAGCGCTGAGAACCCTGGGCTGTGCCTCCCTTCCGGATCCAGCCCTGCCTCTGTCTCCTTTCCCGGCCTCAGTTTCCCCCCCAGCCCCAAGCTGGCTCTGGGATCCACAGGGGTTGGTGCTGCCGGGAGGCAGGGCCACCCGGAGAGTGAGACCAAGGCCGGAGGGGCGCCTGCCACCCCACCCTCCGCCAGGAAGGCCTGGGTCCCAGGTGCGGCCCCCTAGCCTCCAGCTCCCCGGGGCTCCAGCTCTTTGTCTGTCCAGACCCTCCTCCCCTCCCAGCCCAGCCTCCCGGAGAGGTTGAGGAATCACCTTAGCCTTGACCCGAGGGGGAGGGCAGCGGAGGGGCAGGCAGGCCCCACCCCGCCTCCTGCCCACGGCCATCCCCACAGCCTCCTTCCTGCTTCCCCGAGTTCCAGGCTGGCGCCCCCCCAAGCGACAGGCCGCTGCTCCCTTTGTTAGGGAGGGGGAGGGGAGAGAGCTGAGCTGAGGGGACGTGGCTTGACCCTCGACCTCTCCCCTTCCCTCCTCCCATCAGGGTCCCCAGGGGCTCAGAGCCCCCTTGACGGACAGTTCTGACCATCAGCCAAATGGCTCTGGGAGTGAGCAGGGAGCCAGGTAGGGGGGAGGGGAGGAAGGCCTGGCTTGGGCCCTGAGCTCCCCAGAGGGGGGTGTCATGTCATGGGTTGGGGGGAGGCCCTTAGGACGAGGGGCAGGGGACGATAGGCACCCATATCTTGAGGGGAGCCTGATTTGACTGCGGGCTGTGGAAGCAAAGCGAGGCTCAGCCCAGAGACAGCAGCTCTGGACACCCTATGCGTAGGGGCCTGGCCGGGCAGATGCCCCCACCCCACCCCCACCCGGCCTGCGGCTTTGGGAGTGCAGCAAGGTTTTTTTAAAAAAAAAATTAAAAGAAAAAAAAAAATAACAGGAGCAAGAGAAGCTGGGGGAAAAAATATATAAGAAAAAATATAATAAGAACTAAGCGGTGGCTGCAGGAGAGAGAAAGGGCAGGAGGCGGGGAGGGGGGCGCAGGGGGGAGGGCGGCTCGGGCCCTGGTCGCTGCGGAGGCCCGGCCGCCGGCCTCCGCGCCGAGCCCTCCGCGTCCCCCCTGCCGGCCCCCTCCAGCCCCGATCGATCCAGTTTCTTGGCAATAAAGCATTTTTATTGTCAGCTGCCCTGAATGCCAAATGTGAGCCTGGTCCTGCTCCCCCCTCAACCCGCTTCCTCGCCACCCCTCCCCCAGCCCTCTTCCACCCCCTCTCCCGCTGGCCCCCACCGCAGAATCCGCCTAGTCCATCACCGCGACCCCCTCCTCTTCCTCCTGGTCCATGTCAGCCGCAGTCCTGTACATGCTCAATAATCCACCAAGCCCCCTCCCCAGCTCGGCTGCTGGGCACCCCTCCCTGACCCCAAACCCAAAGGGGAGCTGAAAGGTGGGCTCCGGTGGAATGGCCTGGGGGGCACAGAACGGACAGGAGGCTGTCGGGGCAGGCAGGCGGGAGCTGGTGGCCACAGGTTGAGGGAGCCGCAAGCAGAGGGAACAGGTGGGGGGCGCAGGCCCAGCCCCTCTGGCTCCTGCCCCTGTCTCGCCGTCATGGTCCCCCAGGGTCAGCTCGCTCCCTCCACACTGAACCCAGGTGGGCCCCGGTCCATCCAGCCCCTGCCGCTGTGGGCAGGGAGACAGGCTAGAGTTGGACACCCCTGGCACACACGGCCGCCTCGGCCCCTTCAGGTTCTGGGGACAACGGCACACACCCCACAGGACCACGGTGTGAGGGCCAGAGGAGCGGGTGTCGGCGAAGCAGCTTGCAGAAGGCCCTGGCGGCCCCACCGCGGCCGTCTTTCCTCCTGCTCTCCGTTCTTTGTCCCTCTCTCCACTTTCCCCATCTCTGTCTCTGTCTCTGCATCTCTCTGTCTCTGACTCTCTTTTCTGCCGCCTCTCCCCCCGGGGATATAAGCACACACACCTTCTCTGTTCTCCCCATCCAGTCCAGCGGCTCCTCTCCACACCCCTCTTATTCTGCCCGGCTCCCTGCTTTTGCCTTTCTCGTCCCACCCGACCCCTGCGTCCCCCTCTCATTTCAGTCTCTCTTGGGCTACCTCCCCTCCCACGGCTGAGAAAATAAACAGAGGCCCAGGTCCTGGAGAGCCAGCAGAAGGCGGAGGCAACAGGGCTCAGCCCTCTCTTTCTCTTTGCGTGTAGGCTGACCCTGTCTACACAGGCTGGCCCTGTCTACACCTGCAGAGATGGAACTGGAGAACCCGGTTCTCCAGAGATGGGCTGCAGAGACGGCCTGTGTTTCAGCCACTTGCCTGCTCTGAACCTTGGTTTGCCCCTGAAAAACGCTGCTCAGAGGGCACTTATGGCCCCTCCTGTGGAAAACCCGTGCTGCAAAGGCCTGGAGTTCTCTGGGGAGGGCGCGGGGTGGGGGACCGAATCCTTCCACTGGGGGGCATGGTCACCCCTCCACACAGGTGCCCCCGGATGGCATCTCAAGGCTGCAGGCCTGCTCTCTCCTTTCTCCTGGCAGCCGGGGATGGCGAGCTGAAGAGAACCCGGGTGCCAGGCTTTCCACTCTTGGTCTGGGCAGGGGGGTCGACTGCACTAGGGTGGTGCTTTAGGGAGCAGTGCAGGGCGTGACCTCAGCCCACCTCCCCTGTCAACTCTGGCGGTCAGGGGCTGCCTCACTTGTCCCCAGATCCGGGTCTTCCCACGGAAGGGTTCCGGAGATCTGTGTGGAGCCAGTGAAGAGGTGAGGAAGGACCTGCCCCATGTATAGACCAGAGGAGAGAGGGAGGGAGGGAGGGGAGATGGCCGGGAGGCGGAGCAGAGCGGGGGCCAGGGCTGCGGGTTGGGGGAAAGAGCAAAGGGGTTCAGACACCTGTGGGTTGAATCCATGGGAAGGTGGGGGACTCTGGGGAGGAGGAAGACTCCGGGACGACCCCAGTCTCCTTGCCAAGCCGCCAGCCTCCACTGAGCACTCGGTGCCCCGCCCTTCATCACATGCCTACATTAGGGCATTCCCCCTCGCCCCCAACCCCGTTTGCCAAGGGGAGGAAGGAGCTCGCTGTCAGTCCCTCTGGCACGTGGCACCAGGCAGTGTGGTGTAAAGGGTGATGTCTGCGCGCGTGCACCTCCTCACACATCATGTGCTCACTTACGCCTCAAACACTTCTTACTTTTCACCATGATGAGTTCTTTGGTATTATCTTCAGATGCTAGTTTCCCGACTAGTAAAGAACCTCCCTAACAGGAGAGAGGAAGATCCCTGTGAGGGAGGCTGGGCCCCCCTGGCCTGGGCCCTGAGATGGAAATGAGGCTTACAGGTGACTGGTGTGTGAAGGCCTGAAAAACCTGGAAGGAGTTGGGGGAGGTCTAGGCGGTGAAGGGTGGAGAGGGGCAGATCGAAAGGCTCTCTCCACCATTTCCTGGTTCCTGCCTCTACAGCCAGCGCAGACTTGGGAGTCCGGTTCCAGATGCCCCTCCTTTGAGAGGAACTTTCTGGTGACCTTGTCCCCACCGGCCTCTCATCATTTCCCAAATCTGCCCCCAGGCTTTGCTCACGTGGTCCCCTCACGTGGAAGGCAACCAGGTAACAGCTGCTCATGGACCACGTACTGTGTGCTACACACCTGGGCTTCAGGCTCTTGCCGGATCCCCATCAGATGGTGGGGCATGATCATTATTCCCATTTTGCAGATGGGGACACTGAGGCTCAGGGAAGGGAAGTGGCTCATCCAAGATCACCAGCCAGGGAGCAGCAGAGCCAGGACTGCCATTCAGACCCTCTGCATTGGTCCAATCCCACAAATGTTGGTCAAGAACTCACTGCAGGGACCTCCCTGCCCCAGTGGTTAGGATTTCATGCTTCCACGGCAGGGGCCATTGGTTGAATCCCTGGTCAGGGAACTAAGGTTCCACGTTCCCACATGCCCTGCAGTCCAGGCAAAAGAAGGAAAAAAAAAAACCACTGTGAGGGGATCAGGTTTTGTTGCACATGCGTGGTAAATGTAACGACCTTGATGTGAGGGGCTCCAGTCCCAGCTCTGCCGTGGACTTGCTGTGACACCATGGGAAGGTGGTTTCTCCTCTCTGAACTTGGATTTCCTCCTCTGGGTTGGAGCCACCATCTCCTAAGAGCCAGAGAACAAGGAGCTGTAAAATGCCTGGCAGATAAGGTTACTTGACAAATGGCCATGCCCTCCTCTCTTGTTCTTCTCTGATCGTGGCCCATCCTCTAGGTTCCAGCTCTTTCAAGCTTTTATATTTGAAGGGTATTTTCCCAGGTGGCTCAGCGATAAAGAATCCGCCTGCCAAGCAGGAGACATGGGTTTGATCCCTGGTTTGGGAAGATTCCCTGGAGAAGGAAATGGCAACCCACTCCAGTATTCTTGCCTGGGAAATCCCACAGACAGAGGAGTCTGGCGGGCCATAGTCCATGGGGTCGCAAAAGAGTCGGACACGACTTAGAGACTAAACAGCAACCACATCTCGTGCCCAGTCTTGTCTCTTTTTTTTCCCCGAAACACTGTCAATATTTTTTGTCTCTTGGAATCCTCACCACTACCATCTAAGGGAGGCATTATATATATTTGTATACACACATATATATACACACACAAAAGGTATATATAACTTTTCTTTTTGGCTACATTGCACGGCATGCGGGGGTCTTAGTTTCCTGACCAGGGACTGAGCCCTTGCGCCCTGTAGTAGAAGGACGGAGTCTTAACCGCTGAACTGCCAGGGAAGTCCTGGGAGGCATTATTGTATTGATTTGACAGAAGGAGAAACTGAGGCTCAGAAGACTCAAGTCTTCTGCCTCAGGTCCTCATCCCCATAAAAGACTCATTTGTCTGAGCACTTGCTCTGTGCCAGGCCCTTGGAGATAAAGAAGTGAACAAAACTGGCACAGTTGACGTCCACAGAGTCGACAAACCAAGAGAGGAGGCAGATTTTTAACTGTAAATATTGGTTAAATGCAAAATCAGAAATTGTGATAAAGTCCCCTAAAGGAGAGACAGAATAGGGAGCCCACACGGAGAGGGCAGGACGTTTAAGCTGAGCCTTGAAAGATGAATAAGATTTAACCAGGCAGAGAGCATTTGAGGAAGAGAGACCGGCACATGCAAAGGGCCTGGGGTCGGAAAGAGCTTGGTTTGAGGAGCACAGAGGAGGTGGTGAGGCTTAGAGAAGGGGAAAGTGGTGGGGGGAGAGGGGAGAGTGGTCGGCAGAGGTCAGATCACACAGGACTCCAGGCTGAACTAAGGGGCTTGTTTTCTGGTTTAGGTCTTCGTTTTTGTTTTGGCCGCCACGCATGGCTTGCAGGATCATAGTTCTCCGACCAGGGACTGAACTCGCATCCTTGACAGTGAAAGCGCAGAGTCCTAACCTCTGGACCACCAGAGAATTCCTGGATTAAGGGGTTTGGGGTTTATTCCCCAAAGGAGAGAGGTTTCTGAAAAGCCTGAAGCAAGGGGGCAACCCAGCCTGATCAAATTTCAGAAAGACCCTTTCTGGGTACAAGGGGGCAGATGAGACTATCAGGGTCCGGCGTGGACACCCAGAGACCAGCAAGAAGGAGGCTGCTGACATCACCAGGGCCAGAGATGGTGGCGGCCCGGGCAAGTGGAGCAATGGGGAGAACCTTTGAAACTGTGCCGATGGCAAGGCTCAGAGAAGTGGGGTTGCTGATCCAAGGTCACACAGCTGGTTGGGCAGAGCAAGGGTCTGACCCAGCACACACCTGAGATTTCCTCTCACTAGACAGGCGAGAGGCTGCTTTCCTCTGGGGAGGCCTCTCGGAGGCAGAGTGTATCCATTTGATGTTCTCCACACACACCTCAAAGTGCCTGGTGTCTTGGGCACTGATGGGCAGTCCAAGGTTAGAAAGAGGTCGCCCATGGAAGTGAGTGAGAGGGCTTCCCTGGGGAGACTCCAGGAAGGAGGTGAGCAGGGAGTGAGCAGGTCTGAAGAAGTGTGAGCCTGGAAAATGGACCAGGGCCCAGAGACACGGTTCATTGTGCAGCCCAGCCTTGCTGTGACTCAAGGTGGGTCACCAGCATGACAGCTTTTAGGAAATGGTTCATATTGGCAAGAGCCCCCGCTGGGCCAGAGGTGGGAGGCATGTAGCTGTCTCAGGCGGCCAACCCAGGTCCAAGTCCAGTGTTTCCTGCCACACTAAAGGGAAGAGCCGGCAAGGGTCTGGGGAAGAAGGGGAATCCACCTGCCTGGATGCTGTTCCTGGTTCCATCTGGGGGACCCCAGGCACATGATTCAACCTGGCAGAGCATCAGTTCTTTCACCTGTAAAATGGGCATGGTGACAATGGTTTCTCCTTGGAGCGCGTGGAGGAGATTCAATGAGAAGATGCATGGAAAGTGTTTCTAACTGTAGTTCAGGGTTTCACCTTGAATCGTCTAAAACAGAACTCTTGATTCCCTGTCCCTGGGCTCTTCTAGGAGCTGTCCTCCACCTCAGTAAATGGTTGTTTTGTGTGTGTGTGTGCTCAGTCACTTCAGTTATGTCCAGCTCTTTGCGACCCCAAGGACTGTAGCCTGCCAGGTTTTCTATCCATTGGGATTCTCCAGGCAAGAATACTGGAGTGGATTGCCATGCCCTTCTGCAGGGGATCTTCCCAACCAAGGGATCAAATTTGTGTCTCTCCATCTCCTTATTGGCAGGCGAATTCTTTACCACTAGCACCACCCGGGAAGCCAGTAAACCGGTAAATGACTATCACACAAAAAACCCTTCTCCCAAGATCCTTCGCTTCCTTTCAAGTGTCCAGAGCTCGAAGTTTGCTTCCATGATGGCAGGAAGTATGTCTCATAGGGTCTGGGTCAACCTGATTCCATCAAGTTAAAATATTTGTGGAGCAGGGCCCTCTGCAGATGCTGCCCAGAGACCACACAGTTCTGGAAGAGGTACAGAGAGGTTGAGTGGTTTGCATGGAGTCACACAGCAAGGACTCAGCAGGCTCCACAGAGTCTGAGAGGGGCCAGGCCACTTCTCGTTTTTGAGCCTCCTAGGATGCTGAGAGTGAAAGAAAGCCAAAAAGGAGTTACAGGCTGGGCTCCAAGCAACAACAACAACAAAGTGCCACACTAACTGATATTTACAAGGTCATTACAGGATTTATTAGAACAAAATTCAGCGCGTCCTACGGCTGATGTGGTTTGGCAGTGGCACCCAACTGTAAAATCAAAAATGCACATCTCGGTTAATGAGGCCCTTCGTGAATATAATACCCGGGCCAGGTGACACCCCCGCCCCCGCCCCCAATGCCTCCCTGAACTCTGCAGCTGGGACCTGACCACTTGTTACATGACTTCAAAGTTGACACCTTTTCCATCATCCTCAGTTACTTTTGCAGAGATACAGGAGGCCTAGGACCTCCCGGATTTTTGAGGGGAGAAGCATGCACACGATCACGCAGGCAGCGTGCCTGGTGGTAAGGAGAGCCAGACTCTGGGGTTGACCTGCAGGCTACGGTCCACCTCAGGGTGTGCCTCTGAAAAGCGGGGGGTAATAACAGCACCTGCTTTATTGGATCGCTGGGACGATGCCAAGACAGGATGTACAGAGCCCAGGGCTGCCTGGAACAGGCGCCTCCCGGTAGCTGCTCTTATAACTTACAATAATCATGGGACCCTGAAGGGGTGGGATGGGTGGGGGGAGATGAGGGCACCGGGAGGTTTGAGAATGCTCAGGGGCATGGCCAAGGCTGATTACCCCAGTGTCCTCAGCTCTTTCGAGCTTCCCTGGTGGCTTAGTCAGTAAGGAATCTGCGAATCTGCCCACAATGAGGGAGACCCAGGTTCGATCCCTGGGTCGAGAAGATCCCCTGGAGAAGGAAATGACAACCCACTCTGGTATTCTTGCCTGGTAAATCCCATGGACGGAGGAGCCTGGCGGGCTACAGTCCGTGGGATCACAGAGTCGGACACGACTGAGCGACTAAACCACCAACCAACTCTCTATCTTTTTAAAATATTTTTTTATTTGGCTGCACCAGGTCTTCGTTGCAGCGTGCGGGATCTTTGATCTTTGTTGTATCGTGCAGAACCTTTAGTTGTGACATGCAGACTTCTTAGTTGTGGCATGTGGGATCTAGTTCCCTGACCAGGGATCGAACTTGGGTCCCCTGCATTGGGAACTCAGAGTCATAGTCACTGGACGACTAGGGAAGTCCCTCTGTGTCCCCAGTTCTTGGCACAGGGTCTGGCACAGTGGGCCATCCATGACAGTGTAGGATTGAATTGTCTTGAAGAAACTTTGGCTAGGTTGAACGAGGGGGTGGGAGCACCAGGGAGGAGGGGGGAGCTTATGGGAGGGCATGGCCTTTGGTTTCTCCTCCCCCTCCTTGTGAGGCCATGCGGGCGCTCCTGTGAGCTTCCTGTTGCGTGGTGCCCCTTAATTCCTGCAGCAAACAGATCCTCCTCGCTGGCAGGTACAAGGGACACAGCAGTGCACACGTCAGACACGAGTCAGTGTGACTTGTCACAGTTCTAATCTATATGGTGAGTAGTGGCTTTACGTGAACACATAATAATGTGTCCACATAATTTATTAAATATAAATTAAATAAACAAGCAAATAAAGAATAGAAGAGGGCTCTGCCCATCCCAGTGATGGGAGAAATCCATGAACCACGGGTTGTGATTAATGCCATTTTGTGCACCTGAGGCCCTTTTATATAGGAGGGTGAAACCGAACAGAGCAGACCTGCTCCCTGTCCTCCCAGCGTGAACATTCAAGTGGGTGGAGATGGATGATGAACAAGCACGTGAACACACAGAAACTCGAATGTCAGTGACAAGTGCTGGAAGAAAACGATAGCCAGTGAAATATGGAGAGTGATGAGGAGGGGAAAGGCTGTGTGGGTTGGGATGATCAAAAAGACTTCTCTGTGGAGAGGATGTGTCAGTGGACTCCTGGAACAAGTGAGGGCATGCTCCACTGCCATACCTGGGCAAAGACAGCACCAGCCGGCAGGGAGAGAGAGCAAAGGTCCTGAGGCACATGGGAGCTTCAGCCTGGAGGACGTGAGCGAATGGCGAGGGGCAACGGGTGTGTGCACGAGCGTGCTCAGTCTCTTTGGTCGTATCTGACTCCTTGCAACCCCATGGACTGTAGCCCACCAGGCTCTGTTCCATGGGATTCTCCAGGCAAGAATACTGGAGTGGTTTGCCATGCCCTCCTTCAGGGGATCTTTGCAACCCAAGAATTGAACCCACGTCTCTTATGTCCTTTGCATTGGCAGGCAGGTTTTTTTTTACCACTAGCGCCACCTGGGAAGGCCTGGGGAGCAATGGAAGGTGATGTGTTAGAGGCGAGCAGGAGCCGGGTCGCAGAGGGGCCAATTAGGATATTGGGTCTGGAAGCTGTCTTCGTTGGCCAGCCTCCCTGAGGCTTCCCAGGCTTTGGACTTTAGTACCCTGGACAGCAGCCTTGGCCCCTTGGAGCTCTAGCAGCCTAGGGTGCACGCTACCGAATCTGGCCTTTTATTAACATCTGCTTCTGGGCAGTGAACTGGGGGTGCAGAGCAGATGATACCAAAATGAGTGGGAATTGGCCCTGCCTGCAGGAAGCACGCTTATTTGAGAGAGTTATCAATGCACAGTTGAGTCCATCTTTATCAAGTGGACGTCTGTGGGGTTGCCACCGAGGTTTGTATACAGGAGGCAGCCAGAGCCCAGGATCCGCCCCTGCCCTGTCCCTCCCTCCCTGCTGAAGGTGACCACTTTCCTCACTGTGGGGGACATCAGCCCTTTGTTTCACTTTGTAGTTTGCTACCTATAGCTCATAGACTAATGTTAATTCAAAAATGAATACAATCTCATTATAAAAACCAAAACCATAGCAGAAAAGGTTAAAACCTCATTTGAGGGACTTACCTGGTGGTCCAGTGGTTAAGACTTCACCTTCCAATGCAGGGGATGGGGGTTCCATCCCTGGTTGGGGATCTAAAATCCCACATGCCTTGTGGCCAAAAAAAAAAAAAAAAAAAAAAAAAACCCAAAACATAAAACAGAAGCAATACTGTAACAAATTCAGTAAAAACTTTGAAAATGTTCTATATAAAAAAAAAATCTTTAAAAAATCCCATTTGAGTCCACTCTGCTTTCCCAGGGGGCTTCCCAGGTTGCTCAGTGGTGAAGAACCCATCTTCCAACACAGGAGACACAAAAGACGTGGGTTCGGTCCCTGGGTCAGGAAGATCCCCTGGAGGAGGAAATGGCAACCCACTCCAGTATTCTTGCCTGGAGAATCCCATGGACACAGGCGCCTGGGGGCTGCAGTTCACGGGGCTGTAAAGAGTCAGACACGACTGAGCCTGCACACACACGGGGACACACTCGTGTGCTTGCCCACTGCTGGTCCACTCACCAGAGGTAGTTGTCATTAGCTGATTAGTTACCCTTTGGGCCTTTTCTCTGCATTTGTCAATACCTGCACACCCAAAGAAAACACATAGAGGTTTTGGTATGTGATTTATATCAGTAATGTTAAGTTGTGTCAATCATTCTGCACCTTGTCTTTGCATTCAGCAGAGTCTTGGAGAACTTTCCGTGTCCTATTCATAGATCAGTTCCATCATCTCTCATGATCACATACTGTTCCTGAGTATGAATATGCCACGCTTTATTTAGCCACTGTCCTATGGTAGCATTCTATGTTATTTCTGATTTTCTCTATTTCAAACTTTGGTGTGATAAACACTGAACTTTCTGAACTCCTTGTGCATGGTAATCAGTATTATATTTAAGATTAATGATAACAAGTCCTACTCTATAGCACAAGAAACCGTTAAAAACAAACAAAAAAAAAGATGAATGAAGTTCCTGTCAGCCCACGTTGCATGCGTGCTCAGTCTTGTCTGACTCTGCTGTCCCACGGACTGTAACCTGCCACGCTCCTCTGTCCATGGGATTTCCCAGGTAAGAATACTGGAGTGGTTTACCATTTCCTTCTCCAGGGGATCTTCCTGACCCAGGGATCCGAACTTGGGTCTCATGCATCTCCTGCTTTGATAGGTGAATTCTTTACTACTGATCAGCCCATGTTACTGCCCCCTTTTCAAAGATGAGAATCCTCAGAGGCTCAGAGAGGTGAAATCACCTGCCCAGGGTCATACAGCAAGTGAATGGAAAGACCAGTTTCCAGGCTTTCAAATGTTCGACTCCCAGATCAGTGCTTCCATGCTAAGTTGCTTGTCGTGTCCAACTCTTTGCAACCCTGTGGACTGTAACCCGCCAGGCTCCTCTGTCCCTGAGGTTCTCCAGGCAAGAATGCTGGAGTGGGCTGCCATTTCCTAACCCGCATCTCTATGTCTCCTGCACTGGCAGCTGGGCTCTTTACCACTAGCTCCACCTGGGAAGCGCTAGTGCTTACATCCAGCTCTACAAAGTGTCAGTCTGCGGGGCAGGTGTCCTCATTCAACGGGGCTTATCTGCAGACCAGTGCTGGACTCCATTCTACAAAAATGAATGAAACCCCACCCTGCCCTCCAGCCCTGCCTGTGAGGGCAGCCTCATTGGGAAGTAATTTCAATGCAGTACGATTAGTGCTAAGCCCAAGATGCCTGAACTGTGGGAAGACTGAGGCCATCACTATTAAGTAGGCCTCCCATGGAGTCAGAGACAGCTTCCAGAGAGGAGAGATTTGAGCTGAGGCTGTAGAGGCCAGTAGAATTTGCCCAATGAACACAGGAAGCTCGGAGGATGGGTACATAGGGAACCCCAAGTTGCCGAACCCAGAGGAAGAAGGTGAGCTCTGAAGGCGATTTGCCCATGGAGATTGGCAGAGGCCCATGTCCACTTGAGCTTGGAAAGCCAGCCCTGGATTTCATTCTGTGGGCTGTGGGAGCCTGGAAGAATCCATTCATTCAACAAATAGCATCTAAGCGCGTGGTGTGTCCCTTTCAGAAAGGAATACCGCAGAAAACAAGACCAAAAAAACCACCTGCTTTCAGAGAGCTTACATTTCAGAGGGGGAAACAGTAAGGCAAGGTGACAGCGCCTGAGCTGCAGACAGCACTACAAAGAGAACAACACTGGCCACTGGCTCGAGGGGTGTGAGCCCGAGCAGACGCCGGCCGACAGTGACGGACAGGGAAGCCTGGCGTGCTGCAGTCCATGGGGTCGCAGAGTCGGACACGACTTAGCAACTGAGCAATAGCTGGAGTGGAGAGTGGCCGAGGGAGGGCTTCTGGGAGGAGGCGGCCTTTGAGCTAAGTCCTGAAGGGTCAGAGGAAAGGGAAGAGATGGGGAACAGCGTCCTAGGGGAGGGGTCGGCAAGGTCAGAGGCCCCAAGTGGGAACAGACTTGGCTTTCTCTGGTGTGGCAGGCACACAGTGCTCTCATTAGGAGAAGTGAAGTCCCGCGGGTGCCTGGAGGCCATCCATGGTGAGCAGGCCGGGCTTTCCTGGAGACAGCAGCAGGGTTACTACTGGAGGGCTTCTGGACTACTCCGAGGGCCCTTGCATTTCAGCCTTTGGACAGCTCCCTGGGCTGGGAGGAAGGAAAGAGCCATCAGCCTGCAGTCAGTGCTGGTGCTGGTGCTGGTGAGCAGGAGGTCTGGGCTGGAGCAGAGTCTGCAGCCTAGGGGTGGGGTGGGGGGGCTCCTGTGCCCAGGGCAGAGCCTCCTCAGGGGAGGCCCAGGGCCCGGCACCTGCCTCTTTCGATGTCCCGGTGGGTCTGTTCCGGGACAGCCTACAGCCTGGGACACGTACAAGCCCAAGTAAGGAGCCGCAAGCCCAGAACAGCAGTCTTGGCGCAGGCTTTGGGGTCAGAGAGACTCAGGGTCCACCCAGGCCAGCTGTGTGAACGTGGCTGCTAATGGAGCCATCAGTCCATCTTGCTGTTCCTGTCCCTTTCAAGCCACAGAATGTTAACAGCTTGAAGAAGTCTTAGAATGCTCCTCCAGCCCACCTCCCACTTTTAGGTGGGGAAACAGAGGCCCGGAGATTGTAGGGGGCTGGCCCTGTGCCACCAGATGGCCAAGTTCAGAATGGGGAGCTGCTGGTCTTCTGACTTTTATCTTCTTTGGGCCATGATGCTTCCTAATTTCTTTTTGTGTGTGGTGAATTCTGGGATTTCTGGTGGGTCTGGGAAACTGGTGGTAGGCAGGAGATGCGTGAGGAGTATTTGTGTCAATGTGAATTTATTCAGCATCTGCTGCCTTCCTGGTCCATAGACCTTGCTGACCTCCCCCCAACCCCCAATCCCCGGCACTGACATAAGCATCTTCCCCAAATCTGCTCCCCTTCCCAGTGTCCATCAGTGATGGCCTGAGCACCCACCCATCCACCCTGCTCAGCTGCCTGCTTGCAAGTCCACCAAAGTCCTCAAGACTCTCACTCAAACTCATACTCTCATCTGCATCCTCATGGCCACATTCTCTCCTGTTGTCTAGACCACTGTCCCAGCCTCTCCTCTGGTCATCTTCTCCAGCTTCTACCCACTAGCCTGCTCTCACACCAGTCCCCGGAGGACCTCTCTTATACAGACTCTTCCTGCTCAGAATCTTTCCACCTACAACATCAAATCCAGCCTCAAGTCTATGTCTTGGGATTCATCTTTGACTAGCATTTATCGGATACTTTCTGAGTCACTTGTGGAATATCAGAAAACTCCCATCAAATCCAGTCTCCCCCTTGGACTCTGAGCTCCCTGAGGGCAGATTTCAGATCCAGTTCTCTTCTAAGTCCTCAGCACCCAGCTCACAGCTTGGCTCTAAGGAACACGCAGGAAAAGCTTGGGGGCTTCCCAGGTGGCACAGTGGTAAAGAATCTACCTGCCAATGCTTGAGACATGGGTTCAATCCCTGGGTCAGAAAGATCCCCTGGAGAAGGAAATGGCAACCCACTCCAGTAATCTTGCCTGGAAAATTCCATGGACAGAGGAACCTGGAGGGTTATAGTCCATGGGGTCACAGAAAGACTTGGACATGACTTAGCAATTAAATACATCAAACAAATATCACTGATTATACTGCAGGTAAATGGTCTCAGCCTGGGGTTGGCAAACTATGGCCCACAGGCCAGATCTGACTTACTGTCTGTTTTTGTGCAGCTCTGAATGCAAGGCTGAGAATGAAGGAGGTGTGTAAACAGGAAACGAAGGCTTGAGCCCAGAAGTCAGGAAGAGGTGGACAGGCAGTGCCCGGGGTGAGGGGGCAGGCGGGGTTTGATTCCAGAGTATCGGGGGCCTAACTGGGAGGATTGCACGACCCTGCAGCAGGACCAGCCAGACATACTTCAGTGTATGTGTCTGTCTGCCACCCCTCATTCTGCTTTCCTCTGTGTCTGGGTTCCTAAGTCAGCTTTCCCTGACTGTCCCCCCACCGACCCGCCTCACCATGCAGAGGCGGCCCTCCTTGGGCTCTGCTGAAGGCAGAACGCTGAGATGCAAAGGGAGGTTAATATCGATGAATCTCAGACCCGAGCTTACCTTCTGGCTCGGCTGTCAACTCATAGGCAACCCGGTCTCCTTGTCTCCTGCCAACCTGGGTCCCTCTCTGAGCTCCGACATGCTACAGCCCCAGAGATGAGGCAGCACTTCAAGGAAACCCTGCTCGGGTACCCACGCAGAGCAGGGACATGGCTGGGGGTCCCCACGCGGAGCAGGGACATGGGCGGGGGCTGAGCGAAGAGGTCGCCAGACACAGCGGGATGCAGAAAGAGGCTGGGGAGCCAAGCCACAGAGAGGGTCCCCCGGGGCAGCCGAGAAGAAGAGGCCATGGTTGGGGCCCCTGAGGGGTGAAGAATCTCACTCTGCTGTCCCCGGTGGGCTGGCTGCTCCCCCCACCACTCCCCGCCGGGCCCCCAGGGGACCTCGCTCTAATAATGTATTTGATCGACTCGCCGGCCGCGTACAAGCGATTATTGTCTTGTCGGGAGTCAAACGTATCGATCCGGTGAGAAATATGAGCGGAGCAATGGGGCCCGCGTGTCAGTTACCAGCCCCGCTGGCCCTGGGGAGCCCCCTACGTCTCCTTTAATTACCGCTCAGCCCTGAGCCCAGCCTGGTCTCCCCTGCGCCGCCTCCCTCCGAGGCTCCCTGCACCCCCAGTAGCCCCCGCTGCTCCCCAGCTCCCAGGGCCTACCTGCCTGGCTCAACTTGGCCTGAGGCCTCGTCTCCAGCTAAACAGCCACCATCTCCCGTGCCTGGGCCTCCCCGTTCCTGGCTGCCAGGCCCTGCCCACCCAGCGTGCCCCTAACTCAGCCCCTCTTGTCTTCTCCTGGGCAGGTGGAAGTCTCAGGCCCATCCTTCTTCAAGATGCCTCAATTCCAGCTCAGGGACTTAATTCTGGTCTGCCAGAGGCGATAATAGTGGAGTCAGCTTGAGAGGCAAGAGGGGTGGGGTGATTTCACCCACCACAGGTAGGGGGGCCATGAAAGGCTGTCCCCAGCTCCACCTCTCAGCCGCAGGCCTGGGAGGGCAGCACCAGAAACAGAGGGTGCATCTCTCCCTTCTCTGAGTTACCACCCCGGAGCTCCCTCCTGACAAGGATGCTGTTGACTGTGGAGCACGGGGGGTGTTTTGGTGGGGTTTTGCTCCCTCTATAAAGTCCTTATTACCCTTATTTCCAAGTCTTCCAAAACATAAATCCTAAATAAAAGAGTTTAGCGGGCAAATGCAGTTTCAAGACAAGGCTCCAGTGCCATCATCCACCAGATACCTGATCCTCCCATATAGAAATCCTGCCATCTGAGAGAGAGGCAAAGAGGTGGGCCCCGGAGGCAGGAGGTCTGAGGTGAAGCCAGCGGATGCTGCAGGGTCTCCGAATCTGCTCAGAGGAATGGCCTTCACAATATGGAATGTTATGAGTGTAGTTGGTGGGGCCACTGTCCCCTCTGTGCAGATTTAAGGACCACCATCATTCTCATGGAGTGGGCCTGCCTGCCTGGGCGTGTCTGGGCTGCACAGGGCCTGTGTACAGGCAGAAAGGCACTCTTGAAGGCACTCACACTAACCTGCATGAGTGTGCATGGGTGTGAACGTGGGCACACATGGCCGGGAAGTATGCCTGGGTACACTTGTATAGCCGTGCCCGTGTGCCCGCATGACAGAGCAGAGGGTTCTGGGCACACGCGGGTAGTGTTAGTTGTTGTCAGGGCCTGGGCACCAAGGAGTGTTTCCATGTGTCTGGATGTGCACACGTGTGTGTGAAGTGCTGGGGTCCCTGTGTAAAAACACTTGAGCGTGTGTACAGGAGTCCAGCCGTCGTGTGCGCGCGCGTGCTCTGGGGGTCCGTCAGCGTAGGGTAGGGGCGCAGCGAGCCCTGCAGGGCCCGGAGCGAGCAGGTGGGCTGTTTGGAGGCACCAGGTGGCCCAGCAGCCTCGGACCGCGCGCGGGGAGACGGAAGAGGGCAGCGGGCTCGGCCGCGCCTTTGTCTGCGCCGCCGCGCGCGGGGAGTCCTGCGCCTTTGTGTGACCCTCGCAGGTGTGCGCGCGGGGGCGGGAGGGGGAAGGGGAGGGGCGGAGGGCGGGGCGCCTCTTCCGCAGTCGGCCCCGCCCTCTGGCCAATTGGTTGGGCGCTGCCGCCCTCTGGCGGCCACGGAGGGAAGCGTTGGGCCGCGAGCGCCGCAGCGCGAAGGGCCAGCCCGTGGCCCTGGGACCCGGTACTTCCCTCCACCCCAGCCACCTCCGGCGCCTGCTTTGCCCTCTGGCGGACCTCCTGCCGCTCCAGGGCAAGGCCCGGCCCTACCACTGCCCATGGGTACCTCTTCTCCCAATGGTGGCCGCGGACGCCTCACCTGCGGGCAGAGGCGCGGCTGGGTTCCCCGTTGGCCACAGTCTGCGGAAGCCTCCTCCTGCCCTGCTTCTTGGCTTCAACGCTTCTTGCCTCTGAGCCCTTAGAGAGGCCACCTCACTTCTCTGGTCCTCAGTCTTTGTCTGTAAAATGGGGGCAAATAGCACCTTCAGAGATGATGCCTGTCAGGTGTGATAGGCAGGGCCTAGCATTGGGAAAGGCCCGCCCCAAACTCCTAGCCAGTGTTTTAGTGTCGTGTTCTGGGTCCACCTTCTCTCCCAGACCCACAAGCCCTGCTCCAGATGTGCCGGCCGGGTGGAGGCGGCCGAGGGGCAGGACGCACTTCCTGGGGGCACAGCTGCAGAGTCAGCTCTTCCAGCTTTCCTGCGCGCTACCTCCCCCCACCCCCACTTCCCCAACACACATACACACACACACAACATGATTTGGGGTCCGCTGCCGGCTGGGGTGGGCCTTCGGGCACGGGTATTTTCCCTTCCGAAGGGGGCGGACCCTGTGGTTTCCTCCCTGGGTGACTTCCGGCAGCGAGAGCTTGGCCCCCAGAGAGGGCGGGGAGATGACACAGTTGTTCCCCCAGCCCTGCGGGGCGGGCAGCATGGTTCACTCCAGCATGGGGGCTCCAGGTAAGGGGCCGGGGCGCACAGGCAGCACCCTGGGGTTCGTTCTGGCTCGGCCTGCCCTTCCTCTCCGGCTGCTCCTCTGCTCTCTGACTCTGTGCCTCAGCAGCTGCCCCTTTCCCCATCCTGCGTCCCCACCCCCAGCTCCTCTTTCCCCTCCCCTTTCGCATCAGCCCTGGGGGGCTTCAGCCCTCTTCTCTTCCTCTGCTGCTCCCTGTCCTGAGGGGTCCGGGGGAGGAGGATGGAGCCAGGTGTTGGTCTCCTGCTCTCTTACACAGGACCAGCGGGTGGGCGACGTGGGTGATCCTGGGAGAGGACTGCCTGGAGGCTGGACCTCTGTGTACGCGCTTGTGAACAGTGGTTCTGCGTTTTCTATATATGACTGTTAGGTGTGCGTGTGCAAGGGGCTGTGTGTGCGGCACTGTGGGATAGCCTTGGCAAGGCTCTCTTGATTTACTTCCTCACTTCATTCACCTCCGATGTCCCCTTCTCGGGTGGCCTCCCCTGCTTTCCCCATCTAAACGGGCAGCCAGTCCCGTCACTCTCGGGCCCCTCACCCTGTTCTGTCTTTTCTTCATGGTACTCATCACCCCTGAAAATTTATGATACGTTTGTGTGTTTATGAACCGCCTCGCTTACCAAGTGTCAGCGGACTGAGCGAACACTGTCCGCCAAGGGCTGTACAAAGTGACTTGTACATGTTGACTCATTTGGCATAACATGTCCATCTCTGCATAATGATGCTCTAGGCAGTGCGGATGGGAGAGTTAAGTGAGGTAATACAGTAATAGTGGGGCCTGGACCATGGCCAGTGTCCATACTTCAAGGGTGTATTGTTTGCGGCCCTATAGTTCTGACCGTGGGGATGTGTCCCATTTGTGGGTGTCTGTGGGGCTGAATCTTGGTTTGGCCTGCGTCTGTGTGCATCAGCTTTTGCGGGTGTCCTGTGATCCATCATCAACACGTATTTACGGAGCAGTTCTGTGCTGGATGATGGAAATACTACTGAAGAAGGCAGTTCTGGGTCTGTCTTCCTGGAGTGCCTGGTTCAGGAACGGAGACAGACCTGTCACCAGATAAGGGAGGAAGCACAGGCAGACGGGTGAGAGCTGGGATGCAGGAGGCACAGGGCACTGGGCGAGCCCAGAAGACTTGCCCAATTCGGCTAATGGGGCATCAGAAAGGACTTCCTGGAGGAGGGCATGTCTGGTCTGAGATGAAGGATGAGTGGGTATGAGTAGGCAAGGGAGGCAAGCGGGGGCTGAGGTAGAAGGAAGGTTACTTGCAGGATGCTGTGTGATGTGATGATTTACTGAAGTGACTGTATGTGCAACTATGGATGTGTGTGTGTGTGCGCGCATGTTCACATGTGTGCACAGCGCAGACACAGCGACCCAGGGCATCCGCACAGGATAACGTGTGCATACTGTCTCTTCCCTGTCTGGGGTCAGTGGCGGCTTTATCAGGCACTGGGTTAGCCCCTTTATTTGGCATTTCTCAGAGAATCGCCCAGCCTGCAAGGCCTGCCTGGGCGCCCCAGCCTGGACATGAATTAACACATGTGTGGTCTTGAGCAGGTCATGCCTCCTGCTCGGTCGTGGCCTCCACATCTCTGGACTGGATTCTGGGTTGCACCCTGGCCATCTCCCAGGAGGAGGGGACTCTGGGAGTGTGAGTAGGTGCACGTGTGTGTGTGTGTCTGAGTGACCTGTGTGTGTGTACACATCTCTGTATGTCTGTCTAGTGACTGTGTGTGTGTATACATTTGAGTCTACCTTTATGTCTGAGCGACTCTGGGTGTATGTGTGTGTGCATATCTTGTGTGAGTACATCTTTGTCTATATGAGTGACCCGGATGTGTGTGTATATGCACATCTGTATCTGTGTGTCTGAGTGACTCTTGGTGTGTGAGTGTGTAGCTGTTTGTATGTGTGAGTGACTCTGGGTGTGTGTATGTGTGTGTGTACTTCTCTGTGTGTCTGAGTGACTCTGGGTGTGTGAGTGTGTAGCTCTCTGTGTGTCTGAATGAGTCTGAGTGAGTGTGCACAGCTTGTGTATGTACATCTTGGTGTGTCTATCTCAATGACCTGGGTGTGAGTGTGTACCTGTCTCTGTCATGCTGTGTGTGTGTGTACATCTGGTGTGTGTGTATCTGAGTGACCTGGGTGTGTATGTGTGTATGCACATCTGTGTCTATCTGTGCCTCTGTCTGTGAGTGACTCTGGGATGTGCGTGTGTGTGTATGTACTTCTCTGTGTGTCTGAGTGACTCTGGGTGTGTGAGTGTGTAGCTGTCTGTATGTGTGAGTGACTCTGGGTGTGTGTGTGTGTACTTCTCTGTGTGTCTGAGTGACTCTGGGTGTGTGTGTGTACACCTGTTTGTATGTGTGAGTGACTCTGGAGGTGTGAGTGTGTAGCTATTTGTATGTGTGAGTGACTCTGGGTGTGTGTGTGTGTGTGTGTGTGTGTGTGTAGCTGTCTGTGTGAGTGACTGGGTGTGTGACTGTGTAGCTGTTTGTATGTGTGAGTGACTCTAGGTGTGTGTATGTGTGTGTGTACTTCTTTGTGTGTCTGAGTGACTCTGGGTGTGTGAGTGTGTAGCTGTCTGTGTGTCTGAATGAGTCTGAGTGAGTGTGCACAGCTTGTGTATGTACATCTTGGTGTGTCTATCTCAATGACCTGGGTGTGAGTGTGTACCTGTCTCTGTCACTGTGTGTGTGTGTGTGTGTACATCTGGTGTGTGTCTGTCTGAGTGACCTGGGTGTGTATGTGTGTATGCACATCTGTGTCTATCTGTGCCTCTGTCTGTGAGTGACTCTGGGATGTGCGTGTATGTGTGTGTACTTCTCTGTGTGTCTGAGTGACTCTGGGTGTGTGAGTGTGTAGCTGTCTGTATGTGTGTCTGAATGAGTCTGAGTGAGTGTGCACAGCTTGTGTATGTACATCTTGGTGTGTCTATCTCAATGACCTGGGTGTGAGTGTGTACCTGTCTCTGTCACTGTGTGTGTGTGTGTGTGTACATCTGGTGTGTGTCTGTCTGAGTGACCTGGGTGTGTATGTGTGTATGCATATCTGTGTCTATCTGTGCCTCTGTCTGTGAGTGACTCTGGGATGTGCGTGTATGTGTGTGTACTTCTCTGTGTGTCTGAGTGACTCTGGGTGTGTGAGTGTGTAGCTGTCTGTATGTGTATCTGAATGAGTCTGAGTGAGTGTGCACAGCTTGTGTATGTACATCTTGGTGTGTCTATCTCAGTGACCTGGGTGTGAGTGTGTACCTGTCTCTGTCACGCTGTGTGTGTGTACATCTGGTGTGTGTCTATCTGAGTGACCTGGGTATGTATGTGTGTATGCATGTCTGTGTCTATCTGTGCCTCTGTCTGTGAGTGACTCTGGGATGTGCGTGTGTACGTGTCTGGGGTGACTTGGTGTGCGAGTGTGTGTACAGGCAGGTGTGCCCACACACGTCTGGGCGTGCGTTTTGCATATCTGCTGGTGTCGTTGTGTCTGGGCTCGCGTCTTCATCTGCACACATTCCCGTCTGGGATCCGCGCACCTGTCCCCTGTGCGTTTGCATGGGGCTTGGTCCGTGTCGGGGCCCCGCCTGGCTGGGGCTGTGGTGTGTACGCTCCGTGGCGGCTCCTGTCAGCACAGCTGCGGGGCCACCGCTCTTGTTGTGTCTGCATCCTCCTCCCTGACACCCAGGAGTGTTCGCTCCCTGGAGGCCGCCCCAGGGACAGCTGTGGGGTGTGGGTGTGAAACGCTGCTCCTGGGGAGGCCGGGCTGGGCCAGTGGGCGCGCAGAGGTTCCCGGCAGCGCCCACCCAGCCCACAGGGGCTCCCAGGCCCCAGCCTTGCTTGTGGGCTTTGGAGGCCGGGGACCCAAGGGACAGGCCAAGCGGGGCTGGGAGGGGTGAGGGGCAGCCCTTGGGCCCTCTATATTTAGCCCGGTTTTCGGTAAGTGCTAACGAGAAGCTGGCCCAAGTCTGCTAAAACCGGCTGGGGGAACTGCAGAGGAGAAGTGAAAGTCCGGGGAGGGAGGGGGGGGCAGAGGGGACCCAGGGCCCCAGGCCTGGGGCAGTCGGGCAGAGCCCAGGGGCGGGGCAGCCCTGGGCGGGTCTGACCCTCAGGCGGTGAGACCCAGGGGCCCCGCTGGGTCCTACAGGGCTTTTTCCTGCCCTTTCCTCTGAAAAGTCGCACGCTTCCTGTGTTGGGAGGAGGGAGGGTGACCCTAAGCAGCCACCCAGACTTTCTGTGCAGATGAATGAGGCTTTGAGGGGGCACTTCTGAAGGTTGGCGGTAGGGGGGTGGGGATGTTAGAGCAAATTAGAGTCACCTGGAAGGGGGCTTGAAAAAATTAGGACACTTAGGTTTCACCTTGTGCCATAACACTGTGCCAGAGTATTATGGGGTGGGATTGGGCATGAGTCTTTGTCTAGAGTTGAGAGAGAGAGGGAACGAGAGAGCCTGCAGGATGGGGTCTCAGCGAGCCTCTTGTCAGGGTCACCATACCCTGAGTCCCCATGAAGACATCACTGAAGCTTTGGGTCCATGGTGGAAATGGAGTGCCCCCAGTTCATCCCTGGTGGGGATGGTTTGATGAGACCCTCCTCTTGGGTTGGGCTCGATGAAGGAAGAGGAGAGGGGAGGGCAGAGGCCTGGGAATGGTCTGCTCTGGCCATTCTGCTGTCGCCCAGCCGATGCTGCAGGGGTGTGTGGGCTGTGTGGGAGCTGGGGGCGGGGGCAGGATTGGGGAAACAGTGGTAGAGAGTTCCCCTCAGACCACGTTTGCCTCTGCAGCCACCGTTCCTCCAGAGGGGAGGTGACCTTAAAGGGTTAAGGTCAGGTGGGAGCCCCTGGGGGCCTGGGGCTGAGGGTCGAAGGTCAGGTGACCACAGAGAGAGGATCCTTTCCTGCATTCGTTCATTCCAAAGACAGAGTCCCAGACTGTGCGGTGGTGACTCCAGCCTGGGCCCTAAGGAGCCCACCGTCTAGAGTAGGGGTCACTGCCTAGGCAGTCAGGGCGTGTTGGGGCAAAGGGAGCCCAGATGAGAGAGGCACTGACCATCTGGGCAGTCCAGGAAGACCTCACAGAGGAGGTGATGTGGAGGTGGGGCCTTAAAGAGGAGCAGGAGTTTGCTAGTCAAGAAGGAAGGGGTCGTCCCATGTGGGAGGGGAACAGAGGCAAAGGCCTGGAGGGGAGGGAGCAGGGCGGCCCTGCTCATCCCGCCCACGCGGCCTGTTGAGGACCCCAGATGAGTCAGCCCTGCCCCGAGGGCTTCCTAGCCTGATGGGGGAGATATTCTGGGGCCCAGATGCCTGCAGCCCTTAGGACAGTGATGGGGAGGTGGAGCCAGGGTGGAGGGAAGAGGGCAGAGACCCCCCACCTGAAGTCATCATGGTGGTGACTTCAAAGAGAACGGAGCCTGTGCTGGGTCCTGAAGGATGAGTAGGAGGTCGCCAGGCAGACAGAGGGGAACAGCGTTCCAGGCCGAGGGACCAGCCCACGCCAAGGCTCTTTACGTGACAGAGAGAGAGCAGGACAGAGGCAGGCACCAGTAAGAGACAGGGAGCCGCAGAGAGGCACAGGCGTTTATAACCTGGGCTTCCAAGCTGGGTGATGCCAGGGACCCAGCAGTGAGTCAGCCCAGGCCTGTCCTCTGATCAGTGGGGAAGGACAAGGGCACAGGTGACCACAGCCCTGTAGGCTCGGGGCTTGATTGGTGAGGAGAGGCTGCCTTAGTTGGCTAGGGCTGCCATAGCAAAGTACCCCCAGACGAGATGGCTTACACGATAGAAATTATTTTTCTCAAAATTCTGGAGGCTGGAAGTCCAAGGTCAAGCTGTCATTGGGGTTAGTTTCTTCCGAGGCCTTCCCCCTTGGCTTGGGGTGGCCGTCGGCTCCCTGGGTCCTCACCTGGTCTTCCCTCTGTGCCTGTCCGTGTCCCAGTCTTCTTGTCTTATTAGGGACACCAGTCAACCTGGATCAGGGCCTAGCCTGAGGCCCTGATCCGTACGTGGGGCCTGATCTCATTTTGGCTTCATTACCTCTGTAAAGATCCTGTCTCCAAAGATGGTCACAGTCTGAGTTACTGGGGTTATGAATCCAAGAGAGGAATGTCAAGGGGTACAGCTCAGCACACAGCAGAGGCCGAGGATGAGCACGGGCCCTCTGGGGTGGAGGTGGGGCCCGAGGCCGCCCCGGTCCGTGAGCAGGAGGGGCATTCACTGGCGAGGTGGGGAGGAAAGAACCTGTACGGCCTGGACCCCTGCCCCCTGCCCCTCGTCAAGCAGAGGGCGATGCCAGCATGACTGAAGAGAAAGGTGCATGAGTGCTAAGAGATGGGCAGCAGAGGGTGACGAGGGTCACACCCTGATGACCAAGATGGGAGCCTGGGCTTTTCTTAGGAGACGGGGAACCGTGGAAGTGGTCCCGGCTGGGGAAGGGGCTCCTGGTGGCAGCATGGTCGCTGGCTGGAAGGAGGGGCTGCGGAGGTGGCCGGGGCATGGCTTTCCAGAATGCTGGCAGGGATGTAGGGCCACTCTCGGGTTTGTGGTTGCCTGCAGCAGGGCCAAGGGCTGAGAGATTTATTTGCTTGGCTTTAAAATGTTATTTATTCTTTATCTGGCTGTGCTGGGACTTCGTCACTGCACAGGTTTTTCTCTAGTTCCGGTGAGCAGGGGCCGCTCTCCAGTTGCCGTGCGCGGGCTTCTCATTGCAGTGGCCTCCCTTGTGGTGGAGCGCGGGCTCTAGGGCACTCAGGCCTCCGTCGTTAGGGCTCCCAGGATCTAGAGCACAGGCTCAGTAGTTGTGGCACATGGGCTCAGCTGCCCCGCGGCATGTGGAATCTTCCCAGACCAGGGATTGAACTTGTGTCTCCTGCAGGTGACAGGAGGATTATTGGCAAGTGGATTCTTTACCACTGAGCCACCAAGGAAGCCGAGTCTGGGAATTTTAGAGCCAGGATCAGGCAGGACTCCTGCTTCTTGATGCCCCAGGGTCAGGAGGCAGGGGGACTCCTTCCTTGGCTCCCTTTGTGACCTCCTGGGTCTCGGGGTCCTTAACCACTCAATGCTCCTTCCCCAGTGCCCGGCAACAGGGCCTGAACTCTGGGAGCATCTGGGCACCTGCTCCCCACCCCCACCTCATAAGCTTATGCCTTAGTAGGACTATGTGCTGGCTTATTATTATTAGCTTGTTTTATTTCTTTTTTGTGTGTGAAAACATACATATAGTAAAATGCTCAGGTTTTAACTGTACAGTTTGATGAATTTTACATATGTACAGAACCCCTCCCCCACCACCGCCAAACCACCAAACAGATCACCTCCCAGGACATTTCTAACCCTCTGAAGGCTTCTTCACACCCTTTCCAGGTCAGCACCCCTCAAAAGGTGTCCAGTAATCTGACCTTAATCACCTGAGATCATCCTGCCTGTTTCTGAGTTTCCCTTAATTGGGGTCCTGCTGTCTGTCCACTTCTGTTGTCTCACGTCTTTCCCTTGGCAGCAGGTTTGCGAGATTCAGTGTGTGTGATGCAGGAGCTGGTTCTTTTCTGGGCTGTGGAGTATTTCACTGTCCAGACATACCAGTGTGTTAGCTCATCCCCGGTTAACGGGCCCCGGAGCCGTTTCCAGCGTGGGGGGGCAGTTAGAAAAGGGCTGCTGCCCGGAACACATGTGCCTGGGGCGGTGGTAGGCAGGACGCTGCGTCCTCTGGGGTGGATGCCGGGAGAGGATGTGCTGGGAAGCGGTGCCTCTAACTTTCCTGGACTGTGCTTGGATGGGTTTACAGCCCCGTCAGCAGTGTGCGCCCTGGCTTTTTCCCCTTTTTCCCCTTTGCTGGCGCCCGGCCTTCGTTGCTGCACGGGCTGCTGCCCAGTTGCGGTGCACAGGCTCCTCTGCTTGCGGAGCGCGGGCTCGAGAGCCCAGGCGTCAGTAGTTGTGGTGCCTGGGCTTAGTTGCTCCGAGGCATGTGGGATCTTCCTGGATCAGGGATCAAACCCGTGTCCCCTGCACTGGCAGGCAGATTCTTTACCACTGAGCCACAAGGGAAGCCCTGAGCTGGTTTTTTAATCAGGAGTTTCAAATCAGAGTGGCATTCATTGTCAAGTGACCCTCAGTTGCAAAATATCTGGACTTCTTTTTCAGTTGCAGAGGCTCTTTCAGGTCTCTTTTCTAGCTGGCCTGCTTTAACTGTCTTGGACACAGAGCATGTTAGCGTTGGATGGCTCCTTTGATAGAACGGGGTCTTGGTGGGGATTTGGAGTGAGTTGTGAAATGTTAGGATCAGAGTCAGGGTCGGGAGTAAGGTCTGAGGCCAAGCTGGGAGTCGAGGTCAGATGAAGGACTTGGGCTGTCTGGACGAGGGCTGGGGATCAGCATGGGTAAGAAAATTGCAAATGCGTCGGTCAGAAACCCAGACTAGGAGTCTAGGACCAGGAAGGGCTGGGTTTGAATGGCTCTCAGGGTGAGCCTGGATTGGAGTCACTGTGGAGATGAGATGGAGGGGATCAGAACGGGTTCATCAGACCGTAGTGATACTGATTAGAAGCGGGAGCCCCAGAGTCACGAGGACCCCGGTCCAACCTGGGTGCCTTTGCTGTCTCACGGGGCTCTTGGGGAGGTGCCATCTGCCTGGAACCTCAGTTTTCTCCCCTGTAAAATGGGGGTAGTACTGGCACCAGCTGCCAACGTGAGCTCTGAGTCATATCTCGCGCTGTGCTGGTAGCACTCACCTTCCCGTGACCAGAATCGGAGCGTTGTGAGCATGGGGTTGTTTCCCTTGCTCCGGGTCCCCTGTTTGCCACCTCTTTCCATTTCCTGGGCCTGCGGGACTGTAGGGTGGGATGGGGTTAGTAGGGTGGGGGCTCCAGGTTGGATTAAGGGCTGCAGTCCCAGGTAAGGCTGCAGTCTAGCGTTAGCTCTGAGGACAAGGTCAGGGCAGAAGCGGATGGGGTTGGAGTTGGAGTCACAGAGATGAGAGCGGGGCCGCCCAGCCTGAAAGGGAGGCAGAGGGGGGAGTGGACGGGAAAGTGGTGGGCCGGGGAGGGGGCCTGGGGCGCTGAATCACACCCAGAGATCTGAGGACTCGCTCCTGGGGGATGCTGCCGTCCCTCACACCTCCCAGGCCCTACTCAGAGTGGAAAACACGCCTCACCGAAACCTGGTGGGGCAGGACGGGCGCCTGGGCGGCCGCTGTGAGGAGGCCCAAGGCTGACTCGCTCCTTCGGAGCATCACCAGCCTCCCCCAACCCTGGGCGGCCAGAGCCGCGCCAGGACCAAGGGCCAACCTCACCTCCCGCCCTGCCCCAGGTCTCTCGGGGGGTTGGAGGTGACCCTCCCTGTGCCACCTGCCAGAGGGGCCAAGAGGCTTCTCTCCTGTCCTACCGGTGGAGGGCAGGGGCCTGGAGCAGAGGGCATGTCTCCAGGAAAGAGACACTTGCAAGGTGGCAGGGGGCGTGGGGATATGGGGGAGAGGCTGGGTGGTGCTGGGGGAGCGGCCCCAGAGCCCTACTGGCTTCCGCACCCTCACCTCACTGGCATCCCTCCTTTGTCCTCAGAAATAAGAATGTCTAAGCCCCTGGAGGCCGAGAAGCAAGGTCTGGACTCCCCGTCAGAGCACCCAGGTACGTGGGGAACGGGGCAGGGAGGGCAGAGGTCACCACGGGCAGAGGGCAGGGGTGCTCGGGGGCGTTAGGGTCAGGGGCTAGTGACAGCTCACCCCTCGCCCCTCTCTTTGCAGACACTGAAAGAAATGGACCAGACACTAACCATCAGGTCAGGAGGCAGGGGATGGGTATCGGGGAGAGGGGCAGAAGAGAGCAGAGCAGAGCTCTGTGGGGCAGGGCCAGGGCATCAGAAGTTGCTTCATCTCACTGTTCCCATCGCCCACCCCCACTTGCTCTTTGCAGAACCCCCAGAATAAGACCTCCCCGTTCTCGGTGTCCCCGACTGGCCCCAGCACCAAGGTAAGCCCCGGTCAGAGCAGCCAGGGTGACCGCTCAGGTATGACATTTGATGGAGGGTCCCAGATGCCTGCTGTGGGCCCAGGGCCTGGCACCTTGGTGACAGGACTCCTCCCGCCCCTTCTCACCCTCAGACTCCCGCCCCAGGCCTGTGACTCACCAGGGCTCCTTCCCCTTCCCTGGGGGGGTGGGGGTGGCCAGGGAAATCCCCCCCAGAGCCCCAGTGCGATGAACAACAGGAAACTGAGGGCCCCGCCCCCATCCCAACTTCCCTGACTGAACAGAGGCCCGCCCCACCCCCACCCCCCCAACGCACACACTCGGGGCCAGGCCAGGAGTGGGAGCAGGTGGGGGCGGGCAGGTCCAGTGAGGATGCTGCAGGAGAGGCCAGCGGGCAGGCCGGAAGGGGCCAGATGGAGCACATCCAGATGGGCCCTGCTGCAGGGCACAGCTGGGCTTCAGGGGGTATCTGGTGCCTGGGTCTCCACCCTCCAGTCTGGTGGGGGTGGCTGGCCGATCCAGAGACCTGAAGATGGCACAGGGGCAGAGGGGGCCCGGGCAGGACTCCTGACTCTGACCAGTGGTGGCTGGAGGCCGGGGTAGGGGGCCAGGAGGTGCTCTGAGACCATGGGAAAGTCACCCTCCCACTCTGGGCTCCTCAGTCTCCTCCAGCCTGGGAGTGGGGGCGGGCAGATTAGATGACCCCTTGACAGGTGTCTGGTTCAGAGTGCGCGGACATGACCCCAAGGAGAAGGCCCCTGACTCTGACCAGCTTCACTCTGATCTCAAGCTGGGCTCTGGCCTCTGCCCTCAGAGCCAAGAGCATCCATTGCCCGCCTCCCCGCCCCCCAGCCCCAGCCCCGCCCCCGAATCTTTGCCTCCCGTCCTGCCCCACAGCAGCCCTGCTTCTCCCCTAGGAGACCAGTGGGGCCCAGGGGAGCAAAGGGCCCGCTCCCTTCCCCACCAGGCCTCTGTCTACGTCTGGTCTGCGCTCCCTGCCCTTGCTGCTCCATCCCACCGCCTCTCTTCTGTGTCAGTCTTTCCCTCAGGGCAGTCCTTCATGGGCTTCCATCAGGATGTCAGACAGATGCACACACCACCCTGTATAATTATTTACATCACAATTTTGTTAAATTGGTTCAATTTAAAAAAATTTTATTATGGAAAATGTGAAACAGATACAAAAGTAGAAGGAAGACCATAGCGAAAACAAACCTCCAGGTACCTGTCACTCAGCTTCAACAATAATCAATTCATGAACTGGCTTGCTTTCTCAACAGCTAAAATAAAACTTTTTTTTTTAATGGAAATTTTATGAATGGAAAACCAGAATCACTTGCCATGGAAATAAAGACAATGATTATTAAAATTACCCAGAGGCTCTTGCCTGTTGTAGGATCTAAGCCTGAGACCAGTTCTCTATTTGTTAGAAGGGAAGGGGAGCCAGGGTTGGAAGGTATTAGAGACATCCTTGCACCTAATGAAGACTTCTCTTAAAAGACCCAGAGAGAAGGAAAGAGCCCCGAGAAGCCTCGGACTCTCACCATGACACACGGTGTTAGTTTTTTAAAAACCTTTCATTAAAATATGACACACACTTAGATCCTTGGCATACAACTCTGGATTTTCACAAATTGAACACCTGTGTTGTCAGCATCAGATCAAAAAACAGAAGACGACCAGACTTCCAGAAGGCCCTTAATTTCCCCAGGAGGGCGGCCATGGCCCTGACCTCTAGTTCCGCTGTTTCACACTGCATCCCCACACCCCTCAGACTTTCTGACCCTTGGATCCCACCCCCTGGGGCGTGCCACTCACTCTCTGTTATTTGCCCTTTCCCAGGCCTCTGTCTGTGAGTCTCAGTCTGTGTTGCAAGTGCCATGCTCGCTCCTGCCAAGTTGCTGTGTTGCCTTGCACAAGTCGTTTTCCCTCTATGAACCTCCTTTTGCAAGATGTTGTTGGGATAGTGGGCTGAAGGATGATGCCTAACATTCCCCTCTGGGCCCGAGAGTGGGACCCATCAAGCGCACACCCCCACCCCATGTGTCTTTTACCAACAGACCTCTCAGGCCAGCCCACCATTGTCTGGCTTTTTGCTCAGGAGGGGAAGAAGGCAGGGACCTAGGGACCACTGTAAGCTGGTCTGTTGTGCGTGGTGGATGCAGATGCACCTGTATACTCCACGGAGAGATGAGAAGGGGCTCAGTGGACTTGGGTGGAGGCTGACAAAAGACCTGAGCCACATCTGGCCTGCAGACACCTTATGCTGACCTTGCTGCGTTTCTGCCTTAGATTTTTACTGGCAGGGAGCAGAGTGGGGGCTGGTCAGGCCCCCCTTCAGGCAGGCGGGCATGCTCTTTCCAGCCCACTCTGTCCACACCTGCCCAAATCATCCATTTGCGCCATCTGCCTGTTTCCTTCGGCTTTGACTTCATGACCCATATTCTAAGGCGGTGATTTTTCTTTAATACCTTAAGACCCTTTCTTCCAACAAAATCTTGTTCCACTGGACAGACAAGAGATGTACTTTGGGCTGAAGCAGATGAGGGATGTGGTACCCAGAATCCTCGGGTCCCCCAGGCATCATTTCCCATTTGACACATGGGGAACTGACCCCCAAGAGGGTAAAAGCACTCTCCGAAGGCGACCCTCTTCTGTCGGGAGTTTGAGTGCAGAGGGTGTGTTAATCCTTCTGACCGATGTGTAAACTGAGGCTAAACTGAGCGGCTAGCCGGCCCCTGCAGACCTGGCCTTCGCCCCCCAGTCTGCTCCTTCGCGTGCGAGCGCAGGGCTGGCGTAGCCACCCACACACGTGCCCTCTCTTTGGTTCGCAGGTGGGCATTCTCTCTGGCCTCCACTTAACATTCTGGGGTCCCGGACCCTGCCTCTCTCCCCCCCAGATCAAGGCTGAAGACCCCAGCGGCGACTCAGCCCCAGCAGCACCCCCGCTCCCGCAGCCGGCTCAGCCACACCTGCCCCAGGCCCAACTCATGTTGACTGGCAGCCAGCTAGCCGGGGTAAGTACCGGGGCACAGGGACGGGGGACGGTGCGGGGGCTGGGGGGGGAGGGGACACGCCAGCCGCCTCCCGTCTGTTACAGGACCCACGGTGGCCTGGGGTACTCCTCCAGTCCCACGGCCACTCTGTCCGCGCCTGCCTCTTCTGCCCGGTAACCCGCTTGGCTCGAGGCGCTAACTAACCCATCTCTGCCTTCTCCGCTCCTCCTACGCTCCTCCTGCGGCCCCGCTCCGGCCCCGCCCCCACCCCCCGCAGCTCACGGCGCTGATGCCGGCTCAGCAGCAGCTCCTCCTGCAGCAAGCGCAGGCCCAGCTCCTGGCCGCCGCCGTGCAGCAGTCCAGCGCCGTCGCCGCCGCCGCCGCCTCCACCTCCTCCTCTTCTTCCTCCTCCTCCTCCTCCTCCGCCTCCTCCTCGACCTCGCAGGCCCCAGCCTCCTCCTCCTCCGGGGGAGGCGACCTGCCACCACCACAGTCTGCCAGCCAGCCCCCGGGGACCCCACAGCTTACCCTGTCCCAGCCCATCCAGCTCACAGCACAGGTAAGGGCGGCCCCCAGGGGAGCACACTCCCCCAGCCGAGGACCCGAGACTGTGCAGGAGGCTGGCTGGTCCCCGGGTACCATTTACCATTCTGACCACCAGCCACCGGCCGGGCAGTCCCCCGGCAACCCTAGGAAGCCTTGGGACACGCAGCCACCCATCACTGGGGGGCTAGAGCGAGGCTCGGAGGGAGCACACCCTCCAGGTGAGGGGAGCACCTGACTCCCCAATTTCTGTGCACCTCGCTGCGGGGGCCCAGCCACCTGGGAGGCTGACACGTCATCCTCAGTTTAGAGCAGAGGAAACCGGGGGTCACCTCAGTGGGCAGGACCTGTGTGTGGGCCCCGAATGAAAGGGTGAGAATCAGAATCAGTGTCCCCACATCATGTCCCCTGGCTCATCCAGTGAGACCCTCTTTCAGAAAGAGGCCCATGACCTATGGGTCAGGAAATGCCACATTCTCTCTCCCCATTCTACAGACTTCCGGTCTACGTGGAATCATGCATATGAGGGGCCATATTAGCTTCTAGGCCTTCCACAACAAAGTATCACAAATGGGGTGGCTTAAAACAACCAAAATGCATCATGTTAGACCAGAAGTCCAAAATCAAGGTGTCAGCAGAGCTGGGCTCTCTGTGAAGGCTCTCGGGGGAATCCCTCTTTGCTTCTTCCAGCTTCTGGTGGTGTGGGAAATCACTGGCTTTCTCATAGATGGATGACTCCAATCTCTGCCCCTCTCATCGCATGGCCATCTTCTCTGTGCATATCGGTCTCTATGTCCACATTTCCCCTCCTTGTATAAGGACAGCAGTCATTGAATTAGGGCCCACCCTAATGACCTCATTTTAACTTGATCATATCTGCAAAGACCTCGTTTCCAGACCAGGTCATAGTTACAGGCACCAGGGGTTAGAATTCCCGCCATATCTTTTTAGGGAACACAGTCCAACCATGGCAGTGGCCCATTCAACTGTTGGCAGTGGCCCACAGGCTTCCCATAAGGACCCCTGACAGGAGCTGAGCAGACGCTGGGCAGGCCTCCTCTTCTGACAGGCTGCTCTCTCCGGCGCACCCCTTCCTTTCACACCTGCCCATGTCACCCATCTGTGCTGTTCACCTGGTTTCCATATAGCATTTGAGTCTGTGACCGGTGTTGCAGGACAGCGAAGGGCCTAGGAAGCCTTAGGACAAGGGACCCTGTTGAACTCCACACAGCCCTGAGTTTCTCACAGAGACTGTTCCTAGGACCCTCCTCTTTCCCCGCCCCTTCCCTAGGAATCCCCTGGCGGCCTGTGCTATCTGCACCAGGGAGCTGTCCAGCGCCCGCGAGGCTGTTCCCTTGGCAGCCGTTAGCCTCTGATGGCCCGGCTCCACTGCTGGCCAGCACTCTCATTTGGGGCTTAGCACTGAGCGCATCTCTGCCTTCTTAGCGCTTCCTGCCACGAGGTCTGGCTCCTCAGAAACAGAGCAATCTGGCCTCGCTGCTCTGTAGTGACTTTCCCAAACAGAGCCTCCCGACGCCTGGCTCTCCACTGTTGCCCCATGTAGTCTGTTGGATGCGGCCTTGGTACCAGGCACTATGCTAACGCGACTGCCTGAACCCAGAGACCCTCATGCCTGAGGCTCCAGGAGAGTGAAGTGACTTCGCCTGCCTCAGGTCATACCGTGAGCTCAAGGGGCATTGCCAGCCCAGGAGTCCAGAGCTGTAACCACATGATCTGGGGCTCCTGCCCCTCTCTGGCACCCCTCCCTCCCTGGCCACCAGAGACCCCTGCGATTTGCCTCGCAGCGCACACCTCTCTTCACTGGGCAGTGCTGAGGCTCAGGGCTCCTCACTAGGCTCCTCCAGTCTCTGTCCTCTTTTCTACCTGGAGGTCAGCCCCCTGTTTTTATCTGGTCAGCTCCTCCTCTTCCTTTAAGTCCCAGCTCAGGAGTCTGTGCCTCCAGGAAGTCTTCCATGACTTCTCTTTCTCTCTCTGGTTTGATTTTCTGCTTTCTGATCACCAGAGGCTGTGTGAAAATAGGCCCTCGAAAATCTCTGTTGAAGGAACACAGACTACAGGGAGGGTGGAGGGACAGGGCAGCCCAGTGCAGACCCAACCAGGCCATCAGCCCCAGGAGCAGCAGACGCTCCTGTTCAGCCAGCGCCTCCAGGCTCCCCACGGACCCCGGGAACGCAGGCTGACCCTCTGCCGCCCACTGTCCTGCCCGCGCCGACTCTCCAGGCCGCCTCCTGCCCAGCCCTCTCCTCTCGCTCTGCCTGCCCCAGCTTCCCCCAGTTCTGATCTTCATCTGTCCACTGCAAGTGCCAAGCTAGGCTGAGGTGGTTTCCTGGGAGTTCCGTCACCCCGTGATCTCACTTCCCCAGCAGATAAATGTTTATCCCGGGCAGCCCAGGAGCAGGGAAACGAGCTGCCTGCGCTCAGGCCACAGTGGGCACCACGTCCTCCCGTGCTCACTGCCCTGCTGCAGTCACAGCCGGCCCGGCCCTGGCTTGACTCTCTTCCCATCCTGTGTCTTGTGTATGCCGGGTCCATTTAACTTCTCGTGCCTGCTCAGCTCCGTCCCGCCCTCACTTCACAGATATGTCCCTCTGTTGAGCCCTGGCAAGAAGCAGGCATGACTCACACAGAGCCTTGTCCCTGGAGGGGCTCCCAGTCTCATAGGGAAACAGACACACCAATAAGCCACCAAGAAATGTTTGAGAAGTTCTAAGAAAGTTAAAGGGCTTCCCAGGTGGCACTAGTGGTAAAGAACCTGCCTGCCAATGCAGGAGATCTAAGAGATGCGGGTTCAATCCCTGGGTCATCAAGATCCCATAGAGGAGGGCATGGCAACCCACTTCAGTATTCTTGCCTGGAGAATCCCATGGACAGAGGAGCCTTGTGGGCTATGGTCCATAGGGTCCCACAGAGTTGGACACAACTGAAGTGACTTAGCACACATGCAGGCAAGAAAGTCAAAAGCATTCATAGTCCTATCACTTTGAAATTGTATATAAAGTACAAAGAGAAAGTCCAGCTTCTGTCCCTGTAATGCCAGCTTCCAAAAAGTAAACTCGGTCAGCTTGGCAGGAACCTTCCTTGCATTTTCCTATCTTGAACAGATGAAGAGCTGATTATAATACCATTTTATCACTGACTTTTTTTTTTCGCTGCACCGCCTGTGTTGTGGAATCTTAGTTCCCTGACCAGGCATTGAACCCGAGTGCTTGGCGGTGAGAGCAGAGTCCTAACCACTGGGCCACCGCAGAACTCCCTCTAATTTTTACACTCTGTGTGGTCAGCACTGGGCACGGTGCCTTCTACCAAGGTGGCCTCACAGATACTTACTGAATCAATGAGAGATGTTTTGCTGCAGCTTTTCAATCAAGGGTAGGGAAGACATCTCTCCAGGGGAGTCATTCAGAATGTCTGGGGTAGGAGAGGCATTGATTGAACATATATATTCACTGCTCAAACATCATTTTGTCTCTGGAGGGCCCGGGGAGTTGGGGGGATGTCCCCATTCCATCTTACAGCCTCAGCAAATAGAGCTCGAGACAATATTTTAGGCAGGCAGGACCTAGTGAAGAAAGGTGACTGGGAGAAACCTGCTGGGAGTGGTGGGGACAGAGGAAAAGGAAAGCGGCGTGTCTGAGGGAGTCAGGGCAGGCTTCCCGGAGAAAGTGACATCCGCACCAAGGAGGGACAGGCGGGAGTTTGCCAGGTGGATGAGTGGAGAAGGGGTTCCAGGCATGGGAATGGCAAATGCAAAGAGAGAGAGCAGAGCAGGCTTAGGGAGGCAGTGGGTGGGCACCAATAAAGGATGAGGTGGGAGTGGGAGGAGGTGTCAGTGTGGCCACAGCCCCCGCTCTAGGCAGTTAAAGAGGAAGAGGGAATATTTGGCTCAGGCCACTGAAAAGGCCCAGCCTAGAACATCAGACCTGGCCCCAGGGATCTGTCTTCCTTTTCATTCTGCGACGGGCACAGTGGATACCAGCACTTCTAGCCTTGCAGCCACCGTGCCCAGCGACATAAAACACACCCACTGCCAAGAGTCCTTGTCTCCTGACCCCTGAGAAGGTGGGCTCCTGGAGAAGGGAATGGCAACCCACTCCAGTTTTGTTGCCTGGAGAATCCCATGGACAGAGGAGCCTGGCGGGCTATAGGATCACAAAGAGTCCAACACAACTTGGTGACTAACAGCAGCACGGGATATTATATGCAACTGGCATGTAGGTGTTTTCCCTCCCTGTTGACTGGTGCTCTGTCCACGGTGTTCTGCCCCAGTCGCTGCTCCACATGGCAGGGCCAGCCTCTGGGGGCTGGGGGTATACATAGAAGATCTTGTGCTAGAGACAGCCACCTCTGTCCACCTGCAACCCCAACCTTTAGAGCTTCCCCCAGTGGAGGGGACTGGAAGAATCATAGTCATTTATTCATTCAACTAACATTTCCTGAGCACCTCGTGTGTGCCAGGCTCTCATTCGTGGCCCCGAGGGGACAGCTGGGAGCAAGGCAGAGGGGGCTGCCCTTGAGGGCGTTATTATGTTCTAGTGGAGAGACAGACAGTAAACAAGTCAACAGACCAGCCAAACAAGACGGTTTTAGCATAAGTGTGATGGAGAAAATGAAACAGGGTGCTGCCCTAGAGGGAGGAAGCCACTTTTTTTTTTTTTTGGCAGCGCTACACAACATGCTGGGTTGGGGATCGAACCCTTATTTATTTAACACCAAAAGCATTTTGTATTGGGGTATGGCCGGTTAACAATGTTGTGATAGTTTCAGGTGGACAGCGAAGGGATTCAGCCGTACATACACATGCATCCATTCTTCCCCACACCGCGGGAGGAAGTCACTTTCAATGGGTAGTCAGGAAAAGTTTCACTGACAAGGTGGCCTTTGAGAACCAAGGCCTGACTGAGTCAGGCATGAAGGCAGTGGGAGAGCTTGGGAAAGGGCAACAGCAGGTACAAGGGTCCTGAGGTAGAAGCCACCCTGACTTGTTCAGGGCACAGAGGACGGTGCAGTGTGTGAAACAGAGTGAGTGGGGGGCAAGTGGGAGGTGAGGAGCCGTGGCAGAGGCCAGAAGGACTGGCTTTTGCAGCGTCTCGTAGGCAAGATCAAGGAGTTGGGAAGGTGTGCTGGGTATGATGGGAGGCAGTGGGGGTTGCCAACCAGGTTAGGAGTGTGCCCCAACTGACCCTTTACAAAGCTCCTTCCAGCTGCTGTGGGTAGAATGGACTAGAAGCAAGGAGCCGAGTGGGAAGCCCTCGTAGGCATCCCTGAAGGCGATGAGGGTGGAGGTGGGGTCCAGTATGCTATTTTGTATGGATCCTGTAGGTCAAGGGTGACTCCTGGGACTCTGGCTTCAGTGACTGGGTAGTGGCGAGGTGGTTTCCTGAGCTGGGGAAGGCAGGGGAGGAACAGGGTGTTTTGGAGGGCGGGGCTGAGGAACCAGGAGTTTCACTTTGGACATGGTAGGGTTCAGAGAGTCTGTTAATCACCCAAAAGTAGAGACATCAAATAGGCAGATGGATATTGGAGGCTGAAGCTCGGTGGAAGGTCTGGGCAGGAGCTGAAAGTTGTCACTTTGCAGGAAGAGGATGGACCCATGGGGCTCCTGCCCTCGAGAGCTCATGGGGTGACATGAGGCGGGTGATGGGAGGGTGCAGTGCCAGCGAATGCTTGTGTTGGGGCAGTATGTTCTGGTTTTCGAGATGCTTTGAGAATAATAATATTACTCAGGCCTCAAAACAACCCAGTGAAGAGTTAGACATTATTACTCTTGTTTTATAGATGAAAGAGGAATCCAGGTGGTGCTAGTGGTAAAGAACCGACCTGCCAGTGCAGGAGACGTAAGAGACACGAGTTCAATCCCTGAGTCAGGAAGATTCCCTGGAGAAGGAAATGGCAACCCACTCCAGTATTCTTGCCTGGAGAATCCCGTGGACAGAGGAGCCTGGTGGGCTACAGTCCATAGGGTCTCAAAGAGTCAGATACGACTGAAGCGACTTAGCATGTATGTACACACAGGTGAAAACCTGAGGCCCCAAGAGAAATGACTCAGTAAAAATGACGGCTGTTTAAGGAGAACCCCTTGAGTGAATCAGGGATCAGGCTAAATGTTCTACATGCATTGTCTCATTTAATTAACAGCCCCATGAGATAAGAATTGCTGAGGTGTCATTTCAAGAAATTGAGGCTTAAAGAGGGTAAAGAACTGCCCGTGGTCTAGGTGTGTAAAGGACAGTCAGGTGTCTGGCTGGCTCCAGAGCCCAGGTATTCCAGGACACCATGCATTGTTACCCTAGTCAGTACAGCCCAGAGAGAGAGCTGGCTTACCCCCAAGTCACTCAGGAATTTGCTGGTGGTGCAGTGGTTAAGGGGCTTCCCTGGTTGCTCAGTGGTAAAAGAATCTTCCTGCCAATGTAGGAGATACAGGTTCGATCCCTGGGTTGGGAAGATCCCCTGGAGAAGGAAATGGCAACCCACTGCAGTATTCTTGCCAGGAAGATTCCATGGACAGAGGAACCTTGGGGTCTCGGAGTTGGACATGACTGAGCCGCTGTGCATGGACACACGCCAGTGATTAGGACTATGTGCTCTCACTGCCAAGGGCCTGAGTTTGAACCCTGGCTGGAGAACTAACATCCCACAAGCTGTGAAGTGTGCCCCCACCCTAAAAAAGGAGGAAGCAGGCACAACATCCAAGACTCGAATCGCCACGGTTCTCAGATGAAAGGGCCCTTGCACCCCCAGGTGACCTTCCCACCCGTTATGGGAACTCCCTCCATACTGTTCTGAGCAGGTGGGGGTGCATTGTCACCCAGGTGGCCCCCAGGATGGATGCTTCCTGCCCCCCATGGTCCCTTCCACTGCTGGGCTCTCGCACAGTCACTGCAGTGTACTCCACACTGTTCCCAGCCCCCGTCCCTTCCTGTCCTCCGCACTCTGGACCTCACTTCAGGCTCTTCATGCTCTGGCAGCACAGTGTCCAGAACAGGTTATAATTTGCCCTATCAGGGAGGGCAAGCCAGTGTAGACGTGCGCACTGACACCTTCCCCTTAGGGTGGCTGTCGGTGTGTGTGGAGGCCAGTCTTGGGGGGCAGGGAAGTCGGCCTGTGCGGTGGAGTGAGGCGCTGCACCTGCTGGGCTCGGCCTGGTGCCTCTAGTTCCTTCTCAAGGCTGCCTCCTCCCCACCAGGTGGAACCGGCCCAGTGGGCGATTACACTGCAGTTGACCCATAGGTCATATAACTGCCCTGTCTCAGTCTTTTTGCCCCCAGTCTGCTGCCAAGATCCTACTAGTGGCAAAACCAGTTGGCACCCAGACACCATCAGTCCTAAGATTTATCCTATGCGTTCTCTGAAAATTCGTGTATCATCTGTACCGCCCTTCTCTGGGGCAGGGGAGTGATCAGATAACAGCGATGACCAAGAATGTGGCCCTTTCCTTCTCAGCTTTGATAGGCTGTGCTAGCCCTCTGTTCTGGTTTTTCTCGAAGGTTAGGGACAGAGCAGATGATCCACTAATATCCCAGCGAGGGTCCAGCAGACATGCCTCCGCTTACTCTAACTTTTCCACGGCCTGTTTCGGTTCTAACACGCCCCCAAGTGGCTTCAGATGGCGAGCCGGTTCAGATGGCGCTAGGTTGTGGAGAAACGGCGCCCCCTACTGGCTAACCCTTGGTCTTGCGGCAGCTCACCGCTCTTCCCAGAATCTCCTCTCTCGTTCTTTTTTCCCATATATTGATGTATGTATGTATGTATTCCTTTGGCTGTGCCAGGTCTTAATTGCAGCAGGCAGGATCTTTAGTTGCCTCATGTGAACTCCCTCGTCAGGGAACGAAGATCTCCAAAGCTGTGTGACAGCTAAAATAAATAAATCCAATGGAAAGTTGTAGAGGCTTTATTTTTTTGTTTCTTTTGGCTGCCACGCAGCTTGCAAGTTCTTCGGTCCTGACCAGGGATCGAACCCAGGCCCCAGCAGTGAAAGCGCAGAATTCTGACCACCAGATTGCCAGGGAATTCCCTCTATTAATATTTAAGAACAAGAACCTGGGTTCCACAGACCATCCCAACAGGGGTCTGTGGATAGAATTCAAGGGTGAGAGTCCATGAACTTGGATGGGAAAAAATTATGTCTCGGTTTTCACTATCCTCTCACTTAAAATGTAGCATTTCCTTCCGGTGTGCATAAAGGCAGCGGAGCACAGTAGTATTGGGAGGGCTTGGACTTTGTCACCTATAGAATGCACAGATATTTCCATATTCTGTTACAGTTGTTGCAGATCTTTTAAAATATAATTTTCAATCTTTGTTTTGAAATTACAGTAGTCATTCAGCTTGTTGCTTGCTCCTATTTAATGGGTTAACAAAGAAGCCCATTGATTACTGTTTATCGCAGTCAAAAATATATTTGATGATTGTATTTTAATATAAGTGATTTGCTTTAAAGTTTATATTTTACGTTGCACATTTTTTTTTAATTCTGAGAAGGGGTGTAGGTTTTGGCAGATGTTGAAGCATTCAAAGCACAGAAGTGTGTAGAAAAAAATTTGGTAGGGGACTTCGCTGGCAGTCTAGTGGTTAGGACTCTGTGCTTCCACAGCAGGGGTCATCAGTTCAATCCCTGGTCGGGGAATTAAGAACCTGCAAGCTGTGACACTCGGCCAAAAAAAAGATACGAAAAAATTTTTGGTAGGACTTATGGGTAGACTGGATGGATAAAGGAGGGAGAAATCAGAGCTGATCCCCCAGTCTGTGGTCTGAGTAATGGTGGGTGGGGGACTGGTTAAGGTTCTCATGCAAGTCCTCACTGTGAGACCCACGCAAATTGCGACGCGTTTCCCCATCTTTTCCCTCTCCCTGCTGATTCAGAAAGAAATCTGCAGACCTCTTTTTCAGCCTTCTGGAGATAAAGGGGGATTTCTCCTGAGAGTCACACTCCCACAGAGACAGGAGTTAGCAAATATTTTTATTCTTACTCTTATTTATTTATTTTAATCAATAAGCTGAGAGTTATACGAAATCAGAACCATACTACTAACAAGATTATTTCTGGCCTTACTTTGTGGATTCAATTCCGTGGGCACTGAACGGGGGCTTTCCAGGCTCTCCTAAGGGTGAGGTGTTGCTTAGTTGCTCAGTCGTGTCCAACTCTTTGCGAGCCCATGGACTGTAGTCCACCAGGTTCCTCTGTCCCAGGGATTTCCCAAGGAAGAATACTGGAGTAGGTTGCCATTTCCTTCTCCAGCAGATTTTCCTGAACCAGGGATCGAATCCAGGTCTCCTACAGTCCAGGCGGATTCTTTACTGCTGAGCCACTGGGCCTTTTAAGGAAAAGAGGACAGGGAGTTCTCTGGTGTCCCAGTGGCTAGGATTCCAGGCTTTCACTTCCTTGAGCCTGGGTTTGTTCCCTGGTTGGGGAACTGAGATCCCATGAGCCACATAGCGTGGCCAAAACAATAATAAATAAATATAAAATGAAAACTACTGAACACAGATCGTGAGTATACAGCTCAGTGAGACTCACAAACCGAGCACACCCATTTAACAGGCACCCAGATCAAGAAACTGAATATGGCGAGGCCTCTAGAAGCCCCTAAAGATTGTTTTTGGTCTGTGAAAGTGTTAGTGGCTCAGTTGTGTTCAACTCTTTGCGATCCCATGGACTGTAGCCTGTCAGGCTCCTCTGTCCCATCAGATTCTCCAGGCAAGAATACTGGAGTTGGGTGCCATTCCCTTCTCTAGGGGATCTTCCTGACCCAGGGATCGAACCTGGATCTCCTGCACTGCAGGCAGATTCTATATGCTCTGAGCCACACATGCAAATAGAACTTAAAAATCCAGGTGTAGCCAAGGTTGGTTCCTCCTGAGGGCTGGAGAAAAGGATCTGTTCCAGGCCTCTCTGCTTGGCTTGCAGATGACCGCCTTCTCCCTGCATCTCTTCATGTCATCTTCCCTCTATCCATGTGTGTCTCTGTCTGCAAATTTCCCCAGATTATATGGATACTAGTCATATTGGATCAGTGCCCACCCTAATGACCTCACATTAACATGATCATCTGCAAATACTCTATTTCCAAATAACATCACCCTCTGGGGTTCTGGGGAGGTTAGGATTCCAATCTATCTTTTTTTTCGGGGGGTAAGGGGGGAACGACACAATTCAACTCATAACAATGCCAAAGAGTTTTCCTAAGTGATTGTGCCAATTTAATCAGCCACTTGTTCAGTCGCTAGGTTGTGTCCAGCTCTTTGCAACTCCATGGACTGCATGCAGCATGCCAGGCTTCCCTGTCCTTCTCTATCTCCTGGAGCTTGCTCAAGCTCATGTCTACTGAGTTGGTGATGCCATCCAACCAATCCAACCATCTCATCCTCTGTTGAGCCCCCTTCTCGTGCCTTCAAGCTTTCCCAGCATCAGGGTCTTTTCTAATGAGTCAACTCTTCGCATCAGGTGGCCAAAGCTTCAGCTTCAGCACCAGTCCTTCCAATGAATATTCAGGGTTGATTTCCTTTAGAATTGATTGGTTTGATCTCCTTGGAGTCCAAGGGACTCTCAAGAGTCTGGTCACTAGGGGCTGGAGTATTTTAAAGCTAATTCCAGACATGATATCATATGCTCTGGGAGTGTTTTAAAAGGAAGGAAGACTCGGTCTGATTTACATTTTTAAGCGATTCTATCTGTTCTGTGGGAATATAAGACAAGGCAAATATCCCATCAAGAAAGAAAAGATAAATATAGAGTGAGCTCTCCTGTGATGACACATGTAGGATGCTCAGGCCTCCCGGGTGCCCTCAGCTCAGGGATGTGTCCAGCGACCCGTGCTCCGTCCTTGATGACTGGTGCCAGCCTGCCCTGTGGAGCACCACTTGGGGTTTGGGGGATGCTGAGGGAGGAACCAGGCCAGGACTCAGGCTGTCTTTCTGTCCGCCCTCCTCCCTGCCAGGACATCCAGCAGCTCCTCCAGCTCCAGCAGCTGGTGCTTGTGCCAGGCCACCACCTCCAGCCACCTGCTCAGTTCCTGCTGCCGCAGGCCCAGCAGAGTCAGCCAGGTAAGACCCCTTACCCTGGACGGCCTCCCCCGACGCCTCCATATGACTCCCGCTTCCCCCCCTCACCCCGTGTGGTCCCTCTTGTCTCCCCAGGCCTGCTACCAACGCCAAATCTATTCCAGCTACCTCAGCAAACCCAGGGAGCTCTTCTGACCTCCCAGCCCCGGGCAGGGCTGCCCACACAGGTAAGCAGTCTACTGAGTACTTCAGGGTGTGGGTGAAAGGTGTGAAGTTGGAGGAGTGAGGGTCTGCTTCCCATTTGGCCCACCCACAGCCACAGGGGCCAAGATGGGGGTCGGGAGCTGCAGGGCCCAGCGCTGTTCTGCCACTGATTTGCTGTGGGACCCTAGGCAAGCTGCTCTCTCTGTCTGAGTTGGTTTGCTCCTCCACAGAATGAGGGAAGTCAGCCAGACCAGTGGCTCTTAACCCTTGCAGGCACATGGGTTCCTTGGAGAATCTGATGGAAGATTTGAGTCTGACCTCCCACTGCCCCAAAAAGGCACAAGTGCACAAAACAAAATTTCAGGGGCTTCACAAGCCTTTAGATCACAAATGCTTCAGATCTCCAGCACTCCAAGCAGGGTAGGTGGGGGGTTCCCTGAGGAAGGCGTCTGTTGGTTCATGTCCCCTTTCCAGACCAGAGACTGCAAACGGTGGCCCACACTCACTGAAAAATTGAGTTAGTTATCAACAAAATTCCCAGATTCCCAGCTTCTTTTGACAAAGCAGAAGCTATGGGAAGGCTGGATCTGCATTCAGAGGGTATGAGCACAGGCCCCTTCCCGCATGATGTGAGCTCTCCCGGCTGTCTCGTCCCATGGCCTTTTTTTTAGTTTGCTGCCTGCGTTCTAAACTTTGATCATGCGTGAGTGCTTAGTTGCTTCCGCCGTGTCTGACTCTGTGCAACGCTATGAACTATAGCCTGCCAGGCTCCTCCGTCCATGGGTTCTCCAGGCAAGAATACTGGAGTAGATTGCCATGCCCTCCTCCAGGGGATCTTCCCCACCCAGGGATAGAACTCTCTGCGTCTCCTGTGTCTTCTGCATCACAGGCAGATTCTTTGACGCTGAGCCACCCGGGAACCCCCCAGCTTTGATAATACTCTTTCATGATTACAATTTCAAAGTTCCCTCCTACCTATTTTTCATAACAGCCCTTTCAAAAAATATATAAACTATTTCAGAAAACCTGAAAAGTTTAAATGCTAATACAGGGCTTGGCTACAATACTAGAATGCAAAATGCTCAGAAAATCAAGTTGGTTTTGTAATGTGGGGACCGGAAGTCATTTGGCTGCAAAACCTGTCTTAACCTGAATTGAGGCAGTGTGTGACTTCTTTATCCCTCTTGTGTGATGTTCACCCTTAACTGACAGCTGTTGATATGCCTGAATATAGGGTAATGCCTTGACCCTAATTAGAGGAGAGTTTACATTATCTGTGATATATGCCCCATGCCGGCTTTCTAAAACCTGAAAAATTTCTGAATTCTAAAACACATGTGGCCCTGAGGTTTTTGGATAATGGATCAAGGGCTTGTGTGTCCAACATCCCTGCACCCATCACCTGTTTAGATGTTTCATTTTTAGGGAAATGAAGCATTCCAGAGAGAACTGCTGCTTCCTTGTAAATTTCCCTAGTGTCCCTCCCTATTTTTTTTTTTTAATTTTACTTTATTTGCAGCCTAGTCATTTTTAACCTGATTCTCCCAACAACCCCGTGGGGTAGGTAGAGTAGCCATGATTGTTCCCATTCCGCGGAGGGAGAAACTGAGGCCCAGGGAGATTAAGAAATTTCCCTGAATCCCCAGCAACTGGATAGCAGAGCCAGTCCTTGATTTCCTGCCTGAAAGGAGGCTAAAACCGTGAACCCCCGTGGAAACAGCCTTTGGTGGAAGGAGATGGCTGCTCCTTATGGGCGTCTGCAGGCCAGGAGGGAATGTGCAGAGAATTTTGGGCAGTGAGAGCGCCCTTGTGGGGCAGCAGAGGTCAGCTTGATTGGCCATGAGTGGGGAGGAGCCACCTGGGGGCAGATGGAGGGGAGTCTGCAGGGAGAGTCTGGATGGCAGGGAGGGAGGGAGGGGGACCGAGCAGCCAAGGTTGAGCCCCATCCTGGTCCTCGGGCCTGCATCCCACCCACCTGCCCACCCCACCAGGCCGTGACCCGCCCCACGCTGCCCGATCCGCACCTCTCACACCCGCAGCCCCCCAAATGCTTGGAGCCACCATCCCATCCCGAGGAGCCCAGTGATCTGGAGGAGCTGGAGCAGTTCGCTCGCACCTTCAAGCAACGCCGCATCAAGCTGGGTTTCACACAGGTCTGAGGCCGCCCGCCAGGACATGTGGTGGGCGTGGGGTGACAGGGCGGCGGGACCCTTTGGTGGCGGGAGGGGTGGGGCCTCGTTATCTGGTGGGCGGAGTAGGGGGTGTGGCCAGATGGTGGGCAGGGTGAGGGGTGGGGAGCATAGGCGTCTAGTAGGCGGGGTGAAGGGGGTAGAATCATCTAATGGGCGGGGTTAGGGCTGGCTTAGATGCTGGGCGGGGCTGAGCCTTCTGCCCAGCCCTGACCGCCGTCCCTTCGCCCCACCGGCCCAGGGTGACGTGGGCCTGGCCATGGGCAAGCTCTATGGCAACGACTTCAGCCAGACGACTATTTCCCGCTTCGAGGCCCTCAACCTGAGCTTCAAGAACATGTGCAAACTCAAGCCCCTCCTGGAGAAGTGGCTCAATGACGCAGGTGGGACTTGGGCTGGGGTTCCCGCACGGGCGGCGGGCCGGGGGAGGCGCCCTTTCACGCCCCCATCTCCTCCCGGACACAGAGACTATGTCTGTGGACTCAAGCCTGCCCAGCCCCAACCAGCTGAGCAGCCCCAGCCTGGGTTTCGACGGGCTCCCTGGCCGGAGACGCAAGAAGAGGACCAGCATCGAGACAAACGTCCGCTTCGCCTTAGAGAAGAGTTTTCTAGCGGTGAGGTCCCACCTCCGGGCGGCCCCGAGGGCTGGCGGGAGGGTGCGCCCGGGGCTGACGAGCCCTCTGTCCGCAGAACCAGAAGCCTACCTCAGAGGAGATCCTGCTGATCGCAGAGCAGCTGCACATGGAGAAGGAAGTAATCCGCGTCTGGTTCTGCAACCGGCGCCAGAAGGAGAAACGCATCAATCCCTGCAGCGCGGCCCCCATGCTGCCCAGCCCGGGCAAGCCGGCCAGCTACAGCCCCCACCTGGTACCAAGAGCCCCGCGCGGGGAGGAGGGGTCTCCAAGCTCAGGCACACCCTCACCCCTTGGCTGGCACCTCGTGTGAAGCACAACCTACCTGGTTGTCCACAGTGTTCCTAGAATGGGTGGAGGCAGGGAGAGCCACCCTTGGGGACAGGCTGTCACATGGGTGGAGCAGAGTCACACAGCACACACTGTTCTGACGGAGATCCAGGCACCACCGCACACACTGGCGTGGCCACACACAGAACTGCCCCAAGGTGCAGCCACACGGGGACGACCCAAGGTAGAGCTCCCCCCTCACACAGATTGACAGCCACTCAGACCCTGGCAGGGCGTCAGTACAGCCCTGGTTGTGCACGAGACATCCCTTTTTCCCACCTAGGGTGGAAGGCGATGTGACACTACAGAGAGGGGCAAGGGGCCCAGAGGAGCCCCCCACCCAGGGATGTGACGGAAGGAGGGACCATCTGAGCTGAGTCACGAGGACAAGGAGAGTGAGCCAGCCACGTGAGGGACAGGCAAAGGGATCTGTGTGCACAAAGGCCTAGAAGCCAGAGTGTGCTGAGCCCAGTTCGACGAACTCCAGTGCAATTTAGTGTGGTTAGAGCTGGAATGTTTATGAATGAGTATGGGGGAGGGGTGGAGGATAGGCAAGGGCCAGATACCAAGTCAAGTGCTGAAAGAGCTTTAACCTGAACCACAGGCAGTGAGGCACTCAGGATGGGTTTGGAGCCTAAGAGGGACTGGCTCACATTTACAGTGAGGCTTCTGGGATTAGGATGAGACTGGAGGCAGGGAGGCTAAGAAGGAGACTGGTGAATGGTCCCCCCAAAATCAAGCAATATAACATCTCAACACTGTGGTGCAGAGATACACCTTACGCTCCTAACCACCCGCACCCCACCACGTGCATGTGCAGAGACACGCATACTTCAGACCTGCAGTGGGACAGCGTCGGAGGAGAGGCAGGGAATGACCGCCTCCTGTCGGGGGCCTAGGATCACCTAGGACAAATGTGGCGAAAGCTGATGGAAAGCCCCTGGCATGATCGAAACACAGCCTTGCAACCACAGCCCCTTTCCCCACCCTGGAGGCACATGTGCAGGGGTAGGACCCACAGAAAGCACTGGGGAGCTGCTGGAAGACAGCGCCTTCTCTCCTCTCTCCCCAGGTCACACCACAAGGGGGCGCCGGGACCCTGCCGTTGTCCCAAGCTTCCAGCAGTCTGAGCACAACAGGTCAGAGCGGGCAGTGGGCAGTGACAGGGTGCTGGGAGAACGCAGGGCAGGCTCGAGCCTGAGGTCCTCAAGGCCACGGTGTCTCAGGGCATCTATGGGCCTCGAGACTGAGCCTGGAGGTGGGGGATGGGGAAGAGGACAGACTCACCCCTACCTGCCAGAGCAGCTCAGGCTTCATCTGCTCCATAATTTCATTTGAGAAAAGCAGGAGGCTGATAAAGGTGATGTGTCTGGGTTCTGTTTCTGGCATTTATAAACTGAACTCCAGAAGTAACTTTACCTCTCTGAGTCTCAGTTATAAAATGATTGTGAATGTATCATATATACCGAAGCTACATCCATGAATATAGACATACAAAAGTGTGTATGCACATATGCACATACACACTTTTGTACCCAAAGCCCTCCTTTGTTTCTTCCTGGGGCGCGTGCGTACTAAGTTGCTTCAGTCGTGTCCAACTCTGTGTGACCTCATGGACTGTAGCCCGCCAGGTTCCTCTGTCCATGGGATTTCCCAGGCAAGAATACTGGAGTGGGTTGCCCTGCCCTCCTCTAAGGGATCTTCCCGACCCAGAGAACGAACCGGCGTCTCTTAGGTCTCCTGCATTGGCAGGTGGGTTCCTCACCGCTAGCGCCACCTGGGAAGCCCCCTTCCTGGGGGTAGGGCATGTTTAACACCATATATAAAAATAATATAAAAACAAACACCAAATCGCCCCCCCTCAGGTTAAGAAATAGTAAGTGGAAGTTTATGAAGTAGTAAGGGTGTGCCTGGTTCTAGGTCTAAACTCTTTATAATGAGTGTTGACTTCACACCCATTTTATTAGACTCTGCTATCTTCCCCATTTTCCAATGAGGGAACTGAAGGCCAGAGAGGTGAAGGTACTCACCCAAGGGCACAGCTGCGATGTTGCAAAGCTGGGAATTGTTGTCCCGGGTGTCTGACCTGAGTCTGCGCTCTGCACTCTCAGCCTCAGCTGCAACCCCCTTCCTGGCCCCTAGAGGGAGCCATAGGGGGTCTGTCCTCTGGGCACCCCTGGTTCTTTGTACAAAGGGGCCCAGAGGTGAGATTCAGGGCTGGATAAGCAGGGTGTGAGCGCACTCTGGGCTCAGGGCACAGGCCCTGTGGGTGGCTGCCGCCTGTGCTGGGATTACTGTCATTGTGGCAGAGGCTGTGGGACAAAAGGGCAGAAGGCCTAAATGTGTTCCGACTGAGGAGAGGTTGCGGGACTGGGCAGGCGTCGACCTCGGTGGAGGACGAGTGGAAGCTGAAGTCTCCATCTCTTTGTCTCTCTCTGGCAGTTACTACCTTATCCTCAGCTGTGGGGACACTCCACCCCAGCCGGACAGCTGGAGGGGGTGGGGCCGGGGGCGGGGCCGCGCCCCCCCTCAATTCCATCCCCTCTGTCACCCCCCCACCCCCGGCCACCACCAACAGCACAAATCCCAGCCCTCAAGGCAGCCATTCGGCCATCGGTTTGTCGGGCCTGAGCCCCAGCACGGGGTAAGTGGGCAGCAGCAGGTAGGAGGCTGTGGGGGAGAGCAGGGTCGCTGCTGCTTCCAGGGTGGGGAGCTGCGCCCCCGGTCCTGCAGGAGGGTCTCTGCCCCGCTAACGCCTCTGCTTTGCCTCTTGCAGAAGCACAATGGTGGGGTTGAGCTCCGGGCTGAGTCCAGCCCTCATGAGCAACAACCCTTTGGCCACTATCCAAGGTGCGTGCTGCCTTAGGTCACTCCCACTGTCACCAGCCCCGTCCCCCGGGGCCTGGAGCCCCCCCTTTGCTGCTCCAGCCATGCCATCCTGCCCTCGCTCACTGCATCGCTCATCTCTTCATACCCATCTCACCTCTGGGGAAGGTGTGAGGGGTGCTGATGGGGTCCGTGGGTCGGATGGGAGGACAGAGGGCATCGCGGGCTGGATGCTGGAAGGCACGCCCAGCCCAGCCTCTCTCTCTCTCCCTCCCAGCCCTGGCCTCTGGTGGAACCCTGCCCCTTACCAGCCTTGACAGCAGCGGGAACCTGGTGCTGGGGGCGGCTGGCGCAGCCCCAGGGAGCCCGGGCCTGGTGACCTCACCACTCTTCTTGAACCACGCTGGGCTGCCCCTGCTCAGCGCCCCGCCTGGCGTGGGCCTGGTCTCGGCAGCCGCTGCGGCCGTGGCGGCCTCCATCTCCAGCAAGTCTCCTGGCCTGTCCTCGTCCTCCTCTTCGTCCTCCTCCTCGTCCTCCTCTACCTGCAGTGAGACGGCAGCACAGACCCCTGGAGGCCCAGGGGGACCCGAGGTAGGGTCCAAGCCCGAGTGAGGGCCCGCCATGCCTCCCCTCCGACTCCTCTGACACTCCCCCCTGGCTCCGCCCCCCACCTGGGAAGCAGGTGAGGAGGCCGGCGGTGGGGGCACCGAGGGTCCTCGGAGCAGGAGTGACAAAGGAGGAAAGACCAAAAAATAAAAAAATAAAAAACAAAAGACCAACCAACAAACCAAAAAGAAAAAAAAAGAAAAGAAATCAACCAACAGAAAAAAGAAAACCAAAAATAATCACAAAGAAACCAGCTGCCCCAAAGGAACCAGAGGTAAAAAACAAACAAACATTCAAAACAAAAACCAAAAAACAAACAAAAAATTCCTCACCAAACCGAACAAACCAAATACCAGTCTGGAGCCAGACCTCAACGTGCTCACCCTCACTGCTATGACACCAAATAAGCACCCAGCCAGGGGCAGAGCGGCCTCAGTAGGGTGGACCTTACACGACCCCTGGCTGTAGGGCCCGGGCTCCCCCCTGGGGGGGGCGGTGGCCAGAGAAGGAAGAAGAGAATGTGCCAGCCTCCCAGCCTGTACCCCCGGCCCTGGGCCAGCCAAGACAGGGCACGGCCTGCGGTAGGGGGGGTGGGCTCAGAACCACCCACCAAATACTCTTTTCCAGAAGGTGAAAGAGAAAGGGCGTGAACAAACTTACACCAAATATTCAGTAGCTTCATCCAAAGGATGTACAGAATTTTTAGCGTTGTGCTCGACAGAATGTGTCCCTGTCATGTGTCCCCCCCTCCCCGGGACTCCCACTTTAACCTCCTCCCTCCCCCACCCAGGGGAGAGTTCCAGGCAAGGCCTGGGATGACTTTTCAGCCCTTTTACCTCCCCCGCCCTTTCCCTTTGAAGGGTGGGCTGGGCCATTTTGCCAAGCTCTAGCTCTCACATGTTCCCCCTACCCCACCCCACCCTGCCCACCCGTCACCCTCCTCTGTTCTGGAACCTCCCACTATCCCTGGTCCAAGGGAAGGAGGAAGTTTCAGGCAAGAGAGAAGAAGGTGAGGGCGTTGAAGTTGTCTTTTTTTCCATCCTCGTCTGTCAGTTTCCCTTAAAGAAAAAAAAAATTCATATTCCAGTGCCTATCCGTGGGATCCTTCACGTTCTTTGACATTTTTGACCAGAAACCAAAAAGAGAACTCACCTCGCTCTTCCCGCCCTGTGCCCCTCTGATCCTGGCAGATGCCTCTCCCTCCCCTCTCCACCCCACATGCACACACGCACGCACCCCAGTGGTGGGGTTCCTCCAGATGGCGTCCCCATCAGGGTCGGTGTGGCAGGGACAGTGCCATGGCCCGTGGTCCCCATCCGAGTGGGCGCTGTGGTGACCACCACTCCCATGAGACCTCCCTCGAGTCTTGGCTGGACCCCATGTTTGCCCAGCCCCGGACGCATCTCTACGGAAGAGGAGAGACGCTGCTGGGAGCCACGTTGCCCTCCTGCTACTGGGGAGGCCAACAAAGTTTTGAACCAAAAAAAAAAAAAACAAAAAAACCAAACAAACAATAAATTAAAACTAGGAAAAAAGAAAGAATTTATAGATATATATATATTTAAGGGAAAGAAGACGAGGACTCTTCAACGAATAAGAAGGAGCCGCAAGGTGGAGCCAGGCCCCTGCACCAGTGGTCCAGGCCTTTGGTCCCCGAGGCGGATGGAAGGATGGATGCTTCTTTCTCTTCACAAATACCTCATGGACGTCGTCTTCGGGAAAGCTGGAGGGGCGGCTGGGGCCGGGCCTGTCCCTCAGCCAGGGCGGATGGAAGCGGGTGGGCAGGGCTGAGAGAGGGTGTCAGGGACGGGGGTGAAGAGCCCCAAGCTCCCCGCCTCCCCCCCCCCCCCCAATCAACTGAAAAAGCTTTAAAAAAACAAAACAGGAAAAAAGAAATGAGAAAGCAAAAAAGAATGGACGAAGGAAAACTAACAAACTTTCGGGTGGTTTGATTCCTCCTCTTGAGTTCTTCCGTTCTCTTCGGTCTGTCCTCTCCCCCTCTCCTCCTTTCTCTCAGCTGTCCTTCCCTCTTCCTCCCCTCCTATCTCACCTCTCTCCATCTCCTTGTTTCTCTGTGTCTCTCCTCAAACCAAAGTGTTGCTGTGAAGGACGCGAGCCATTGAAATCAGAGTGGCCCCCGCCCCTGGCTGGGCAGGCGCAGAGGGAGGGGAGAGCCCCAGGAGACTGGCGGGGCTGCTGGATACTCCCAGGAGAGGCAGACGGAGCCTCGGATGCCACCCTGGGCCCTGAGGCCTCAGCGTTCTCACTTTCTTTGTTGTCTCCCTTCTCCGACCTGGGAAATGAAACTTTTAGGCTGGGCCACGGAGGCAGCAGAGACTCGGCTGTTTCAGGGGTCTCGGGTGCCTTGTCTGGGAAGTGGTGGAGTGGTTGCCCCTCCCACCCGGGCACCGATGGAGCCTGGCATGCCGTCGACCCATCCTCGCCAGAATGTAAGCATCTCCGCTGAACCGACTCCCCGCCCTTACCCTACTTCTGATTTTGTCCGTTTTTATTTCCTGAAGAGAAAGGACTGGCTAGCGGGCCTGGGCCCTAGCCCAAGGGTTGAGACGGGGCCAAGGGCTCCTGAACGGATAGGAAGGACGTTTGAGCAGAGCCAAGTGAAAGGAATTGCAACCAAAAACCCCTCCGAGAAGACAGGCAGCATGGAAGGCATGGTGGAGATGACTCAATAAACTATGATTCTAGACCAAAAAATAGAAAAAAATAGAAAAAAAAAGAAAAAAAAAGGGGAAAAAAAAAAAAAAAAAGAAAGAAAATCCAGGACTCACCACCACCCACTTCATCCTGCTTCCTCCCCATCAAGTCCTGCCTCCCAGACTGCTCCACCACCCCAGTAGGAAGCGGGCAGAGAGGAAAGGAGGAAGCAGGGGGCAGGGATGGGCCGATGCCCTGACACTGGTGGAGGGACCCCCGTGCAGCCAGGGTGGTGGGGACCCTCCCCATCCAACCCCCATTATCTGGGAAAAGAAAAAACAAGAGAAAAAGAAAATTCCTGGGAGGGGGAAAAAATAACCAAATCCCAAGCTTTAACTACAGCTGTGAAACCAAATATTGGGAAGGGGGTGGGAGGGAGGGAGGGGCAAGTGTGCCCCAGGTCTCCCCCCTGGGCCCCCTCCCCCGAGGACTCGAGATAAGGCACCAAATACCTCATAGAACTTTAATGTTAAAAAATGGAAACCAAATATCGTTGGCTGGGGGCCAGCCAGGGCAAGGGGCTGGGGGGGGCTGAGGGAGCCAGGGTTAGGAAGGTGATGGGGGAATTCATGCCCCCCACCTCCCTCTGCCCCTTCCACTCCAGCCTCCCCCGTCTCGACTCCGGGAAACAAAACTATCTCATCGTTTTTATTTTGTGGTCTGTACAGAGCCTGTGTCCGTGTGTCTGTGTGCGAGCGAGAGAGTTGGGGGGCTGGGGAACTTTATGTGGGGTTGGGGAAGGAGACCCCAGGCCAGGTTCTGGGCTAGGGGAGATGTCTGAGGTGGGGGGCCAGGGGCCTGGGCTAGGAAGAAGGATGAGTGGACTGAAGAAAGTGGGAACCCTCTGAATTTCTCCTCCCCAACCTGACCTCCTTACTCAAGGGAGGGACAGACTGGGTCTACCTAACGGTAGGCCTTTTAATTGTGCCAAAAAAAAAAAAAAACTTGCCAGTAACTAAAACACCTCTCTCTGGCCTCTTCTGGGAGGGCGGGGGCTGGGAGTGGGAGGAACGACTGGGGGAGGGGAGGCAGGGTCAGTGGCGCTGAAGAACCAAGGCTCTGTATGACCTGGGGCTACGACCAGGAGGAGGGGTAAGGCTCTGAGTTTCCCGAAGGTCTCCTCCCTGGGAAGGCCAAGAGAGGCTCTCCAAGCCCTGCACCCTGGGAAGATGGGGTAAGGGACTAGCCATGTGGTGAGGGCACCTCTTGACCTGGCTAGATCTCCACCCCCACCCCCACCCAAACCCCAGGGTGCCTCTCTCCCTTTAGCCCAGGGTAGGGAGAACTGAGTGAGAGAGAGAGTGAAACGGACTGAGCAAGACTGAGACACGCGGGTCCCCACTGGCCTCTGAGTGGGAAAGGCAAGTGCGAGAGATAAAGGCCTCCAAGAGAAAAAAGAAACAAACCAAAGATTTAACCATTAAAAAAAAAAACCCACAGACAACTCCGCTACCTTTTTATACGTTGGAAAAAAAAGTGAAAAAAATTAAAAAATAAAAATAAAAAAAAAATACACAAAAACTCCAAGCCGCAGTTCCTTCATGCGGTTTGAACTTTGACCTCAGCAGTCTCCAAAGCAAGATGACGATGAGAAAGGGGAACAAAACAAAGAAAAAATAATGTATATTTTTAAGTATTTGTCCTTGAGATGTTAGCTCCTTGTTAAACAAACACAAAAAGGAGAGAAAAATCCAGAGAGAAGTGTTGCTGGGACGGAGACAACTATTTACTATGTCTGTGACCCCTCCCCTCTGCCTCCCCTTCCTCTCCTTTCCTCTGTCCCCGCTGTCCCTCCCCCGACCTGTCCCCCCAAGCCCAGGGGCTCAGTATTTATTTATTTATATGATTGCAGGGTGACTGGGGGCCTCTCTCAGCAACTTGTGGAGAGGCCCTTTGGATCATGGTAGGGTGGGGAAGGGCCGAGGAGTCTGGAGAAAAGCAGGAGCCTGACCTTTGGTCAGTTCCTGTCTGCCGGCTCCTTTCTGGCTGCTTGTGTCGCTGCTGCCACCTTCACCTCCCAAATCCAAGGCTGTTTCACGAGGGCAAGGTGACCACCCCACCTTGTGAAGATGGAACTGTTTCAGCCCTTTCTGGGGTGGGTGTCTCCCCCCTTTGAAAGACCAGGTTCGAATGGGGAGGGGAAGAGTGGCTAGTAGTGGGCAAGGGAGACCGAGGAGTCTCACCCAGACACGGAGCAGGCCCTGGAGGAGGCCTGCCTCTCCTTCGTCCTCACCAACTTAGCCCCCCTTTCAGTTCTGTTGGTCCCATGTAGCCCCTCCCCTTCCACCCTGGACCCCCCTCCCTGTCTCTTCTCGTGGTAGCGGGTTAGCGTTTCAGTGTTCTTAACTCCAATCTGCTTGTTCATTGTACAATGTGCTTCTTTTAAGGCCCCATTTTTGTAACTTGAGTGTGTCATTCATCTGAACAACATCAAAAAATAAAAAATGAAAAACTGTACAGAGAGAAACACTGCCTGCTCTCCTTGGTCTCCTATCTTGGGAAAGGTGGTGGGGAAATCAGGGTGTGGGGTGGGCGTGTGTGTGCCTGGGAGGGGAAGGGTTTACTTCTGTTCAATGTTCAGAAGTAAGGCCTGAGCAATTTTTTTTCACCAATTAAAAAAACAAGTCTGGAATCTTAGAACAAATTCAAATTCCTGATTTTAAATCTCATTTCTTGGAGAAGGAAATGGCAACCCACTCCAGTATTCTTGCCTGGAAAATCCCATGGATGGAGGAGCCTGGTAGGCTACAGTCCATGGGGTCGCAAAGAATCGGACACGACTGAGCGAATTCACTCACTCAATTATCTTTCAATAAACTAAGCTTTAAAAAAAAAAAATTTCATTTCTGGGGACCTCCCTTGCAATCCAGTGGTTAAGACTCCGTGTTTCGACTGCAGGGTGCTCGGGTTCGATCCCTCATTGGGGAACTAAGATCCCATATGCCCGTGTGACACAAAAAGAAATAAATCTCTTATGCCATTTTATAGATATGTGACCTTCAGTGTGTGAGCTTCAATGTCGGCATCTATTACACTGGGACAATATGTAGCCTGTGGTGGTGGTAAGGATTCAAGATGATCTCCAGCAGACAGACTTCGATAAATGAGTACTATGAGCAAATCAGGAAGCCAGAGAGCAGTTCCCTACTTCCATCCACAGAGGACTTGAGACCATTTAAAAAGAGTTGACTTTGAAGTTGTCTGGTGATACAAGATACACATCTGACTTCTTTTTCAGAATGACATTAGGGCGCTCACTCAAATTTTCGTGCTTGTCATTCGGCAGGAACGACTTGTTTCACACACCAGACCATGGGCTGAACCCTAAGATCTCACCGCTGAAAATCATCGGTGGGTCATCTCACTGTCGTCAGGTCTTCCTGTCATCATTCTACCCTCTGATGTATGCCTGACTCAGAGGTGCTGGAATTCTGCAAAATTCAATAGCGAGGGATAGGGGAACAGGAGAAAGGAAAAGAGTAGGAGAGGGTTTGATCATTTTGAAAGAGAGAAAGTATTAACACTTTGGGAATTCCCTGATGGTCCAGTGGCTAGGACTCTGTGCTCTGCGCTCCCACTGCAGGGAGGCACAGGTCCCATCCCTGGTAAGGGAACTAGAATGCCACAGACAACATGGTGCAGCCAAAAAAATTAAGAATCACCCGCACTGCACTGTTTTGGCAAGACAGAAAAGTGCTTCTCCAACTCTCAAGCCAAGTCAGTAGGGATAGGTGAGTGGCATGTTGGGCTGGAAAACAGGTCTTTTGTTCCAGTCCTCTGCCTGTAGAGGGATGCAGTCAGAGCCATATAGACCCGAAAGGACTCTGTCTCCCAGGCCAGTCTGTGACAATCAGAGATGGCACATGCAAGAGCACTCCAGAGCTGAACTTGGTGGCATCCACTTACAGCCCCGTAAATGTGCTTAACTGTTCCAAGCAGCGCCCCCTGCACAAGCCATACTTGGGCTCACACACCCTGAAGAACATGTTGTCACTGGAGGACCACCATTCTGTTCCCTTGAGTGCTCTGCTGAAGCAGCTTCTACATCTGAAAAATCTAGCAACGCAAGGTTCTTTGTGGGGTCAAGTCACCACCACCAAAATTGCTGTGTTCAAAATGCAGATTCTTCGGTCTTAAGACAAGCTGCTGGATCCAAATCTCTGGGGAAATTCCCAAACATAAAGTTCAAGAGCCTTTGCCTGTCCAACTCAAACGCCAGCATCCAGCAACGGTTTGATTAGTGCATCTTCTTTAGGACCATGGTCCAACTGAAGACTCTGGAAGTTTCAGTGGGGTGAACAATGATTCTTGTTCATAAACACATTTGTGCACATAAACTTTTCTCAAGAAGGGAGTCTTGAAAAGTTCTCACTAGGAGGCTCTAGAAAGGAACCACAATAGAGGTGACCCCTGTCCCCAGCACTGTTAAAGAGCTTGCTTCTCTGCGGAAAGCATCTTTATTGAGGAGTCAACCAGAACCCTCAGGGTTTTTCCCTCCATTCCTGTCCCTTGGTTCAGCCTGATTTTTATCTGGTTTTGCAAAGAGAAATCCTCTAATTGTTCTAAGTATTTATTTGACATGACTTTTTCGATGTTACAGCTCTTCTTGAAAGCAAGCAGTTTGAGAATGAATCTTTACTTGTGGATTAAGGGGCTCTGGAATGCTCGGCTAAGATGGTTCTAGTCCTTTCTGTAGGGTATGAGGTTACTAAAAGATGGAGCCCACGATCAACACGCTCTGGTCAAAAACCACGGCTTAACAGATAAGTGCTGTTCTTCATTAGGAGCTTTCAAGATATCAAAGGGTTGAGAGCTTTACCTTTTTAAAAAATGAAGCCTAAGCCTAAGCCCCAGTGCCCACAGAGGGCTACAGGATTGCTGAAGGGAGTCAATCAAGAGCAATGGAGAGGCTGAGGGGGCAGCTCTTAGGCCTCCCTTTCCACTGGTCTCAATGCAGAGAGCTCCCTTTACCTCTCATTCCCTAGGGTTCCAGTAAGAATCCTAAAAGACTGGGGTAACCCTGGGGCTGGGGGAGGGTGGGGAGGGAAGGGGGGAGCGGGGGGCTGTTAGAGACAAAGACTAGCATAGAAGCCAGGCACTTCCAGTCACACACTCACCATCTCTTCTCCACCGCCCTCCCCCTCAAGGATGTAGAAGACAGCAGAATGTAGAGGGAAGCACACAGGTGATTAAGTCAATTGAAACTACGCTGAAATTCAAGCTCTGCCTTGTGCAGGTTGAATGACCTTGGGTAAGTCTCCTCACTACTTTTGACTTCAGATTCCTTTCCTACAAAATGTTCTTGTCACAGGACCAGGGTGAAGATTCCAAAAAATATAAGCAAACACTTGAGACAAATTAGGCATTCAAACATCAGCCAGCCACCCCAACCACCTCTCCCGCCACAACAAGCAACTGTTGCTAACTCCAGGTGGGTGTCAGAGCACCTTCCTACCCCCAGAAACTGTTCATCTTCTCCAGCCCCACAGCTGGATCTTGTCCCAGAAGCCACCTCCTCCACTGCCCCTGAGATCATACCTTTCCGAGACGTGCATTTGCCCTCAGGGGTCCATGATGAGAACACCAGATGGCCTTGGAGGAGACCGCTCACATCAGGCCAGAGCAGGGGCAACACGGTGGTAACAACCTGAAGACTTTCCTAAAGGTTCCTGCCCCCAAGCAGAAACAGCTTCGTTTTTCCATGGGGCTTTGGGGACCTCTAGTGGTCAGAGAACCACACTGCCCCGACCTATGACCAGAGGGAAGTCGCTGCTCAGAGAGCCCACGGACTCCAAGTCCTCCTCTTAGGTTCTGGGTTCCCGTTTACTGAGCTCCACCACTTGTCAGGCTCTGCTCTAGGCACTGGGGATGCAGCCATGACAAGTCAGACCCAAGAACCTGGGGGCTCACAGTTACCAAGTTCCACCATCCCACATAGTCAGGCCAGACAAAAGCATGTAAATGTCCAACTCAGTCTTTATTGACTGTTTTACCTTGGGGCCACCAGTGCTAACAGGTGTGGGGGGGCCCACCTTTATTCATGTCAAGGACCCTACAGCACCCCCCTCAGAAGACAATAAATCCAGTTACAGAACTTACATGGCAGTTGGGAGGAGTGGAAAGGGGCACAGTATGTACAGAGACCTAAGGGGGCGGTGGAGGTTCTTCAGCAACCGGGCCTGGTGGTGCTGAAGAGGGAAATGAGCTGCAGTCAGCCACTGATCTGGACCCCCTCGGCCTCAGCCAGAGGGTAGATCTCAATGGCCTCCACCAGGGGCAGAGCCTCCACTGCAGTCTCCATCACAGCCAGGCCCACGGCGGCTTCGGCCTCTGCCAGCTGCTGCCGCACAGCTGCCTGGTGCTGCTGCTGGTGGGTCTTGCGGTGCTTCCACAGGTTGGAGAAGGAGCGGTAGCTCTTGCCACAGTCGGGGCACGAGTAGGGCCGTTCGCCCGTGTGGATGCGGCGATGTTCTGCCAAGCGCATGGAGATGGCAAAGGCCTTGCCACACACTTCACAGGCAAACGGCCGCTCACCGGTGTGCAGGCGGCGGTGGTCCTTCAGGTGGGTACTCTGACGGAAGGCCTTGCCACAGTCCGGGCACGGGTACGGCCGCTCGCCGGTGTGGATGCGCCGGTGCACCTGCAGCGACGTCTCCGTGCTGAACAGCTTCTTACACTCGCTGCACTCCAGGCCACGACGTCGGGCGGGGGCCGCAGGGGCAGCGGGGGCCGCGCTCCCGAGGGTTGTCGGGGAGGCGATGGGTGTGCGCGCAGCCCGCGGGGCCCGAGGGGCTGGGGGCTCCTTAGCCAGGACCTCCCCCGGCCCAGCTGCCGCGTGCGCAGCCTCGTGCGCCTGCAGCCGAGCGGCCGAGCCCACTTTCTTGCCACACGTGCCGCACTCGAAGCGCCGCGGGGCCTGGGCGGCCGCAGCTGCACAGCGGTGCTCCCGCAGCCGCAGCGAGGAGGGGAAGGCAGCGCCACAGGACGAGCAGCGGTGGGGCTGGCGCCCGGCATGGGCCACCAGCTGGTGCACCTCCAGCAGCCGGCGCAGTAGGAAGGAGCGGGGGCACTCACGACACTTGTAGGGGTACTCGCCCGTGTGGTGGTAGCGGTGCATGAGCAGGCGGTAGGGCCGGTGAAAGCGCACCCCGCACTCCTGGCAGCGGTACGGGAAGTGCTGGGCATGCACCAGACGGTGCTGCCTCAGCGTGGAGCTCTGGGTGAAGGCCTTGCCGCAGTCCCCGCAGCGGTAGGGCCGCTCCCCTGTGTGTGTGAGGCGGTGGCGGGCCAGGTTGGCGGGCGAGTTGAAGGGCTTGGAGCAGTCCGGGCAGGGGAAGGGCCGCTCGCCCGTGTGCGTGCGCAGGTGGTTACGCACGTGTGACTTCTTCTTGAACATCTTGCCGCAGATGCTGCACTTGTGGCGCCGTTCCAGCCGGTGCACAAAACGCTGGTGCCGGGTCAGCTGCAGCGCCTTGCCAAACTCGCGGCTGCAGAGGAGGCAGCGGTAGGTGCCTGGGGCGGCGGGCTCCGCCGAGCTCTCCTCGGCCACGGGGGGTTCCGGGGCCTCTGGCTCTCCAGTCTCTGCTGGGGCTGGCTCAGGAAAGCCAAGGACGGGCTCCTCCGGGGGGACTGGTGTTGTGGGCAGAGGAACACCCCCAACCCCATGGGTACGCCGGTGATAAAGGAATTTGGTGAGGTTGACAAAGGTCTTTCCACACGGACACGAATGCAGAGGATTGGGGGTGTGGGCTCGCCGGTGGGCCAGGAGGAGGGCCTCCGTGCCAAAGGCCAGGCCACAGTCCACACAAAGGAAATGAGACTCACTGCTGTGGTCTCCAAGGTGCTGGTCCAGACTGGAAGGGCTGGGAAAGACACGACTGCACAGGGGGCACTTGAAGACACCCTCCCGGTGACTCCGCAGGTGCTGCTGTAGCTGGTGAGGTGAGAGAAAGAGCTGGTCACAGGCTGAGCAAAAGAGCTCCTGGGTGGCTGCCCCGCCTGGCTCTCCGCTGTTGTTCCTCCGTGCCCTGCGCCCCCGGCGATCGCGCCCGAGGGCTTCCCCGTTGCGCAGCTCATAACTGTGGTCAGAGGAGGGCACGGGCTCAGGCTGAGACACAGGCACCTCCACTGGCGCTGGGGTCAGAGTCTCCTGCTGCAAGACGGGCTCCTCAGACTCCGGGGCGGGAGCAGGGAAGTGGGTGGCCTGATGCTCCAGGAAGTCGGCTGGCAGCTGGAAGAGCTGAGAGCACTCCGAACACTTGTAGAGGAGCAGCTCCACCTCGGTTACCACCTCAGTGGTGGTGGCAGCGGCAGACGGGACAGCTGCCCCTTCCCCACCCTCTTCTGCTTTGCGGTACGAGTGCTCCACAGCCACACGGGTCTGGCCCATGGGGGACCCCACAACAACTGGGGACCCCAGGACAACTGGAGTCGGAGGCTTGGTGGGAGTGGCCCGGAGGTGCGTCTGCCGGTGGTTCAGCCAGAGCTCCTGGCTGGCAAAGAGAGCCTTGCAATCTACACACTCATAGTGGATGGTACTGGAGCTCAGGGCAGGCGCCTTGGGTGGTGGCTCAGCTGGCACTGCCTCCTGGGGTGCCATCATCTTCAGGTGCAGCTCCTGGTGCTCCAGGAGCTGGCTGGGTGACATGAGCAGCTGCCCACACTCCAAGCACTGGTACTGGCTCTCCTGGACGAGGGTCTGATAGAGGCCGGTGCCAGAAGCTGCCTCTGCAGCCACAGTGACTCCAGGGTCAGCCACACCCACCAGCTCAAAGTGCTGCTGGGGCACGTGGGAGTTCTGATGCATGAGCACCTCCTCCAGGGATCCATAGAGCTGGTTGCACTCAGAGCAGACATAGCGGTGCTCAATGTACAGGACCGTTTCCTCTGACTCCTCAGTCATGACGGTGGCAACACCCTGAGCTGGGAGATGTGGGGACAAATCATATCTAAGTCACTGATTCTTCAGTCCTTCCCAGGGACAGTTCTTTCCCTTTATCATTGCTCTACCAAAACCCTAGATCAATTTCCCCCTCTAACTTTTTGCTTCCATATTTCTACCCCCACCCCACTCCCTTCCTCTCCTGAACACACAAGAACACCAAGCACAAAATCTTTCCCCCAGTCCCTTCCCAGTCAATCTACCCAAATCTTATCTCTGAATCTTAAATTCCCCCCACCAGATCCTTGCAACCTGTTGACTCTCTCATTCTCCTGCCCCACAGCTGGCCCAAGGCGCCAACCTACCACACAGGAACCTCTTCAGTCAATACTTCCTCTACTGACTCCTTACCAACACACTACCCATCCCTACCCCAGATGCCCAGGAGAGTCCTCACAGGCTTGGACCATCCACTTCTCACAGCTCGCTCCTCCTCTGCTTCCACCCCGAGGGTCTCTCTCTTCACACCCCAACCACTCAAACTGTCCCAATGCCCGACCACTTTCAGCACCTTTTCATGGTTCAACCTCCCTCCTCTGCACATAGCCCATCACCCACTAACCTTCTCCCTTTGGTGCCCAGGTTCCTCACATCAATAAACTTTTCTCACATTGGCCTAACCCATCTCCCCACCCAGACCTTGCCCACCTTAACCACTTTCCCACGATTCCCAGGTCCCTCTGTTCAAATTACTTAACTCCCTCTACACATTAAGGTCCTTTCCCACAATCCTAATAGCCTACCCAGAACTTCTAGACTCATCATCACAAAAGACAGCCAGAACTTTCTTCACACTTAGACCCCTCCCACCACCCTAACGCATGTCTCCAGAGCACCCAGACACTCTTCCCATTAATCCTCTACCTCTTCTGTGCACTGAGACCTCATCCACAATTCTAAGTCCCTCTGAGGTACCCAGCCCCCTCTTCGTACTGACTTAAGCCCCACTTCATAGACAACCACCCTGGACAATTGAGGGATTCCCAGAACCTCTCTCCACATATTCTTCTTCACAAAAAAGACCCTTCCCGTCCTAACTTATTCTTGGGATACCCAGATCCTTCTTTAAAAAAGACCCACCCTCACCCTAATCCATTCCAGGGACAGACCCTCCCCCCCCTCCCAGCCACACACACACACATTATTAATCTAACCTTTTCTTCCTTGCAGAAAGACCAGCTTCCTCCCACCCTAACCCATTCTAGGAACGCCCAGACACCCTTCTTCCTATCAATCTAAGCCCCTCTTTTCCGCAGAAAGACCCAACCCCACCCTAACCCACTCCAGGGATGCTCAGATCCCCTCTTGATACCCAAATTCCTCTTTTCTGCAAAAAGATCCCACACATACTCTATCCAATCCAAGAATATCCAGACTACCCTTCATAATGGCTTAGATTCCTTTCCCACATACTCCTCCCACTGTCCAAATCTCATTAAGAATACCTAAACCTTGCATCAGCACCCTAACCCTGATAGCCAGCCAGATCCTCCTTCCTAACAACCCAAGCCCCTCTCATCAGCCTATTATCCCTGGGGGGCTACCCAGACCCCCTGACCCACCCTAGACACACAGATCGTTCTCACCACCCTAAAATCCTCAAGGGACCCCCAATTTCTACTCTTCACCTTGACCTAATTCCTGGTACTTTCCAAAAAGACTACTTCTCAAGTTATTCGATAAACACGAAGACCACAGTTTCATATAAGATAAAACTTCTTTACACAGAGACCCATTCTCAGGTCTCAACCCATTCCAAGAGTGCCCAACGCTCCCCGCTCGCCCTCCCGCCCCACATACTTTGGTTTAACTCTTCACATTAATGTAACTCATCCTCATCCTTCACACTGGGACCTCCACCTCGCCCTAAGATACCAGGCATATCCATTTCCTGGTATCTTTTCACACTGAAGACCTAACTCATGAGCCTAACTCTCCAGGCATAACTAGATTTTCGCTTTACGTCAACTTAACCACCTCCGTTCTCACGGCCGGAACCCCTCCCCGGGCACCCAGCTGTCCTTTAACCGTCCAGCCTTCGTCCTGGGTTGTCCCACAGCCAAGCCCCTATCCGCGTACTCCCTGGAGTCTTAGAGACCCTCCCGGGGACACTCGAACGCCTCCCTTCCCACCCAAGTACCCGATAGCGCCCAGCCCGAGCCCCGTCCCTCCTCAATCAGCCCTTCCCACGACTCTCGCCCCCTTCCGACCCGCCGCCCCGGCCCGGTCTCACGCGCACCCCGCGGGCCGTTGGTACCGCTCCGCCCCACCTCCCGGCGCGCGCCCCCCCTCCGGTCCTCAGTGCGCAGGCGAGGTGGCGAGAGAAGGCCGCACGGGCAGGGTGGGGAGCCCGGCCGGCCCTTCACGCGCCCGCTCGCACGTACCCGCCTCCGCCGTCTCGCACGCCCCGGGGCCAGACCCGGACCCGGGCCGCAGCTCCCCTTGCGCGGCCACCCTAGCGGTGCGCCCTCTCTAGCTCCCGCCGTCACCTCTCGCCTGCTCCGCAGCCTCGCTCTCGCCCCCGATCGCCCGCAGCAACGCCCCTCCCACCTTCCTCCTTGGCCGCCGCGCGGATGGCCGAGTGCGCCCAATCATCGTCCGTCTGGCCTCTGCCGTTGGGCCAATCGACGCTCACGTCTCCGAGCCCTGGACCAATAGTATCGGGCGTTGGGCTCCCTCCGCAGCACCCAACCAATCCTCCAGCGACGTTTTCTCACTGGCCCGCCTCCGACTGATAGGGCCCGCCTCCTTACGCCCTCTGAAGGATGTTCCTCCTCCACCTCCTCCTCGACCCCTCTTGACGGCTCGAGAAGGGAGGGCGGCGCGATGACGTCAGGCGGCGGAGCGACGCTTCTGGCGCCATCTTGGGGCCGCTGGGCGGTAGGTGGGTGGTTCTCCAAGGGGAAAGTAGGGGAAGTTGAGGCACAAACACCAGGAGGACGGCGGAGGTTGGGGAGCTGAGGCTTAGGAATCCCTGAAGAGCGAAGGGAGAGAGCGAAGCTCTGGTCAGCGCGAAGGGAAGGAGAAAAAGGGGAAATCAGGGCTCTAGACTTTGTTAGAGAAGAATAAAGGCAGAAAGAAAGAAGGGAAGAAAAACCGAGGGACCCTTGACGGAAGGGGGAGGAAGAAATGTCGGAGGAAAAGCACGAATAGAGAATCTGAGCGAGCCAGAAAGATCTGAAGGGTAAGGGAGGAAATGGAAGTTGGAAGGAGAAACAGTAAAATCCAGGAGGGGCATTTGTTTTGTTTCCTATCGTGAATATTTAATAAGCGGATGCAATATGCCAAGTCAAGGTTAATCTTTGTAGGGATAGAGAAGGAACAGGAAAAGTCTGTGCCCTCCTGGATTTTAATTTCTGAGAATATAAAAGTATCAGGTTCAGGGCTTCCTTGGTGGCTCAACCAGTGGTTAAGAATCCGCCTACCAGTGCAGGAGACACCCGTTGCATTCCTGATCTGAGAATGTCCCACATGCATCGGGGCAGGTAGGCCAGAGGACAGCAACTACAGAGCCTGTGTTCTGCCCCAAGGGAAGCTACCACAAAGAGACGCCTGTGTACTGCAAATAGAGAGTAGCCCCTGCTCCCTCCAACTAGAGAAAGCCCACATATAGTAAAGCCAAGTGCAGCCAAAAATAAATACTGTAAGAAAAGAAAAGATCAGGGTACACAAGTAGCTGTAGACAGCCAGTGACGGTAGTTGTAAAGAAAATAAAGCAGGGGGACAGAGGACATGGACTGATCTTGGATGGCAGGGAGGCCTCTCTCTGAGGTCACTGAGGAATGACAGGAAGGAGCCAGGAAGGAGACTGCTGTCAGGGTGGGAAAGGTACCCAGATGGATCCTCATTTTTCCCCAAACTCCTTTCAACTCAGGCTCTGGTCCAGGAGAATTTCAAAGTAAACCAAGTCCAGGACAGTGATGTTCCTGCCTTCATTATCAAGGCTTTCAGAGCCAGGAGAG